>NW_022280035.1:11062294-11148299 GCF_004355925.1 Anarrhichthys ocellatus | reverse complement strand
AAATAAAATGAACTTTTTTGATTTTAGCAAATGGCTGCAATGAAACGGAGTGAAAAATTTAAAGGGGTCTGAATACTTTCCGTACCCACTGTATAAGGCCGCGTGAGCCTCACGTCATGATACAACAACAAAAAATGTCCCAGGTCATACCATCATTGATGACAGTGAACATGAATGCTGCTCAGATATTATTGCAAAGTACAGTAACGCCTTGTACACCAATGAGATCAGCCTCTATAATGTATTATGCCACTATTCTTCATTTTCCTCTCCATCACCTTAACCTTGCACCCATCCATACTTATTCAGCATCAAAGGGCCCCCGTGGCACCAGCTGGGTGGCCACTAGCTTCTCATTTCCTCTCATGGTCTCCAGCCATTCAGCGGTGGCGTGCTCCGTCAGGGCTGAGCGGACCCCAGGGAGTCCACCAGAAGCCTGCGCTCGGCACTCACCGCCACTTCCTGCTCATTTTGAGAGAGCCCTCAGAATGGAGCACCATTGTCCTGGCTGTTATCTGATGGCCCCACTCAACAGGCAGACAAAGCCAAGAGCCTGCCCCCGCCCCATGCACCTCACTGTTAAGGATCTACTGATTTTTTTTATTTTTTTTTTATTTAAACATGTCAATAGCTCAAGAAAGAATCTCTGCAAACACTGATAGATGCATAAAAGCACAACACATTTTCTGGCCATTTAAACAAAATTCATAGCCTGCTAGATCACACCGATATGATCGGAGTAGTGATGTGGATGAACATGATCAAGGCAAGCCAAGGTAGACTTCAATTTCTCTTAAAAAGAAGTAAATCCACGAACATTAATAAATGAAGATTTTTTTTTCTGCTTGGAGTCTTGTCAAATGTATTATGATTACACATCTCTGATCTGAACCATCCCGACCTCTTAGGTCGTCTGGGACTGGTCTACTTTCTGTTCCCAGAGTCAGAACTAAACATGGAGAAGCAGCGTTCAGTTTCTCTGCTCCACATATCTGGAACAAAGTCCCAGAAAGCTGCAGGTCTGCTGAGACCCTCAGCTCTTCAAATCAAGATTGAAGACGTTTCTGTTTGCTGCGGCCTTTACTTGAACCAGATTCAAGGATATTAATCAATTTCCTGCATTTCTGTATTTTATTTCTTACACATGCTTTTTTAGTGTTTTAATGACTGTTCTTAATTGCTTTTGAATCTCCTTTTCTTTTGCCTTATGTTTTGATGCTTTCAATGGTTTTATGTGAAGCACTTTGAATTGCCTTGTTGTTGAATTGTGCTATACAAATAAACTTGCCTCGCCTTACAGGGCAAACAAAAATACATTAAATTAAGAAAAGCTTAAACAGCTGGATGTCAAGTTTAGATGTAGAGATGTTGTACGATGACGTGCAGGTTCATCTTAATTGTTGAGAAAACAGAAGAGACTTTATACGTTTTTGTAGAAGTCCTTCTGCAGCGGGTTGACAGGACGCAAGACAGTCCAACATGACACATGACACAGGCTTGTCAGCTCACTGGCCAGATGTTCCCAAAACAGGCCTCAAAAGCTTTGTTGTGTACTTTTAGAAATAAATTTCACATTTGGTTGGAAGCATACATTGATGTCAAGCACTGTATCCAGATGCATATCATTTACACAAGATTAATTTGGGTCCTAGTTTAAGGTTGTGGTTTTGTAACATTTGCTTTGACAGATGCTTTGTGTAAATAATATATGAGAGGAAACACATTGCCAGGGTGAACTAGTTGATGAGTGAAGCTTAAAAGACACTGTCCTCCAATCTCACAAATCTGACAATAAAGCTTAAATCCATTCCGGGACATAAATGTGGTCGGTAAATATGCAAGGTTTTTTTCAAGCAAACTTTTTGACATTGTATTAAAAGCACATTAAATCTCAATAACTTGAGCCTTGTGTGATCGTTGTGCTCATTTAGTTCAGCAAGGTCAAGTTTCATCCTCTGCAAACAAACTGCAAGGAGTCAAATGTGAACACTGGAAACGCCAGAGCTGCCAGTTGTATGATTTTTCAAACACCTGGATAACAAAAACTCTTACTGTGACAGGCCTTACAGTATAGATAGGAGCAATAATGTTTTGTGGGAGCTTTATTACTCAAGAGATTTCCTTAAAAATATACAGGAAATGCTGCTGAGCAGTTTTGTATCAGTGTGAGGTACTCTGATTTCATCAAGACCTGTAAAATTTCTGTTGAGTCAATTATATTTCCAGAGCCAAAAATCACAAATTCAACTCAAAGGGTTTACTCTCTACCATCGAATCAAAGAGAAAAATAAATGAAAAAAAAGGAAGAAACCTCAGGAAGAGAAAAGGTCAAATGTATTTTGTCAACCAAAGAGTTACTACAGTTCAGTTACATATGGCTCTTTTCATGTATAAAAAAATACCATAATATAATCCTAATAATCAATTATTGCTTTCTTGATTTCCATTGTTTATTTTCCTTTACATAAAAGAAACAAACCTGCAGACTTATCCAGTGTGATGCTTTGATATCATGCATGTCATTTGTAGTTAAGTGTGACCTTGACCTGCTTATTTCAACAAAGTTTTATACAAATGTATTATTTAGACTAAATACAGATCAGGCAAGTGCACCTGGTCTACTTATCGACCAATACATGTGTACATTTTGCAACCATGCAGAAGACAAGAAATAAAGAAACAGGAGCGACTGAAATGGTTACAGCATGTAGTAGATCCAATATGGAAGCAGTGTCCTCTTGTGGGGGGACACGGTAAAAGAAAATGCACCACATTATTTCCCTCTAAATCCAGGACCAGCTTTGTCTCGTTCAGCCGTTTTTTGTTGTTTTTTTTGCTCTGCCATTTTCTTTTCTGTGTGAGACTCTGCCTCCCACACACACAGAGGCAAAGGAGTTCCTATAGAGACACCATTGTGTGTGCTGTATCAAAGGGAGATTTGTTAAAGGAGCTTTGGTGTGCTGTGATATCACCCACATCAGTCAGGGCTGCCCGTGCAGATGCCTGTGACCGGGGGGGGGGATGAGGGAGGGCTGGACTCACCTGCTCCGATTTCATAGACCCCTGACCCGACCTGAAAGACTGTAATATCAGAGGGGAAGATATCACAACTAGCAGAAGTCACATTTCAGCTGACTTTAAGCAAATAATAGAGCAATCACATCCTTCCTTAAAATTCACATGGAAATTGTAAATATTTACCTTCTGTAGGGACGTGATCCTGAATGATCCCGTAACAGAAAGTAGTCGGTATCTTTCAGTTACTTGTGTTGCTTCGTCAACAGCCCTCTCTAGTGGGGAGGCATCAAACTGTATTCTAACACAGCACGTGAATCAGATTTAGTTATAATGTGGGTGACACATGGAGAGAGGAGTGGATCAAATCTGTAGAAGTGATTGATTAAATTCACATTCAAGTTACACATTGGCAAAGTGAAGCAATAATATTCTCCTTGAGTTACATTGCACTTTATTTTACAGCAGAGAGGTGACAAAAACTATTGGTCACAAATTTATTGCAGCAATATCTAAGAGAGGAGGTGAAAAAAAGTGAAAAGTGTAAAGACATTTCACTTTACAATATTAACAGAGTCCAGAATCTAACAGTCGTTGGGTGCATTTAATACAAGTGCTACTGTATTAAAGGTGAATAGTGACTGGCACGTTGTTAAAGTCATCAATACACAAATGCCTGGTCAAAATGATGATGCACAAAGTTATTTTGATGCATTCACACTGTTGGTTGCTTTTCTTAATGTGTTTTTTTTTTTCAGAGAAATATCAGTGGCAGGAGAACTTAAATACTGATAAATAACGTAGTAAAATGAATTGAGAGAGAGAGAGGGGAGGGAATTCAATGTTTTCAAGAAATGCTTTGGAGAGTAGTTAACGCAACACATAAGCACATGCCTGTTTTACCTGCACAATGAAACAGCACAGCACAGGACAGGAGGATGTACAAGTAAACACACCACATGAGAAAAGGAAAGCTCATAAAACAACTGATGAACACGAACTCAAACTGATTCATCCATCTAGATCTCCCCTACTTTTTCCTCTCTTCTTTTTTGAAGATCAAGCAATGGCAAAAAGTTGAATAATTCTGCCTCTTTGATCTGCACACACAAGTGAGAGTTCATTTCCATTTTTGATTTTTTCTTTTTTTTCCTCCTTTCTGTAAGAGTGCCAGCATCAAGATTTACCTTGGTGTGCAAATGTGCTGGAATAGGTTAAAAGGAAATCTCGCTGCTCTCTCAAAGCACAAGTGCAGATGTTATGAAGTTAATTAAAAATTTAGCAATTCGTTTCTCCCGTCCCAATTTAGGCAGCATCAAATAGAAGAAAACAGACGGAAAAATGACTTATGAGAGAAGTCCGTGCTGTCTGTCTTTTTACAAGCATGGCAGCGTCAACAAGGAGGAACACTTCTCTAATGTAAAATTCAGGATGATATACCAATCCTCTACGCCTTCTTTTTGCCATTCTTTACACAGGATGTATCATTAATGACTATATTCAATCTTGTAAATGTATATTTTACACACAGAAATCAATTCATCAAATGTTAAATTATGATTATAATCCATCATTTCTACTCTTTGAATTATCTCATTTATATTTCTCCAAATCAGTAACTTTGGCCTATGATGTTACTGAAAGATCAGAGGTGAGTCCAGTCAGTCAGGATCTGGTTTCCAAAAGACATTTCACACAGCCTGCCTCATTTGGAAGACAACAGGGATAAGCACATTTTAATAAACCCCCTTTCACCAATCTTCCCAACGAGTAACCCGGATTTATCCATGTTTACTAAAATTGCATCAGTATGTTGACATAGGCCCCGTATCTTCCACCAACTCTGCAATCTCCTCCCAAATAATAGTGCCATGCACAGAAAGGATGTCAAGTCTCAAGGTGCTGCCCACCCCTCTCCACTCCCCCTGTGTGGATGATGCTCCAGGAGGGTAGAGGGAGGGGGGGGGAGTAGTTTCTGCGCAGGTGTTGCAACTGCATTCGTACATAATTCCTCTCTGTGTGAGCAGTGCTCAGTGTTAGCCTCTCTGTGCTGCTTCCCCCCAGTGGGACCCCTCCTCCACTGAGTGATATTACAAGCGGCAGCCGTGCGCCTCTGATCTACATGCGCTGGGCTCCCTCCTGGTCCTGGGTGAATAGCGCTTGACTTGTTCAATTTGTTTAGAAGCCGCGTTCGACGCTTTGAAGCCACGCATTTTAGCATAAATCATAACCTGTCTCCTTGCTCACAACTGCTTTGAAATGCAACATCTGCTTTTGAATCCCCTGCTTTACAATTAGTTAGGCAACATCAATAGATTGACTCCCTATCATTTTTCTTGATAATGAACTGCTTTGTACATGTGCAAGGGCATTAGTGGTGGGCCCATTTGATTTTTCAAGGCCAAGGTCCTGAGACGGATCAATCTTCATCATCCTCACCGTGCGTGATGCGTGAGGCGGTGTGAACTTCCTGAAGTGCTCAGCATGTTCTGACTACAATCAGACACACGTGTTAAATTGGGTTACCCTCCATGGTAACCTACTTAGGAAGTGTCATGGTTGTGGGGCATGTTACCGGGCCGTGTTGTTTACTCTTTCATCACACTCTTCAGGTTCCCTGTTTGTTGGTTTGTTTTGCAAAGCACAGCCTTCTGTTCAGCTGTGGGAAAAGTGCGGAATCAAAGTCCCGGAGAGCAGCCTGACGTTGACACTGATAAGCTTGGCCTGTCACTATCCATTTGTCTGAATGACATTGATGCTCAGGTTGGATCTCTGGAGGAAGCCATACACACACAGAACCTAGGTGCATATGCTACCGTTGCGTGCCGTAGAAAGAAAAGTCTATGCAAGTTTGCTTGATGAAGTTTGTACAGTTCTAAAGTTAATGTATTGAATGAAAGGAAGTATACACAATATTGGCAGAAGTTGTGGTTAGTTGCTCAATATACTGTACCGAAGTTCAAACTCTCAAGAACTGATCCATCAGTTAGAAACCTCTCATCAAGTGCATTAAGAATTCTTTTTGCAGGTTGAAGGGGAAAATAACAATCCCAAAGATTTTATTTTCAAAGGCAAGCATTTGATCAGTAGTCATCAATTAAATTTACTGAGGTGCAAATTACACCACACGGATTAGATGAAAGAGCCTCTGTGTCATTTTCTCCCCTCCTTCTCAAAGCTTGGCTTGGCTCACAGTACACACAAACAGCAGGCTGATCCCTGGCACAGCGGTGACAGGGTGACACTTCCCCTCACATTACGCAGGCTGAGCTGACGGAGGGGCTTAACAGATAGTGGCATCACAAGCGTACGTTTACAAATAAATCTACTGCTCTGGCTGTGCGGCACTCCTCTGCACATGTAGCCCTTGTATCTCTGCTCCTGCTTTGAATTTCCGATTTCAGCAGGAGCCTTGCCATAAGATCCAGTTACCGTACTGATGTGAGTCCCTCTTCCCAGATGGCATGTTGGGGCTTCATGGGTAATATTTATGAAATGGGATCCACAGCGTTTTATCTTTGGTTTCTTGTCTTAATGCCACTAGGCCTTGTGCACACACAACAATAATATTCTGCACAGTAATTTTCTCCTGTGATGTTAAACATGAGCATACAGAACATTAGCGAATCCATTCTTTTGATAACTCGTGTGATTTTATTCCTATTTCCTTCTGGAGTCAGTCCCATCTGACTACAGTAGTTTAGATCAGACGTTAGTATCACTGTGACAGGTGCTCCCATCTCCCACAGCCGCTGAACAAGGCTATAAGATCAATTGGCAGGGGTCCCTGCATGCTACAATACCCACATTGAATTGATGGCTCTAAATGATATTGTCAAGTGTTCCAGCTAATTATTTACCTCTGTTCATCTTTGTCTTAATGCGTATGGAGACGCTTCATGATTGATAATCCCATTGTTTCTTTTTTTTTCCTTTTGTCTCTGCGTTTGCTTTTATATTATTCATTTTATGTGGCATTGTACAGACAGGCAATTGTAGGGAATTCATCTTTTAAAGGGAGTTTACAAAGCAAACCCTATGAATAAACAATCCTTTTCTTTCCTGGTAAATTAGTTATCATTAATTTTAAATGTTGTGTTGGGGATATGTATTAACATAAACGTATCGGGCTCAGCAAGGGTGTGACAGTGGATACTTTAGTACCAACAGGAAATTCAGATAGGATGTGAGACAACTGACAGACACACTGTCAGTGTGTTTTATTAAACAGCAATCAACATTATTATAGCCAAGTATGTTAAAGAGTGTAAGGACTTTGAATCTGTCTAGATACAAATATAGACATAAAACCAAACAAAGACAACAAAGCTAAGCAGTCACACAAATAAGTATTATGTACAGGTATAATAAAATACAGACACATACATACACAACAAATATGGAGATAACATTGTTGAAAAATGTATAAACATATAATATATATAACATAGACTGGAATAGGGGTATGAATCCCCTCATGTCACTGTCGGCAAGAAAAGCAAAATAGTATATCTCCCAAAAATGTTGAACTACTCCTTTAGCAGTAAGTGACTCCATTTAGTTCTCTGTAACAGTGTGCTGTAAACCATACTTGAGGCTTTACTAGTGTCACGTATTATCTCTTGATTGACTACACATCTTTTTATGCCACAAGTCTCTTTTTCAGATCAAACGCCATATTTGATAGGATGAAACCTTCAAAGCTTGTCATTTCCTGTCGAGATGATGAAATGATTATGAAGCGCTGTGAAAGTGACATTTGGCAGATGGACTGTATCCATCTTTATCACTACAGAGTTCCTGCACGACTTCACTTTGATAAAACATGAAACACAGCCTATGCTCAGATTTCCAGTCTGTGACAAGTGTTTCAGCTTCAGCACTGATATATAGATATAAGTGAGTTTATTGTGAGTCTATTAAACACAAATTCATGCTAGTTTTGTGGTTTCTTTTTGTGACACGGGCAACACGACATTTTGTTGGCTAAAATCTGTTTCATGATCAAACTTATTGACTTAACTGCCATACTCAAGATTTAAGTAGATTAGGCGACATGATATATAGTGTAAAGGGCATCTCAGTTAATTTGATGTAGCATTGCCACTAAAGGTGAAGAAGGCAGCGATTTCTTCAACCCATTTCTTTTATGTGCTTCCCCTCCATCTTCCCTGGATTCCTCTCTCTCTCCCCTTCCGTCTTTCGTCTCTGGGAGTATGGGTGCATGTCAAGTGATTGTTGAATTGAAATATTGATGTGGAGTATCAAAGCGTGGCGTAGCACTCCTGTGTTTCCAGAACTAACCACGAAGCGCTTTGATCAGATACTCCTGTGATCTGACTTCTGAAGTTGTTAAGAGTGCTGGAAAACAAAATGCAAACAAACTTCAAGTGCTCTTGGTATTGATAAAAGTTTTCTTTGACAAGTGGAGATGCGTGCTGTCTGCCCAAGACTGGAGATTTTGGGGTTTTCGTACATGCTAATGGACAAGAGATGAGGGAATTATTGTAGATTTCTACGTCTCACACACCTAGCAATGTAAACTGTAGTACAGGGGTGGGAATCATCACGGAATCCTGCTGCGATATCAAGATGCTCCTGTAGTAACACAAAAACATTGCAATTCTGGGATTTGTTGCTTAATTTTTGTTAGATTCGGATTAAGCGTGTTAAAATGTACCAGTTTATTTAGCTTGCAAATAAAAAAAGCTAAAAAAAACATGAAACCTTAAATGGAATAATTTAAAGCAACTAGAAAAGCTACTATGCTTACAATCCAAAATGTATCAATTAATTATTGATTTATGTTCAAAGTTTTTTGGGGAGATTTTGTTTTTTTCCAAGAAAAAATAAATATGTTTTGAATAACTGACTGATTTTAATTGAGGTAGTCTTACAGGACTCATTTATAATTGCATTATACCTGTGTGATTAGTAGCAAAATAAGTTTATTTTATCCATCACCCTCTTAGAAACAAACAATGTTAACCAAATAATATTTGTTGAAAGATACTAGAAGTCATTTTTAGGTCAGTTGAGTTTTAGTTAAAATTTCTGAATGGGCTGACATGAAGCAAGGCGGGTGCAAGTGGGCTTTTACAGTTTTCCGTCTCCACAATGTTCACTGATGGAGGAGGACATATATCTGCACAGATGACGAGGCACAACTGAAAAAATGTGACTGAAGTGAAAAGTTTCAACATCGCGTCATGATCCATGTGATTTGCAAATTCTCCGATGCACCACCGAGCTAGACGCATAAGATGAGGTAAACCTTATCAATATGCCTGATTCTAAACAGCAACCCCTCTGCCACTCCCTCTCAAACACTCATAAACAGACCCGTACACTTCGAACTCAATAGGAAACAGGAAAGAGACTCCTGAATGAGGTATCAGATTGTAGCACTGTAAAGTCCAGCTGTTGGTGTTGCTCCTCATCCCAATGAAGCTAAGTGTCATGGTAATCACACCCCATCTTGTCCTGTCTTGGATTTGAATGGTTAAAGAGGGAAGCACTACAGTTAGCAGCAGTGTTTTACATGCTGTCTGTCTCGTCCATTAGGCCACATTTGTCACATGAGAGCCATTGAGTCAGCACCATGCTGTAAAATTGCCTTTTTGACATGGCCACCAGTACAAAAGCCGCTCTCCTCTGTGGCTGCCCTATTCGAGTGCAGATGGTCAAGACAGCTGGGACAATTCAGTGATCTGAGACTTTTAAACTGCCCCGCAGGCATGATAAAAACAGCTTGAGTAGCCACTTGCATATTCTACGTTCTGAGTTTAAGAGTAAGATTTTGTCTGCAACAAAAACAGCACCATTTGTCTTTTACAATGAGCAAAAGGACTAAAAACTCTCCAGGATCAAGAGATTTCAGGTCATTACACGATGACTAAAAGCCCTGTTGAGTTTTAACGTGTGTTCTGTTTTTCTTGGATGTATTTTCTGTTTAGAAATCGGTGCTGGAGAGCGTCTGCATCGCCTTGTTGGGATTTAGCCTGCGTTCGTTTTGAAGTTGAATCCGCTGGTATAGCCACCCAGTCGGAGCAGCCATGCAATGTATGACGGAGCGGACCTGATTACCAGCAATCTCACCAGCTGTTTAATGAACACAGGGACCTCTTTCTCTGGAATGAGTTTTCCCTTGAAAACTGTGGAAGCCGTATCCAGGTCTATTTAAATGAGGTAACATGGGGAAGGTAAGCACCACCACATGAGCATTGTTTTCACAGTTCAAAGTGAGGAGAGGGTACTTTGCACTTCAAAGCCACTCATCTGGGAGGCAGTACAGTGGGGGTGGGGTGGTGTGGGGGAGAGGGGACAGGAAATAAGAATCAGGGTAATTAACAACTTCTGCTCCGTAATAAACCAGAGACATAACAGTATACCTCTGCCTCCAAGACACACTCCTATTTCCAAGTCCTCCACTCTCTTTTCCTTTACTACTGCTTTCTTTCATCCTAAATGTTCACTTTAATTATTAATTAGACTATTTAGCTCAATGCTGTTGGAGTTACATCGCACATATTAATCCTACAAAAGCAATGCATTTTATATATTTCAACTTATTTTCACTGCAGTATGGGCCTGCATATGTTCAACCTTTCTGAAATGATTTTTGTTACATTTGTATATCAAGTCAGAAGCATTAGAACATTTGGACAATTATAATTTACCAAGAGGCATCTCTTGCTTTTGCTTAATCTAATGGGCTAATTATTTTAGTTGAACATCCTGCAGTTATTTGTATGGATAAATGTTATTGTCATGTTTTAATTCCAACACATTTACTCTGCTTTGCCCTCACCTAAAATAAACACAATCTGTGGGATCTATTAGTACGCTGCAGCTGAAGTCTGCACGTCATTGTGAGTCTGGAGAAATCTTTTGTTTCAAGCTGAGGTGTCTCTGTCAAGGACACAATGAAGTTGCACTCTGTCTGCTCTGCTTTCATACCAATAACTTCAGAAAGGTCTAAACCCAATGCTACAGTTTAGTGATTATCTTTACTGCCTTGATATGTTGTTTTTTTTTAAAGCTGTAAATTCTAACAATTACAACCAAGTGGAATACAGGAACTGTTTCATTTCTGTTCAAATTTTATTATAAAGTATTCGTTAATTTATTTCTAATTTTAGCTGGCTCCTGCTTGAGGTATGTTTGTTTAAGGATCACAGAGGAATCCAGAAAGTGGGAGCAGTAGATAAGTGAGGAACTAGGCATTTACATGAGAAACAGGTTCCCAGCCTGGATTTAAACTCTTAACATTGTAATGGTGAGCAGACTTACAGAATGAGATTAAGCCTCAATCTGCATTTAATGGAGCAGATCTGAAGCGGCCTCTACTTGAACTCTGAAATGTGAGAATGTCACACAGGGCAGCCTATTTGACATGTCACCCACTGGTGAGAACTCCGAGGCTTTGATTGAGATTTATCAATTAGCTTTGTGAGGGAAAATACTGTTACTGTCTTCATAGTGTGAGTGAGCCTCACGCCATGCCGGGACGGAGAGCTGCCTGCTGCAGCATTAAGAAACAAAGGATTTGTGTCATCTGGAGGAAACGAACAATCAAACAATGAAATAAATTCCCTCCAAACTACAGTCTAGAGTATTTATTCACCACTGTACAAAAAAGGTTTTATGCTCATCTACTAAAACATCACTTAAGAAGAATTATGCACATTAACTTTATAGCTTCACATTGTAAAA
The DNA here is from genome assembly GCF_004355925.1 of Anarrhichthys ocellatus. Lineage (NCBI taxonomy): Eukaryota > Metazoa > Chordata > Actinopteri > Perciformes > Anarhichadidae > Anarrhichthys > Anarrhichthys ocellatus. The sequence continues at coordinate 11,136,569 of NW_022280035.1, read as the reverse complement.
TTTGACTTGAAGTGCATGTGTGATGGATTTTTAGCAGAAATTTCATTTAAAAAAAAATCAATCTCTCTGACCTAAAGTGTCCATACTTTGTTGCATTAAATCATGCAAAATGTATGACAACAAGGAAATCTACTTTTCTGTAAGTATAAATTCATTATTTGTTGACTTGATATCATATAGTTTGGCCACCTTTTGTAATTCAAAACTGCATCACTGATTTGCCAAAAATATAAAATCCCTGTATTTACTGTCTTCACTTGAAATCCCACAGCAGAGTTGAAGCAGTATGCAAATACCCCCAGAGTGAAAAATATTTTTGACTAAGCTGGCTATATTAATCTTAGATCTTTTAACAGACTAAGCATTTTGTTCTTGTGCAAAATGCGGCCCTAAATGTAGAAGTTGAAATTTGCTGAAACACTAATTGTGAACACTTTGAAATGTTTCTCAAATCATAAAGTTGTGTGGGTTTATTTGAAACTTAAAGAAGTCGGATGAAATGGCACGAGATGTCCAAAGAGGTAGATACTCTCAAATGTAGATATTACAGGAAACATCTTTTTTTTTTTCAGAACAATTGGAGGAGGAGTCAGCTCTTGGGGTCAGCATTTGGTTGAAATTGAGTGAAATTATGAGAAGCCCACCCCTTCACCTAACAACCATCCGAGACCCGAATGTTTCCTCCCACACGTCGCCTCTCTATTGACTCGCTCTCCTGCATCATATTGGAGACCCCGTTGAGAGGATCTTTTCTCTCTATAAAGAGAAGATGCAGCTCAGGCGCCTTTGAGATGATCGCAAGGATTTACTGCGCGCCACTCTGCTTCTAACTTCGGACGGTCATCCTCGGCTGCTTCAACACTAAATGATCTGGACCGCTACCACACTAGAAGTATTGACGTAGTGGACTGAGGGACATTTGAATGACGCGGGATTTCCCAGTGTACTCTGCCAAAGTGTCTCAGTCATCCGAGACCCGAATGTGAGCATCTCTTTTCTTCTGCGCTCCGAGCTGCAGTTGAGACTTTGTACGTCTTCGCCTCTCGGCGCAGTTCGTGTTGCAGGTGCGTGGAGGAGCGCGAGGACAGATGGCTGCGCTGGCGATACAAAGGACTGACAACTTTTTACACACCTTTTTACAGGTTTGTTGTATATTTATCTTTCTGACGCATTGCACGTGGAGTGTATTTATCTGCTTTTCTGGCAGTGAAAACTCCGCAACTTGTGCGTAATGAATGAATATGCTTTACGTGCTTAAAACTGTGTGAACATAATCATACTTGTTTAAGTCTTTTAAAAAAACATAACAGATAATAGAAAAAGAGGCAAGTTAGAATAAACAATATCAAGACAAAGGTACATTTTAAACTCTTTGGGTTACATATATTTTACATTATATTTTTATATAATGTCATTTTTTAAAATTATTATTAAAAGGAATGTAGATTTAAAACTTTTAGTTGTCCAATAAGTGACTTATGATGTATGTTTTGTGTATCACCACTCAGGACCGGACGCCCAGCTCGTCTCCAGAGGGAGCACCCAACGCCCTCTCCTTCCTGGCCACCACCTGTAGCCAGGCCTGGCAGGTTGGAGGCGCTATGGGCTCCGAAGGCTCCCAGTTCCCCTACGAAAGCACCGTCAGCTCCACATCAGGAATGTTCCAGCTCTGGAGCAACGACATTGCGCCCAGCACAGCCCTCAGCACACACCAGATGACCTTCACAGTGCCTAAGGTGCAGTTCCCGGGACACATGCAGCCTGGTCTGGGTCACCATCATCATCATCACCCCCATCATCACCACCACCATGAGCTGCCTCTCACCCCTCCAGCTGAACCTCCCTCTTACTCCTTCGAACTCTCCCCTGTCAAAGTGCTGTCTTCGCAGTCGCAGGCCACCGGCCCCTATTATCCTCAGCACAACAGTATGGGACAAAACTTCCCCAGCTTCATCCAGAACTCCTCAGCCAGGCACCACCTGGCTGGAGGCCATGTGGACGAAGGACAGCAGTGGTGGAGCCTACCCCAAACCAACGCCCCCACCACCAACCATCCCTTCTCCCTAGGCAGACAGCTGGTTTTGGGCCACCAGCCCCAGATAGCTGCTCTTCTCCAAGGCACCTCCAAGGGTCTGCTGAGCTCCACACGCCGCTGCCGCCGCTGCAAATGCCCCAACTGTCAGGCGAATGGTGGGGGGTTAGAGTTCGGAAAGAAGAGACTGCACATCTGCCACATTCCAGAGTGTGGCAAAGTGTACAAGAAGACCTCTCACCTCAAGGCACATCTGCGCTGGCATGCCGGGGAGAGGCCCTTCATCTGCAACTGGCTCTTTTGTGGTAAAAGCTTCACCCGTTCAGACGAGCTACAGCGGCACCTCCGCACACACACCGGAGAGAAGCGCTTTGGGTGCCAGCAATGCGGCAAGAGGTTCATGAGGAGTGACCACCTCTCCAAACACGTCAAGACCCACCAGACCAGGAAGAGCCGGTCTGGGCAGCCTTCACAGAGCACGGACCCTCTGCTCACCAATATTAAGAGAGAGTAATCTCTGCGATCCATCATTCAAAAATAATAATCAACAATGAACAGACTGTGTGACTTACACTTACTGCCATAGGTTTGCACTCAAGGGTGAGCATCAAGCTGCCCAGAAATCTCCTCTTCTCAAAGCCCTACTTTTGACTTCAAGTAGTACAATAAAAAATACATTTGAAGACCAGTTTTAATCCAAGTAATTGTGTGCTGGTTGAGGCACCTTTCAAGAATACTTGAAGCCCTTTTCAGTGATATTGTGAGAGTTTTGCTGAATTCCGTGTAATGCCACACAACCAGATTCCCCCTGAAACAAAACAAATGTTATGCCTTTAACAATTTAAGATTCAAATGAATTTTAAAGTCATACAATTTCAACTGATGTGAAAAATCAAAACATTTTCAGCATTCATTTTGTAAATATTTTGAGAAGGATGTAACAGAATTGAGAGAAATCCCGCAAGGTTTATCTTAATATGTTGTCCATATTATGTTCAAAATAAATGTATGCCTTAGTACATACAGCTAAGGGTTGCTGTTAATTAGATTTATTCCAAAACACCCTCATTTGTCAGCTTTAAGGATCTTTTTTGAAATGTAAGTCTTTGATCTACAGATTTATCTTGTCTAAGCAGTCATGTGAAGCACCGTTGCTCCAGATCAGCAAACATTTTAAATGTTTCAATTCTTTGTAAATTATGTACAAATATCATTAACAATTTTATTGAGGTTATGGCCGCATGTAAATTTGAATAAACATTGTCCTTGCTGAAACAATTTCCCTGCTTCTAATAATGTTATTTTCTTACATCTTGGCAACTGATTGTGAAGTAAATATCTAGGATCGACTGTGAGAGACAATGGTTTTAACCCTCTTAGCTCATTCAGTGTGAATGTCTAATGCCCCGGAGCTCCTTAAGATCCAACATTTTATTGAAATGATAATTTGATTGCTTTCAGAATACAAATGCTGCTCATTGTGTTGTTGGCGCGAAGGAAGACGCTCATAAAGAAGCCCTAACATGGAGGGCTGTTCAAAGATTTTTCACACCTCAAAGTAAATACTCAATCTATTGATGGGGCTGTTTGTCTCGCCTGCTGCAATCAAGTTCACAGTCATGTGGCTTTTAATTAGTGTTTTCTTTCTCTCAATGGGGAAGATTGAGTCAACAGATGCAACAGAGGGCACTGGAGAGGAATTCCCTGTGAATGGGACCCCTGTTGCTGAGACCCCCTCAGTGGTGACAGGAACTCCCTTTGATTTTGCACCCTTGTGAAAGTTTATACCCCTCCCCCCACCCCCTCCGTCCCCAGCCTCCATATATCACAGCCGTGTTACGATCGGCCCTGCTTTACTGCCCAGAATGGGGCTTTATTCAAAGGCCAGCCAACCAGATGTCTGCTCATCCAGGGGTTTCTTCTCTTTGTTTTTAATCCTGTTTGAACTTTCGGCGAGGGGGGATGCCACAGCAAGCAAAGGGCTTTGCCTTTGTCTTCTTCAGAGGCTCCCGAAAAGTGGAGTCTGAGGACTTCCATTGGGTCTACAGCAAAAAATAATGCTGAAGTTGCATTATTAATTAAATTCATAAGAAATGAGCACACTGTGATAATGTAAAAGGATGACAGCATTAGTCGTCATGAGGGGTTACATAGAACTTACAGTATTAAAAAAAAATCCTCTATACAGCAGAGATAAGTCTCTGTAGACATTAAATGTACATCTATTTTAATCAACAGATTAAGTAGAGAAAAACAAAACACTGCACAGTTTCAAAAAGACACTTTTTATTTGATATTATACAACAGTTTCTAGTCAGTCGTACATGGCATTAACCAACCCTCTCCTGGTTTTATGTCCTTGCTTTTGGTTCTCTGTAGTGGTATTATTTTGTATTAAAGAAACACTGTCTGATCAGTCGTTCCCATGAAAACACACCAGTTCACATCAACTGCAGATGGATTCTGTGAGATGGCTCCACTCACATCTCAGTTTATTTCGTGTAATTAATGGTGTTTCGGACAGATTATTGAGCAGCTTTAGCTTCATTGTGAGCACTGAAATATGAGGCCTATAGATCTTTGGTGCAGCTGTATGATCTAACTAAACTGAAAGTGAAAGCATGTGGGGACCTCTACTGACCACAGAGCAGAACTGACCTGATATTGACAGGACAGCCGTCTCCATCTACTCCTCTCTCCTCTTTTTGTCACTTAGATATTAAACATCAAGATAGTAACACAAATATCTATGATTGTTTTGTAAGTTGTGGCAAACTGAAATTAGTAAGAGCGTGAAACGTTTGAGTGGTGAGCTGCTTTTTTGGCACTGTTGTCTGAGGAAGAGGGAGCATGCAGATTCATCAGCATCACTCTGTTGATCAAGCAACATATCACCCTTCATTTTAACCAACTGAAACGGTAACACTGCTTGGCATATCTGGGCCGTTACTTCATCTTACAAGTGGAAATGTATGATTGCCTTTATGGTATGCACTGTACAGTATTTAGTCCATGAGGGCAAAAGCTAAAAGCTATTATAGAAATGGTGCACAGCCATGACATGACAACAGTGGACTAATAAAATGATTCGTATTATTTTAAACCAATGCACATTTAAGGACATGTGCCCCCAAACCACAAGCACTCTTCGGCCTGTAAAGAAAGTCAACCACCAAGGAGATGTTGCATGCAACACTTTGGGGTCAGCACAGCAGTCCCTTTGAACGCGCCTACTGTATCTCGCAACTCCTCTGGAGTTGCCCAAAGAGCTGAAGTATTCAGAAGTGACGTCATACTTGCAGAGAACCTCCAGGGGGCTCCCTCACACCTTTTTTTTGTCCAGATCAAACAAGGGCCGGTCAAACAGAATGAGAGAGCGCACAGGGGCTCCCAACACTGTGGCAAGAAAGAAAGTTCTTCACTTTCATTTGAAATTCAAGTGAGCAAAGTCCTCGCGGCTTTTTCACATCAAGTGTTCTGCCTTTTCCATTCTTGTCGACACAAACAGCAAACTCAGTTGTCAGCAGGGGAATGACAAATTGTACTAGTCTTCACAACGGGGAATCAGGAAAACAAAACTTGATCAAGGAAATTTACCAGAGGACACAAGAGGTGCCACGGCCACTACTTGCACACTCTCATGCACTCAAACACATTCACCCATCTTTGCATAAAGATACATTCAGGCACACGCGTAACTCCAGTGACCGCCCCAATTAGGAATGGATATGTCTTAAAACATATTCCCCTTGCCCTTTGAAAAAGAGAAGAGTATGGTGTACAAACTCTCAAAAAGCGCTGAGTGTCCTTTAAGTTTTTTTACTCTGAACCCAGAAACATCTCACTGGGTGCTGTTCATGTACGTTCGAGGTGGCCAAGGTTAGTCACCTCCCACTGAATGGCCCTCTAAAAACAGGTGCAAAGTCATGTTATAGTTGCAGCCCATAATTCCTTCATATGTTCCTTCAGGTTCCTTAAGTATCCTCCAGAAATCATCACTGAACCAGGTGAGGGTTCAGCCTGGCATTAACAGACAGTAGACAAGTCTTCTTGTCTCCACAGCTGCGGCGTTAGCTGCTGTCCTCTTGACCGAGGAGACAGATGGCAACAGAGTTCAAAGATCATCCTCTGCTAGCTGAGCCAGATTGCTCGGGCGTCGTCCAGCTAAGGGGCCCGACAGTGAAGCCTGGTTTCCAGCATCGGCAGCCTGACCCCTTCGGCAGCCCTCTCCTGCTCTCTGCTGGGGATGGAGGGAACATTCATCACACAGATATAAAGTACTTCCATGTACTGCACTCACATATCTACTAATAAATAATATATATATATTCTTTTTAAATTTAACACCAAACAGTAACAGTATTAATAAAACCTTGGAATTATTTTAAAGCCACAGTCTAAAAAGAACTGGCCAAGGTTCCATCTATTCATCCCATCACAAGTATGGGGAACGATTATCTGGCTTTGATCTGGCATCTCCCTCTGACTTCCTCGTCAGCCTGAGGGGAGCAAGGGCAGAAAGGCCTGAAATGGTAAATGGCATATTTTGTGCAATACACTGAGCTGTGAGAATTTCCCTTCTTTGTATGCAACTAACTGAAACAAGTACATTGTTATCCATTTCCTTCAGAAAAGAAAATATTTTATTGATTCCTTTTTCATCCAATAGGGGGAGAAATAACTCTTTTAATGACTCGACAAATCCCTTCACTGTATGTGTCTAAATAAATGGTTACCATTTACTGAAGTCTTTCATCTTTTAATTACCCTTAATGAGCACATTGTAATAATTGTTAGACATTGTACAATGGCCCATTATTTCCCGGGGGTGATCTTCCTGTGGCTTGTTTTGTCATTCATTTTCCCAACGCTGTGATGAATAATTACTTGTCACCACGTCCAGCTATGTGCAAAATAATGACATTTTAAATGTAACATTGAGGCTGCTACATAGACGGCTTAGTCTCTAAATGCATGCATATACTCTACCTGTGCGCTTTGCGTGGTAGGTGTGTACAGCCCGTTTGACACAGCTTGACAGTTTTGTTGATCAGTGAAGCCCAGTTGGACATGTGACGGAGAAACAGTGTGGGAGTCAGCAGGGCATGGCTGGACCACAGTGGGCTGCAGATGCAAACAACAGGTAGGTCACTCACCAACACCGTAGTGCATGCACACAATACCATTTGCGGTTTTTGTTATCCCATTTGTGCAACAGACCAGTACCGTGGCCAAAAAAGATAAGCAGGCCTGCCAATGTCTTATAAATAGAAATACTGTGTTTGAGTGGATTGTTATTGCAGAACAATGTCCCATTATAGGGCAGAGAAAGAGACAGTTAAAGAAACCTACGTCCCGCAGTGAGTATGCCTCGCTGGCTCCTCTGCCCTGGCCTTGGCTGGGCAGGTAGAGCGAGGGCAGGGAGGTGTTGTGAGAGTGAAGGGAGGGCAGCTTATGACGGTCAATAGAGGCAGAAGAGTGTGGCCGCAGGGCACTGGCAGCAGACAAAGGGGGCCTCATGCTGCGGCCCAGGCTATTAGACTTGCTCTCTCGTCGCTGGTACTCAATAGGTGACTGTAAGGCTGAAAGACAAAGGAACAAAGACAGTTCTAATAAAACTCTGTACCTGGTTCTTGAATGAACTTCTCCTATGAAGACACATTTTGCATATTACAACTGTGTTATACTATAATGTTGTTCATTATCTATTTATACATCAGCCTCCACTTCTGGATACCGTTAGTTTTGTCCGTGTTGAACAAATAATTCAGTAAAGGATGCCTGTCAGAAAGGCCAAGACTGCATGGTCAAACAAACAAATCATCTCATCAAAAAAATGTTTTGTAGATCAGGGGTGATGTGGCATAGTTCAGCCGGGACTGACCATTGAGGAAGTTGCGCTGGCCGTCCAAGATCTGAACCACATCATTGACCCAGGCCCTGCAGATCTCAGAGGAGGAGGCCAGCAACTGGAAGCGTACCACACTTCCATCAGGGTTGCGTGCTGTCACCACAAAGCGGGCGTCATCACCGTCCAAACTGGGCTCCACCCCTAGGCAGCTCAGCTGGAACATATCGCATCTGATTAGCATTTGTAGGAGTCCATCCGGCCGGGTTGCTTGTTAAATGCGAGCCTCTAACAAGTCCCTGCTCTGGGATTATGTAACGTGTGGTGTGAATCTGTTGTGTAACTCATAGCCTGGGAGTAAAATGTACTTTCTAATTTTGTGGTATTTCATTTTGCTAAAACATCCTGTGTAGCTGATCTGAATTCTCTGAGGCTCAGCCCACCTTGATGCTGTTCTTAAAGATGTATCCAGGGAGCGAGAAACCTTTCTTCCTGTCGATTGGCTCGCTGAAGATGACCAGCTGCTCGAACAGGAAGATCCGTCGTTCCTTGGCTCGGGACAAGAAACCACTGTCCTGCTCGGTCACAGTAAAGGTGTCTTGCTGGAGCAGCTTTCCCTGGGCTGTGATCTTCCCCTGGTACCACAGCAAAGATAAACACAATAAACCGAGGAAGTGGTTACGGTTTGATTTTCTTGGGTTGAATAGTTGGCATGAGAAATAGGTTGAAGATTTTGAAGGTCTAAATTCCTGAGACGTACCTCGAAGCCTTGTAGTCTGCCCACATTCATCATGTCATTGCAACGTTTTGGCACAAAGCACATCACTTCTACTGCTTTCTGTTTAAAAGACCAATGTGAGTTTGTTACAAAGAATACCAATAAAAAAGTAGTGCTTTGCACACACAAATCATCACTTTAAACCTTATATTTATGAATCAGGACACCCACCTCCAGCTCCTCTGTGTCCATCCCAGCTTTGGTGTAATACTTCAGGAAGTCCTGCTCAAATAAACACAGCATGTTCACCAGAGTATTCTGAGAGTTTACTGCTCAGAGTAAGGCGAGGACATCTGGAGGAGTGTTTATGGGTGTTGAACCCATCTTTCATTTGAATGCCAAAGGGCAAAGTTTTATACCACGGATGTCATTTTATGATCATCTTCAAAGGCTTTCACATATTATTGTTTAAATCCTATGGTAATAATCGTATCATGTAATTTGTCTCTTCCTCTTTGACTGGAAAGTAGCCTGAACAGATGCCCCCGTTTTTTGTACAAAGCAGTGTGTGTGTGTGTGTGTGTGTGTGTGTGTGTGTGTGATCAACAGCAAAGCAGTGCCCTGCTTTTCACCTTGAGCAGCAGCTGGTACTTCATGATCCTCTGGACAGGTTTGATCAGCAGGTCGTTGAGCTGCAGCCTGTGGCCCAGCTGCTGCCGCAACTCCTGTCAGCGGAGACGGACACAACAACACGAAACCAGTCAACATGACAGCCACAGCACAAAACACAGCAGCTAATGACCAATATCATCCCTCTAAAACAGTTTATCACAGGGATCATAACATTTGTCTATTAGTGTTGTATTTATTGTCAATGAAAAGGAACTGATTCAAATTTGAATAATAAATAGCATCTGAAAAGACACCCACATGGCCATGTATAATATACTGTACAGGGACACTTAGACATCCATGCATGCTGAAGGGCTTACTAACTACAGGCCTGAGTGGCAGGTGACTGTTCTATCATTAGTATGCAAGTGTTTGTCCTGTATCAATAAGTAGTTCAACATAAACATAGAAAAAAATACTTTCATAATTAAATAATTATTTAAGTCAATCAGGTAAAAGCCCAAATATTTGCTGGCTGCAGCATGCCTGATAATTTGCTTGTTTTCATCTTTGAACATGTAATATTTTTAGCTTTTGGCAATTTGAAGATGTAACTTTTGACTCCAGGAACTTGTGATGGACATTTTTCCCTATTCTCTGACATTCATAGACTGAAAATAAACTAAATATTGATCGCTCAATCAAAAAAAAGAGGTACTCACCTCAAAGTAAGTCTCAATATACTCCGATACGATATGTTCCGACTTGGGCTTGTTCTGACAGTACACAACGTACATATGCAGACGCCTCTCCTACAATCCAAACAAACATCTCATTGAAAAACCATTCCGTTGAACTTTTGGTACAAATTAGTCACACAATGAAAAATTCACAGATAAATGAAAAACATCAACAATCAACGTCTGTGTCCCCGAGCAGAGCAATGATGATTTGTCTCAGACTGCGGGTCCTTTGAAGCTGACCCTGTCTGGTTAGCGCTTACTCTTCTGTGACTAATTGGCATGGGAGCGCAGATGTGGCTGAGAGTCTTAATGGAGTTTCATGTAGATGAGCTTCAGGTTATATATAATTCACCCAGGTTACACTCAGGGAAACCTGAGCCTTGCAGAGACTGCCGATATAAGGCTGTACCTAGCAACAAGCTGCATGGCTCTGTAACCTAGAGACCAGTGAGCTGCTTCACCTGAATATGGACATCGTGTAACACAGCAGAATAGGGCTGCATGTGAAATATGAGCTCATCCGACGACCAGCTTTCAGTATACTAGTGTGGCTGCATGTTTACAGGTGTTTATATGTTGCATGTGCGTGAGTGAGCACACACCCATGTTGCATATTGGTGACACAGCCCTTGTTAAAAGCAGATTGGGCTGTCTGCTTTTCATTAGGGCCATGTTCCCAGTCTGCTTGTTTTCACTATGCGTAGATTTAGTTACAAGTTTCTTTATTCCCCCACAGGCTTTTTAAGTTAATCATCCAATGGGCTGAGCCTTATCGGATTGTTTGAAGAGCTTCAGACAGAGAGAGTGAATATAGCAAAAGAGAGACACTTAGAGAGACATTTAACTTCATCATCTTCCGACAAGAAGCAAAAGACAAGTTGGTCAAATTACCCATCATGTCTGCTTATTCTGCGTGTGTCACCACTTAATATACATAAATCTAATTTTGCTCCCTGTATAAGCCGTGTGACCCCTATCCCGGCTCAGGCTCTATTCTATTCTAAGAACAATATACTTAACAGTGAATCTTTCTGTGCATGCAGCGCTTCACTACATTCTTGAGCCAGGGTATGTAGGAAGACGTCGGTCGCAGTTTTGGGTGGAAAAAAGCCTTCATATCAAAGAGCGAAAGCTGAGGTTTTGTTATTCCTCGTCTCATTCATGTTGTTTTTTTCGAGCTGTTTTTTCCCTGCTGTTTCCTGACCAGTTCAGCCCAGACTGAAAATCGGCCAGTGTGTCGTTTGTGTGTATGTGAGGGGTTGCCGTGTGCGCTGTTGTAAAAACACAGCCTGGACTGAGACGTATCAGTTACAGGGAAGTGGAAGAAGAGACGCTGGCAGTTAGTTGAGAGAGAGAGGGAGAGCATAAGATAAACAGGAGCTCTGCATGTTTTCTTAGCTCTATTTACCCTCACGCCAAACAGCACAAGGAAGCAGACCCAGACACTTCCACTGACGTGTGTGTGTGTGTGTGTGTGTGTCTACATACTCACATGTTTAATGAAGAGCTGAGCCAGCCTCTCTGGCTCTGCTATACACTTCTCCAGTTCTCCCAGGAAGTAGCTACAGAGAGAAAACATACACACACACAAGCGCAATCATCCCCAAAACGGAAGATCAGATTTGTCTCCTGACCCATTGTTCCTTTGTCCTCCACTCAGGCCACAATCACAATACTCTGCAAATCAGTTTGTCTTTCACTTTGAATGCAGCCGCAAACACATTTTTTTCAAATCAAATGTAGTTTATCTTAAAAGATCAGGGACTTACTCTTTATGCCATTCAAATATTTGGTGAATGTTCCCAAAAACAATCTTGTCTTTTCCCTTCATGTCCTCCGGTATACCTTTGGAGTGCATTGTGGCCATGTAGCCCTGCAATGGAAATAACAGAACTGCTGATGTCTGTTCACAACAACAATAACCAACACCTGGCTCTGAGTAACACCAGTAAATACACCTAGATTGTTATCACACAGCAGCTGATACTGAGTTTTTATTAACTTTCAGATGGCAAGAATTCTTCTCTGAACCAAAATAACTCCATCTATTAAAGACACCTGTAAGATGGTTTGCCTTGCAACATAATACCCTTCAAGCTAATAATTCACAAAATCTGCTTAAAACTGGAGACAGCGGGATGGAGGAAAGTGGAGGAATTGTGATGAGGATTTAGGGCCGTCTCTGACAGACTGGGTGAATGACAAACTCTGAGCTCCAGATCACATGCTTTTTTTTACGTTTTTACTTTTAGTACATACTGCAGCTGCCCTTACAGAGTATGTACTGTTACATGCGGTATGCATTCAATTGGGACTTCTTTGTCATAACATTGCAAATTGAACTTTGACCCTCTTGCTCATATATCTGCTGTGCAGAGGATTGTGGGTCAAAATGGCCAGAAACGCACTGTGACCGGATGCAGTAGGACATTTATAGGATATTTATATTTTGGCATACTGTATTTCACATACTATGTATTGGGACATAATAGTATGGTAGTATAGGTATTGGGATGCACAGTAAATTCCCTCTTCTCTGTCAGGGCAGATTGTGTGTTCTTAGCTGGCAGACTTTGAGGTTTACCTCCACTATGAGCCCCAAGTCCACCACGTAGTACTTCTCTGTCTCAATGAGCTCCTTCAGTACATACCTGTAAAGATACAAAAAAGGCAGATTAGTGTTAGTTATGCTACCAAATGTATTTTGCACGCTGCTAAAATCTTGGAAACACTTTCTTTTAATGCGTCCCAGTCTCCTAATAATTTTCCCAATAAGGACAGGACATTGTAATTTTGTAGAAAGTTTCCTGGAAAAGTCAAAGAGAAAATGGAGACAGTTTTCAACTGGTTGATTTTCCATTAAATATATTCAGTTAATTAGTGTAACCTATATACTTACCTGTAGTACCCATGTACCTATATACCCATGTACCTATATACTTTTAAGTGCAACAGATCAACTGAACACGCAAATATGCTTAATTTTATTGGGAAAGTTTGCACTCACCTAGTTAAAAAAATATATAAAGATGACTAGCATAGGACTGCCATGACGGTTATCATGGGAGATAAATGATGCGTTTGGTTCTTTACATTGACAAAAAACATACATGCTTTTCTCTAAGGCACTCCTCCTCTCCTCTTCAGTGTCAGCCGCAGCTGACCATTGGCTGGAGGTGTCGTCCATCAAGACGGAGCCGCTGTCATCTTGCAAAACACTGGTGGACTGAGTGTCCTGAGGAGACAGAGACAGACGGATAGAGAAACTGTTTATCAAAGATCCATTGGCAGTAATGGGGATCAAAAAAAGAAAGCAAAGGGAGTGAAGAGCGAGAGAGAGATGATAATGATGCAGGTTCCCAAGGCGACCAGAAAGAGCAGAGAGACACGAGGAGCAGAGATTGAAGGATAAGAAGATCAGATTCAGATTGTCACCGTTAATGGTCCGTGCTGTGCACAGCAGCCACAGATTGATGGAGAGAAAGAGATTAAAAGATAGACAGTTGGAGGAGCAACAGGCTCGATGACAAACAAAGCTGTGAAGGTTCTTGATGGACTACAATTACTGATCGCCCACTGGCAGTTACATTTCTGATTTACGAGTGAATTAATAAGTTATATATTTCCTATTTTGCCACCTGAGGATTTAAACCAATATGTAAATACATCACACTGTCTTTTTTTTCTATTTCTGCATCTACTAAAACCGATAGAAATGCATGCAGGATAAACCCAAGGTTACTGTGATCTAATAGATTGTTCATGCGTTATATACTGGACATGGCCTCCTATTCATGCTTTTTCCTGGAATTGATATAATTTCCTGTGGGGGTCCTGGTGCAAATATAGAGTCATTGTGCACGTGGAAACAAAGCCTGCGAAGATTAAAATCATCACTAAGTCAATAGATACACAAGACCAACATGTTTGTGTGGCCTATTTCTCACACTTATGCCACATATGGTTGTACAATGACTCACAGGCATCCCTCTGTTCAATTGTATGCGTACAAAAGCTTTTCCCTCTATTTTTAGCCATGCTGCTCAGCGGTTTCTTTTTATGCTAGTCACTCTCTGCTGACTGTGTAAACTTATAGGAGCAGCCGTCTGTCCTCACCTAGATCCCCATGTCCAAATATCCGAGTCAAGCAAAACCTCCCCACCTTAAACACATACACAGACATACAGCTAATCCCCTGGCAGGCGGCTGCCCCATGGAGAAATAAATAGGCTACATTGATCGGATAGATAGACGTATAAGGAAATGGATAAAGCTATGGAACTTTCTCTGTTTCCCCTCTGGTCTAGTTCAATTTGTTCACCTGCCATGTCCATGATGAACTAGTTGGCGTCTACAAGTTGTGAGCTTTCTGTTCTGTCACAGTGATGTGTGAGAGAGAGAAAAAGATTGAAAGAGACAAAGCGTAGCTAAGTAGAGAGGCATGGGTGTAGGGAGAGACAGAGAGGCTCCATAAAGACCCTCGCTGCCCAGCGAGGAGCGTTCCAGCCTGGCTGACAGGTCTCCCTGGCTCCCTAATCACATCCAGATGTGCTGCGGCAAAGCCCAAAGGAAAAATTCACCCCGTCTCTCTCTGTTACAAGTTTTGTTTTTCTACTCAGAAGCTCAGGACGAAGACTGACAACAGTTTTAATATAAACTGAGGTCATGCTTTTGTGTTGGATCTTCAAAAAAAAAAAACCTATCCTAACAATTCCATCAATCAAGAACAGGGTTGTAACAAATACTTTTTGTGTGGATATAGGTCATAACATCTTAAGCTTCAAGTTACAAGTAAGAAAAAGTTCAGTTAAATGTCAGATATTGTATCGTGTTGTATAATAGCAGGATGCTTTTGCTGTTTTTCTTGTTGTCCAAGAGCAAAATGTTTGGTCACAAAAATATTTCTTTGTTTTATAATTGTTTATCTATCTGTATCTATTTAAATATTTTACATCTATAACTAAGGTCATTGCCACTTTATGGACTTAGAAACCGCTTACTGTTGGAACACGTAAAATGCTGCAAATCCGCAGTATTAAAGTGATATTAAATGGATTGACTTTAAGAAATGCTACTCTTCATGGCTTTACATGTGATGTTTTTCATCATACCCAGAAATAATGGCTGATGCTTGAAGCTGGTATGTTTTTTTACTTTTCCAGCAGTGGCATCAGCAATTTCTCTCTTTTTGGGATGGAGCAGACACCGCAAATACTTAGACATGCAAGTACAAATCAAAGGTATGGTCCTGAGCCCAGGAGGAACACAGTTACATAGTCGTAAGTGCTGAAAAGTGCAATTTGTTTGCATTGGTGCTAATCACAAGGGATTGGGTTTTTAAGACACCTCACAATAACACTATTCGCATTCGTAGGTTGAGATGGAAGACTGGTACAAACTGTTCCTCAGGACAAGCTATTTATTAAATATTGTGATCTGCAGTTCTGGCTTCCTTTTTGACACCACATTTTGTTTAACTGCTGACAATCAACAGAACGTTCCATTGACCAACAAAACATTTCACCAAAAACTATGTTCTGCTGTGGTTGTGAGATAGAGACGTTGGTGTGTAGAAAAGAGGAAAAACAGCAGCAATGCATATAACACTGGACATGAGGCCATTGAAGGTGAAATACAGAGACAGAAACCACAGCTCAGAGATAACTACATTAATCTCTCTACTTCTCCATCTCTCTCTCTCTCTCTACACCTCCATCTCTCTCTCTAAACACCAAGCACTAACCTCATCCCCCTGATATAATCACATCAATGTCTTTTGATGTGTTGTTGAGACAAAAATTAGGATTTAAATGCCATGGTGTTGATTCACCACCAAGAGTCATTCCACAATGCTCAAATATTCAGATGTCATTATTGTTTTACTTTGTATTGATAGGGCTCAGGCTCTAGTGATTCCTGCAATATTACTGCTGCTCTAGCGAATCCCAGTTTCTGCCATGCTTCCAACACAAAAGGGACCCTCTGAACACTTGACTTAAGACGCTCCTTTGCCGCGAGCAACTGACTCCAACTGAGTGTTGATGGAGAACTGCAAGCGTATGTGCACACACACAGCGTTCTTTGTCAGCTCATAGAAGTGGAGTCATCTTTCATCACATCTGCCGTTTTGTGCTCTCTTATTTATCTCCAGGCATGTCCTTTTGTAACATGTTGAATGTGAGTCATGCATCACACAGGTCGCGGTCAAGCTCTGCCCTCTGGTGCATCGATCTACTCTGAGAGGGCCTTGTATTCACTTAGACTCCCTTACATGTGTGGGGTGTCCATATGCATGGGTCTATATAGTATCTATATATTTGCATATGTGGTTGTGTGTGTGTGTGTGTGTGTGTGTGTGTATGTGGTTGCAGAAAGCAGCACTCCTGTGTCCATCTTTGAGTTTGTTTAGCCTGATAGTTGAACTCCGCCCTGCAGCAGCAGAGTTAGTCATTTTCAGATCTGGCTGGAAGGCCATGGAGACAAACAGTACTCCCCGCCAGTCACCTCCCCGCCAGGCTGGATCCTCACTGAAAATATTACTGCCACTAACTACAGTAAATTGTCAGCTAAAATGAATTGTAAGTGGATTTACTCCTCAAAGTTTCAATCTTATCATAGCTAATCATTGATTCTATAAAGCTGGGGGTACAATCAAGTATTCTGGTAACCTGTCGAAAAATGACTACTTGTATTAAAGCCAGTAACATCAGCTCTACTAGATGTTATGTGACAAAAACAATATGTGGTGACGGATACAACGGGTTAGGTGACAGGTGACAGACCTGGGTGTTTGGCAGTGACGTGCAGCCAATCAGCGAGTCAGTTAAGTAGCTGGGGGACTGCAGCGTAGCCGGTGACAGGTCCTCAGGGCTTGCCAGGCCATCTTTCCACTCCTGGAACAAACACACACACACACACACACACACATCCACAGTGTCAGAATAACACAATATCAACATGATGCAAAATGTCTGTAGCATGCTCATGCATTCGGGCACACAGGCAGTTGCACAACTGCAAAATAGAGCACATGAATCATAGAACATGGCGCCATGAGTTCCTGAGGGATAAGCCAGCAGTGCTGCTGTTTATGTAACAGCATCGCCACCTGCCATGATACTTAGTCCTTCATGGCTCAGCTCTACATTAAACCTGTGTCTCCACTAATAGTCTTGAGCTACCTAGTGTAAACAAGACACTGTCAAGATGTTGGCTTTAGCTTGTATTTGTACAAGACCGAAGCTTTGCATGTTTACTTCAGAGCCAGTTTATACCAAGGCTTTGAGATAAGACGGTGTGGGAATAAATGAGTTTACTCATGAGGTGGTTCATCTCAAACATGTAAAAGGGAACTTGAAGCACAAAGCTGGCATGCAAGACCTTGTTTCATGTGACCAAGAACAAAAAAAAAAAGATGCATCCTTGTTACAACTTTTCACTTCTCACCAGTTCTCTGTGGGTGACAGGCAGGATGATGAAAGTCTCATCAGGCCTCGGGGGGCTGCCCAGATCCTGGCTGTGGCTGTGGGACGGAAGAGGCGGAGGCTTTCCCTCAAGTTTGCGGACCTGGCGCTCCCCTTTGGCGCTGGCCCCGACGCTGAGTTTGCGGACAGGGTTTGTGAGCCACTTCTTCAGCGTGCTCACAGAGCGTCTGGAGCCCGGGGAGCTCGGGGCCGAGCTGCCTGATGCCTGTGGGGGTAGTGATGCCACGGAGGTGGAGATGCTGCCCTCACTGCCTGCTGCTGAGTATGAGTCTGGAGAAAAGAGACAGGGAGAGAAATAGAGCAGAAGGTTATTGGTGAAACAATGAGTGTCTGAGGAGACAGTGGAGGTTAGAGAACTGATATGTAAGAGTTTAATGGGTCAAAGGGCAGAGTACAGTCTGACTCTCTTCATTCAGACCTCCACAGTCAATAAATCAATTAATATATGTGCAAAAACAGCATTTTGTTTAAGGCAATAGAACCCGTGACTGACAATTAAATGAAAGCAGATGCGCTGCTCAGTGGGAGTCGACAACACAGGAGAGAAGAAGTTAAGGGAGATATAAAACAAAGGGTGGATATATAAATAGCCTTCCTCTTCAAACACAGCTGTGCAGCTGTGAGCTGCAACATAAAAGATGCACTATTATGTTTATGTCACGCGGACCATGTTTTGTATGCTTGAGCTGTGCATCCAATCACATGACCAGCACACTCTGATGCAAGGCAGACAGATGAGGTCAGAGTGGTGAATGTGAAAAATACTCCAAACCAGTTACAGAACGGCTGCTGCACAGGGATGTCAGGAGGACATGGGAAGTGAGCTGGGGGGCGAGCTGGGACCGGACATCCACTTTAAGCCTTTGTAGAAGGGGAGATCCTTGCTTGGGACAGTTTGTTTTTTCTGTCTTGTCCCCCATTCCCATCCTGCCTCATCCACCCTACCCTACCGCCCTTCCTCAGTCCTGAGATAGCTCTTCCTCTCAACTGTGTGTCTTGAGTGTTTTATCTGTTGTGTGCAAACGCAGTTCGGTCATGCCTCCCCATTCATCGTCTTGGCCTCGACCTGACCTCTGACCCTCGATCAACACTCTTTTACAGATGGAGAAACAGTCTCTCTTGCTAAGACTATCTGCCAAGGCTTAATATTGTTCGAATACAGCTGCTATTTCACGCCAATTGTCAACTGAATGTGACAAAGCTGGAAACTAAATGACTTTTAATTTTTAAAAAAAAAGCACTTTTCCTAAAGCTTGAATTGAGTTTGTGAATTTTTCATGCATTTGTTCATTAAAAGACAACACTGACCTCATTTCAGTGTTCCTTATATGAGCCACAGAGGACAATCTTATCACAAATCTCAGCAGTAAGACTCAGACCCAGACTGCAGGAGCAACATTGACACAGCATGGCCCATTTTGTGAGTGTATCGTCTTCAAAGGCGAAACCAAAATAAATTTACAATTGCCCTCAGTTTACATACTTAAAGAGATTGAGCTTGTCCACGATTTATTCATTATTGCTTTCCCTAAGAAATGCGATAGTAGCCACTGTACCGATCAATGAAAATGAGCTGTCTAAAAACTGTCCCCAATTCTCCAGTGCACAAACCTCAGTCAAAATGTTTGAGAGATGGCTAACTTCAGAGCAAAACAACTCCAACCCATGACATTACAATGCCAGTCCACACATATCTAGGTAAAACACATTGTTTATGGATCTGGCGAAAAAACTCTAATTTATCTGTATGTGTATTTTCACCACATAAACAGCATTTAATAATAATAATAATAATAATAATAATAATAATAATACATTTTATTTAAAAAGCGCTTTTCATAAAACTCAAAGACACTTTACATTAAAATCATCATATATAAAAGCAATACACTAAAAACATAAAATACACAATAGTGGTCACACAATAAAAGCAGTTTTGAACAGGTGGGTTTGGATCTGTGATTTGAATATGGAAAGGTCAGTGCAGTCTCGGATGTGTTTGGGGAGAGAGTTCCAGAGGGAGGGGGCAGATATGGAGAAGGCTCTGTCACCCCATGTCCAGTGCTTGGTCCTGAGTGGAAGAGACAGGAGGTTGGCATCAGAGGAGCGGAGCCGGCCCCCTCCTACCTCAGTGAGGTAGGAGGGGGCCTGATTGTGGAGGGCTTTATGCGTGATGAGAAGGATTTTGTATTGGATCCGTTGTGGGACGGGGAGCCAGTGGAGGTTCTGGAGAACAGGGGTGATGTGGTCGCGGGAGCGGGTGTGGGTGAGCAGGCGAGCAGCAGAGTTCTGGATGTACTGGAGTTTATTTAGGATTTTGGATGATGTGCCGTGGAGAATGCTGTTGCAGTAGTCAATTCTTGAGGTGATGAAGGCGTGGATCAGAGTTTCAGCAGCAGATGAGGAGAGTGATGGGCGGAGACGGGCTATGTTTTTTAAGTGGAAAAAGGCAGTTCTGGTGATTTGTTTGACGTGGTGTTCAAAGGAGAGGTTGCTGTCAAACATGACTCCGAGGTTGCGGATGTGTGGGGAGGGAGACAGAGTGGAGTTGTCGATGGTGAGGCAGAAGTTGTGACTGGTTTTGGTGAGGGATTTGGGACCGATGATGATCATGTCAGATTTATCACAGTTCAGTTTGAGGAAGTTGGTTTGCATCCATGATTTAATGTCAGTGAGGCAGCTGGTGAGAGTGGAGTGAGTAGCAGTGGTAATGGCCTTTGTGGAGATGTAGAGCTGTACATCATCGGCGTAGCAGTGAAAGTGAAGACCATGTTGACGGATGATGTTACCAAGAGGGAGCAAGTACAGGATGAACAGAAGAGGACCAAGCACCGAACCCTGGGGGACGCCTTGAGACAGAGGAGCAGTGGAGGAGGTGCAGTTGTTGATACTGATGAACTGTTGTCTGTTTGTGAGATATGATTTAATCCAGGAGAGAGCAGTTCCGGTGATGTTGAGAGAGGATTCGAGGCGGGAGAGAAGGATGTTGTGGTTGATGGTGTCAAAAGCTGCAGTGAGGTCGAGGAGGATGAGAATGTTGAGGTGACCAGCGTCGGAGGAGAGGAGGAGGTCGTTGGTGACTTTGAGGAGGGCTGTTTCAGTGCTGTGCTGTGAACGGAAACCGGATTGAAATGGCTCGAACAGATCGTTGGAGATTTCCTCTGTAATCTTCCTCCTCTCTACATACATGTTACAGGCATCATGCATCATGCGTATGTGTGTGTGTGTGTGTGTGTGTGTGTGTGTGTGTGTGTGTGTGTGAGTGTGTGTGTGTATGATCCCAGGGTGGCCAATTTCCCTATCCTTCCACACCCCCATCCACATGAAAGGCTTAAGACAGTAAAAGGAGATCTGAGCCTGGCAGAATGGAGGATTGAACAGAGGGAAGAGGCAAGGAGCAGAGAGGGGTACAAAGAAGGGAGACGACTAAACCCTGCGGGGAATAGACAGAAACTCTAAACAAACTCTGGACGGGTCCATCGACAGTAAGACAACATAATAAAGAACAGCAGTCTGAGTTCAAGCCTCTGCCTGTTGTGAAGTGTCTTAGCTGTAGAAGACAATAAAATAACAAAAACATCAAAAAGCTATTGTATTTGTGGCTGGAGCTGTAAAAGCCTGAGGCAAAGCATACGCCATCTCTGAGGGTCCCCAGCTTGAGAGAACAGAGAGGATGTGAAAATGACTCTGATGTGATAACCCCAACCCCCAGGTCCTCTGACCTCTAACAAAGACCAGGCCTCGAGGATTGTGTTTTCCAGTGTCGTTCCCTGCTCAGCTTCAGTCAGGCAGGCTTTAGGAGTCACAGTGCAGAGACACAACCGCAGTAACACAGCATCCAACCAGCTCCAGACATCGGCTGAGATAGCTCATCACAACAACAAAAAAATGGGGGAAGAGAGACTGACACCCTCTCTGTGCCTGGAAGCAATTAAAAGTGAGTGGAGACAGCGGTGCAGCTCCATGATTTGACGTCAGAATGACACAGTGGCTCTGTCAAATGTACAGATTTACAACGTGCAGAGTGTACATAATTTATCGGTTTTATAATGAAGATCACTACATCTGCATCTGTCACCATGGCAACTCTGCAGTTCCCCTACTAATCGTCGTGCGTGTGGGTTAGGTTCCCTGTTGACCCTGGAAAGCTGAATCTCAGTATGAAACCTTAGGCCACTACAGGGACATCATTAACAGCTTTTTTTTTTATTTTCACAGTAGCAGCAAGGAAACTGTGAAACGCAAAGGGAGATGATGAGCTTCCCCTCAGAGCCGCATGCCTCCGCTCTCCCTACACATTTCAAGATGAGAGGAGTCCTCTGTGTGCCACCAACACAGAGGAAATTGGGATAAAAAAAGATTGAAAAAAAAAATCCTTCCCTTTGTCTTGCTGGATGCTGATAGTGCCCACTGACATTCATCTTCATAACGGCGTAGCGAAAACAAGATTACCCAGTCTGATTTTGTTAATGCAACTTGACTATTGTTTATGTGCTAGTGATAATTAACAGGTGAAGGCACAGGGCAGCAGGGTTGCATTAAGCTGGCCTGATCTGTGGTGATCAGTTAAAGCTGGGCTTTCACCAGCCGCTCACTCGCTGTCTGACAGGCTGAGTGGAGCCCGGGTGGAAGGCTTGCCCAAAAAGTTGCTGTACCATGTAACTTTAGAGCCGAGTGGGTTTCTGCTGCAAAGCAGCTCCAGACATTCTCTTGATGCTGTTCACTCACAATAGTGAAGTTTGACAGAACTCATCGACTGAGAGGACAACTTTAAAGACTCTAATGTAGGTAGTCTACGCTTCATTTATCCATTACCACTTTTTCTTGCACTAAATCAAGCTTTTGACTTCATGTCTGGTCTAATCATTTTAGGGCTTCCACTAACGATTATTTTCAGTATCAATAAATCTGCTGATTGTCGTCTTGATTAAGCGATACGTTGTTTGGTATAAAACGTCAGATAACTGCCTCGAAATCACCAGGGGGCGAGGTGATTTCATCAAAATGTCTTGTTCTGTCCAACCACTCCAAAATATTCAATTTACTGACATGAGAAAGCATAAATGGTCAAATTTAAAAAGCACGAACCAATAAATATTTCGCATATTTGCCTTTCAGACAGTGAATGGGCGGCTGGTGAAAGCCCAGCATTGAATAAAACAATTAATTGATTGTCAAAAAATAGTTCATCTGACTTTTTCATGAGGTTTGCAGTGAACCATGGCTGCTCAGTAAAGTTTTGAATACAATTGTAGCTGGATTGATTTATCCAGTGATTACCTGAATCATTCAGACTTTCATGTGGGAAGGGAAAACATCAGATGCAATATTCTTGTGAAGGTCACAAAGGTTTGATTTGGATTTGATCGAATATAAGATTAATTTACGAGCAATTTAATGTTTGAAACAGAAAACTAAGGGGCAAAGAAAAATAAGGACAAAGCAACCTCCAGTTTGTAGGTAGATGATGTGGATGGATGTGCTTTAAGTGTTGGTCCCCGTGAAGAAGTTTGGTCCAACTTCCCTTTATTGATCAGTTGATAAGTGAGTGCTGCTGAGCCAACAAATCAGGCTGAAAGCGTTGGCTGTAATGGAGCAAACTTGTTCACAGCTGCTCCACTCTGGAGCTCTCTGTCAATCCTACAGCCTCTTGGGACTGTATGGGCAATTTAGGCATCACTGGACTCCACCAATACAGACAGACATGCAGGTGCCCACACACTTGCCGGTGCACAAAAATGGTAGATGCACATTTTCTCCAGGGTAGCTGTCCAGATGTGTAACTGCAGTCTGTTCACTTGTGATGTGAGCTTCCAGTGTCACGTCTGTCTCAGTAAACAAAACAAAGCAAATCAGAGACAGGCGACCTGCTGGTCACCACGGTGTCAAGCATGTTAAATGTCCAGCTTCGCTGCCAATCAATGCCAGCACCTCAAAGATCACACGGGTTATGAGAGTGCAGCAGTCAACACACAGGCACCAGTCACCTGCCTCGGTCATCACTAACAACTCAACAGAACATCATGCTTATCTTCTTTATTCTCTTTTCACTCGTTCATTGCCTTCCCCATCTTATGCACTTCAGCCCAGCCCCTGCTTGTATATTACATTTCACCTACTCAGAGGAAATGGACACTCTTCCCATCAACTAGCAGGACCTGGGCTGCACCCAGGCACTCAGATGTGCAGACTGATAGACCTGTGAGACAATGAGGCACTTAATACCAGATGCGTATGACCGGAAACCCTTTGACTGTCCTCTGATGAACTTTTGCAGAAACAACAAGGCAACATTTAAGATCTCATTGTATACTTGTCAGCAGTGATTTTCGCAATGAAAAGAGAATTTTTGGATCTTTTGTCTCTTTCACTTTTTTTCTCATTATATTTCATCCTGTTGGCCATGTGTATTTTGTTTGTACTGCTGCTGATTAATAAATCCTGGCACTTGGATGTTCTCTCTTTATACTGTCCTCGCTCTTCCTTTCTTCATCTTGACTCCTTCCCCTTTACAACATGCCCCCACTTTTTGTTTTACTCTGCCGCCTCTTCTGCACTCTAGCCCACTCTTCCCCTCTCTGCACTGCAGGTTTTTTTTCAGCTGTGTGTCCTGGGATCAGCACACACAGCTCCCTTCTCTGATGCGAGGCCCTGCTCTGCACCAAAGCTGCTGACACCAGCACAAGCTCGACATGCAGAACCCCCTGGCAGAGAAGACAGTGACATAGGAGTAAAGGAAAAAGTACTGAGAAAATCTCTCTTCTCTTCCCTAGTGGTGATTACGTACGGTACGACTTAAGCTACTAAACCTTCAACATTAGAAATCCTCTGAAATGATCAGGCGGTGAATATTAACGTGTATGTAAATGAGCAGCAGAAAGAGGGAGACGCTGAGATGGGCTGATGTGGAGAGCAGGGATTATTCATGATTTAGTCAAGCAGCAAATGAAGTTTAAGCACATATGCCAGATATAAACTAAAACCCTCAGTGACTGAAGAGAGGGATTAGGGCACATGTTGCCTTACAAATATATACTTGAGAGCATATAAGCAATCTAGGAACATGGACATGTATGCAGAAGCACAACCATTGTCATTATTGTGTGTGTGTGTGTATTTGCGTGCAAGGAGAGACACATTTACAGTCAGACAGACACGTGAACAGAGATTTCCTGTCCTCCTACTGACCTAGTTTATGCACACACACACACACACACACTGCTGTGATTCCAGGAGCACGGAAGAAAATACGCAGCAGACACAGTCAAGTGACACACAAATAAGCCATCAGGGTCGATCTTCTGTGGCATCACAGTAAAGCACCATATCAATAGAATGACTAGATGACGTTGGTATTAATCCTGTTGTCTATGGAACATTGTGAAAGAGTGATTCAGACACTTCGCCTGATGAGACCTTTTTAAACTGTAACACGTCACAGCTGCTGTTTCCATCTCAACCAAGGTTTCAGTCAATCCCCCAGAACCTACATGCATCTGAAGCTTACTTTTTTTACAGAAAAGGATGCAGTGGCAGTCGCACCACAGACACTTTTTCCTCTGCTTGTGGCAGTCTGAAACTGCAACCGTGTTTGTGGTTGTTTGGCCTGAAAACTCTATTCAGAGAGAGATTTGCCAAGTTCCTGGCACCATCTGCCTTTATTTCTCTTAATGTCAACTCTAGGGAAGCTTCTTCAGGTTCCAGTGTGGTCCATTTCACTCTCAGAACACATCAGGAGAATATAAACACAAATCATGATTCATTTAGAGATTTGATAACCAGGAACAAAGGAGTGATTAAAAGGTTGGTATGATATGGGATATGTTACATCGTCAAAATATACAGTGCTAAGAAAATTACATACAGGTATATATATATTCTTCTGTAACTCTTTGTGCTGTCAAGTAGACTGGATAACAGATGATACTGAACCCACTTTATATCTACAATGCATAATTGTACGCAACACTTCCCATCGTTCACTGATTGACAGTGGTAGAAGAAATAGGCCTACTCCAACGGTTTTGTAAAAGTAGCAGTACCAGTAAAAATCATGCCTTCAAAAGTTTACTGAAGTTAAATTACAAAAGGTGCTAAATTTGAAACTCAGAGTAAATCTATTGCTTCCGCGCGGCTCTCAACATGGTGACGGCTGAGCTAGTGGCTTGCAGCTAACTGTGCTAAAAGCGCTAACATTGGCAACAGTGCTAAACGAGCGGATTTGACCTGTTTGTTTACCTGAGGGGGAGTGCAAGGGATATCGCAAAATTGAAATCCAATACCAAGTAATATAGGGACATAATCTCCGATAGATACAGATTATAAGTAGTTTAGGCCTATACTTTCATGCTGCTTTACACTGTAAATTGCTTAATCAGATGCACACCTTTTAAAAATAAATAACAAATATACTTTTTTAAATCATTGTAAATTCAATCTGCAAACATAATAATTGTACTTTTTTAAATCAAACAAAGTGCAAACATTTATTTAAATGCAAATAAAAGCACAAAAATACCATCAACCATCATTCACAGCTGTGAAATAGCTCGTTTTGTTTTGTTCCGCCATCATCTGTCGTCTGGAGTAACTAGTCAGGGTGCTCGCTGAAGCGTGTGTTGTGTGAATACACAACACAACAGCTGTGAGAAGCAAACAATGCAACGTAACGTTGCACAGACAGTCCTACTCTGATGAAATACAAATTGGTGCAGAAGAGAGAAACTGATCCCTGTTTGTATTGATCCTATTGACGCTAGAATCGCTTTCATTAGAGTGGCCGAATATATTTCTTCTTTTATTTAGCATTCATATCTGCAGTACACCTTCCAGCCACACGAAGGACCCTGAATGTTCATGTTGTTCCAGAATGGCAGTAAAATGATCAGAAATGTTAATTACATGATATATAGATCAGGCCTATTGTGAATTGGGTCACAATGGTTTGTTATTTTTTCAAAAGTGGCAAACACTGTCAGAGAGAACCTTTAAAGTACCAAAAGTGAAAGTACTCATTGTGCAGAATGGCTCATTAGAATTATTGATGCATTAACGTGGACATCATTTTAATGTTGCAGCTTGTGAAGGTGGAGCTATCACATCATAGCACTTGCATGACCTTGCAGCGTCTACAGGGCACTCTGTTCTAGTGTGGGTTTCGCACGCGTGTGTGTTTAATAATCATAGTGGTGATCTACACTACCCTTTCAGCCTCTTTAGCAGCAGGCAGCACCAGTGCACACCCACTGGGTACTGTTCATCATTACTATGATTATCTGGACACACACGTAGACTCTAAAAGACGGAAAGGGAGAGGGTGGCTCACACTTATATTTAGAGATAAACAAGGCTGCCATAATGCCCGAGGTGGCTGTCAACGCAAGGCAAATTAGAAGCGATTGAGATTCCATACGGCAGCTGTGGCAGTGCCAGTCAGGATGCCTACGAGGAGAGCAGGAGACAGAGTTGTGGTGCCTGCTGGGACATGGGAGCCTCTCCTCTGGGCCCCAGTCTGCCTCACAGCTCTAGTCCTCTCACCTCTTGCTGTTTTTCAGTTGCTGCATGTAGAAAAGGTCACTTCTCTCTGTACCTAAACGAGTCAGATGTGAATTGAGGGTCGTTAGAAATCCCTGAACTGAATTCTGCAAATATGGCTTCACATATAATTGTGTCTTTAGCATAGTACACATTCAGACACTGTTTATGCGAGCTAAGCATTAAAGGGTCACATGTTGAAACCACAATGACACAAGAAGTCGAGCTCTAATGCTGATCTGGCACACTGTGGATGTAGATGTGCTGTTACAGTTAATCTCAGTCAGACTTGATGGGCTTTGCAGACACACATTCTCATTCCTTTCCATGGCTCGAGACCTCTCCCCCCTCTAATCACCATAGCAACAAAACCCAAAAGGGAGACAGAGTGGGAGACAGCCACACAAAAGATTGTGGCCATCATGAACTCAACCTACACATGTGGGCACACACACACGTACACATGCCTGTCTGTGGCAAACACACACGCACACAAAGTGTAATAATTAGCAATAGATTTGCATCACTATTTATACAGTATTAAATGTTTTCATGCCTTATTTATAAAACAATGCTGTGCACACAAAGGATGCCTTTGAAAAGCTAATTCCAAATTGAAGAAAACCATCTGCACCTGTCAGTTTTTGTCTGTTTCAGATCAAATCCTGCATTTGGATGAAGAGCGTTCCATTTGGCCATTAAGAGGGTGTCTTATGAATACACAAAATCCATTCAAGTGTGACAGGAAGACCTGGTGCTCGGGTCCACCTGTAAATCTGTGGGCTAAGTCCACGGATTGAACAGTGTTGATTACTTTATGGAACATTGATTCTGAATAAGACAATCTAATGTGTGAAAGTGAAGCAAAGCTATAGAAACATTAGATAGTTTACAGTGAAGATGCTGACAGAAAGCATAAGGAGAGAGAGGAGGGTTACCTGTAGGCTTCTGTCTTAACCACTAGGCCAACCTAGACCAAAACATCAAGTATGAGATGAAATAGACTAGCTGCTGGCTATCTCTGAACTAGAGCGTGAGAGTGTCGATGGTACCTGCTGACAAAGGACAGAAGGTCAGATCAATTCTTGTTTGCTGACAACATAGTGGAGCCGGCAGCAACCAGAGGAGAAGTTTACCAAAGACTGACGGGAAATGTGTTCTTTAATCACTGAAATTCCCATTTAAAAACGTCTTGTCCTTTTTACATTCTTCCACGAGACACAGGTTGCCTGCTGGAGTGAACAGAGCAAAGAAGTTAGAGAAGTTCGGTTTTAGTCTTGATTTACCAAGAATTCATTTTGCGATTGAGTAATACTTAAGATACTTGATAATTAGACACGTTTGAGCAACTAATTAACTTGTACAACTAACGTCTGGTCACAGAGAGACACATGGGAGAATTCAGGTCAGAACACAACAGCAAGTCTCTTTAACATACTTAACATAACAGTCAATTTGATTAAGAACAAGGTAGCCATGAAGACACAACAAGCAGCTGTTTTCAGGATCAGTAAATCTACAATCAGCATCCTCATCTCCTCTAAATTGTAGTCAAAACTCAAGCCCACTTATTCAAGAAAACTCCACATCGCTTTCAATATTGTCACTTTCCATTGTTTGCTCTGCTTTGTGCACTGTTTTGGAAAGTTTCTCAGCGGGGCCTCTATCAAACGTTCTCTGGGGAGGACTGCAGAG
Source organism: Anarrhichthys ocellatus (assembly GCF_004355925.1). NCBI lineage: Eukaryota > Metazoa > Chordata > Actinopteri > Perciformes > Anarhichadidae > Anarrhichthys > Anarrhichthys ocellatus. The sequence goes on along the minus strand of NW_022280035.1, from coordinate 11,107,903 downwards.
GAGAGCAGCCAGAATCAGAGTACTTCTCTCCTCTGACAGCCTGAGGGGTCACCGAGGCAATCGTTGTACTTCACGTGTTGCTAAGACTTACAGTAAGCATGCTTCAATCTGGATGAAAAGATGTTCAGAGTAGAAAGTGAACTAGATTTTTCCCCACTGTACTCAATCTCACTTCAGAAAAGCACAGTTAACTTTGAACGAACATTAGAGGGAGTAGCAGTAATAACAGTTGTAATAGTGTATGAACAAATGTCATGGCACCCCTGAAGACTTGCAGACATATAAAGAGCCATATGGGCTGAAAGTGGGGGCAGAATCGCATGGGGGAAGCAGCTCTTCCCCCCCTCTGCGCTGTAGGAGAATTCTTTCTAAACAAGGTATGGAATGCACTCCTGTGTTTCCTAATTTGTTCCCTCATTCTTCTCCTCTGCACGTTTACAAACAGAGACCAGAGGAAGAGGGGGAAAAAGAAGGAAAGAAAGTGGGAGATAGAGGAGGAGAGGGGCATGGGAGACCTGGAAATATGTCAGGGCAAGGCCGTTAGAGCGAAAAAAGAAAAAGAGATGGTGAAATGAAAGGGGGGGAAGACATAATTAATAACTGGCAGACTGGCTGTATGCCGACAAGTCAGAGAGAGAGAGAGACAGAGCTGGGGGAGAGAGTGAAGAGAAGAGGAGGAGAATGAGAGAAATGAAAATGCCCCAGGAATGATCCTAATGCTTCACTTGGTGTTCACATTCCAAGCCAGCAAATCATGCAACATTCAGCCCAAAATTCAGTAATTTCTTCATCTAGCTGGGAGACTGGGAGCACTGGTTTGATATACAAGTCACCTTTCTGTCCTTTCTCTCAGTCCATTTCTCTCCCTCTCTCATTTTACCTTTTGCATGTGTGAGAGAGAAACAATATGGAGGAGATTAGTTGCACAGCAGAGAGGAGACAGGGGGTTGGGTGGGAGGGCAAGAGGCGAGGACGAAGATGAGGGTGGGCTGGAGTGCAAAGTTTAAAAATATCTCAGACTGCCGAACACAAGGCTGGGCCACAGCAGGCCAGCAGCATACCTTCAATTTCAGCTATTTTTGTTGCTTTTTCCATAATGTCTGCAGTCTGCCTTATAAGCTGATGACAAAGACGGTTCTCCAGCTGAGACATAAAAAGACACGCCGGTTCTGTCACGGCAATTTTCCCTCGCGTTTGCCAACAGGGCTGCTTTCTGTCAAGAGCTCACTCGACTTGTTATCAAAATGATGCATGGGTCTCAGGGGTCTCAGGGAAACCTGGGGATCAAATCCCTACATCTGAGCGAGACACAGAGCCCTACCACCTCCAGGGGCTGTACCGTCATCACCCACTCGGGTCTATGAAGGAGGGCGAGGGGACAAAATATGTTCCTACAGTGATCAAGTATTATATTTTACATTGCCTAGAAACTGCAGCCAGAGTTGAAGCTTAACATTACCAAGTAGCTGAAAAGTACAAGGGGTGTTCAAAACAACAGGAGCACTTCAAAAGTTATGCAGTTTAATACAAAGAAATGATTACTCGATAAATCAAAGAAATAAGTAGCAGAATCGATGATAAAAATAATTATTAGCTGTAGCCCTAATTTAAGATAGCAAATTCATCACAGGTCTAAAGGATTAAATAGAGGTTTGTTACTTTGATTATGACTTCAGATAAAATGATGTAGCATGTTGCCATTGATGCAGATACATGTATTTCTGTTTGCATGTGTGGGTCTATGCAGTGGATGAACACAAGCAATGGGGAAAAAAACGTTTGTGAGGCAGTTGTTCTTTTTTTACGCTTTTCCATGTATTTCTCTGTCTCTGCCATTCAACCAAATATACAGTACTTGTGTGTGTGTGTGTGTGTGTGTGTGTGTGTGTGTGTGTGTGTGTGTGTGTGTGTCATTGCTGGGGGGGATCCTTGTCCTATCTCATTGCATGCATGAGTCAACACCAGCCCCAAACATTCACAAATAAACACACTCACAGGTGCACAGGGAACACATATCGATGTACAATGCACGTGCAAAGCGGCATGTAGCCTTTTACTTTAACAGGAACATAAGAGAAAGATACAGAGAAAGAAAGTGGTATAAGGAGAAAAAGATATCTATGGAAGGAGAGATGGATATTTTGGGTCCACAATAGAAATGTTTCTTTAGTTGCTATACCACGGTTACAGCTGCAGTCAAGTCATTCGGAACATAAACTCCCAGACAGAGGTGAAGCTGCTTACTGGGGGAAATAGAGCAGGTCAGGGCCATGTTGATAAAAAAACACATAATCAGATGACTGGAGAGATCTGTAAATGTATGAGAAAACAATGACAGAGTGAAAAAAGGCTTGGATAAGTTACTGTTGGTAACCAGCTATTCAGAGCCTTCTTGTAAAGCTAAAACTCTCTGGAGTTTTTATTTCCCCCCGGATTTCTATTCCCTGGGAAACCAGAAATATTTTGCATTTACAGTACATTTACAATACACTTTGTACAGAAAATTACATTCAAAGTGTATCTTTATGTTTTGACATTGTATTATTGTAATTTTGTTTTCAAATCCAGCGCATTTCCGATCTATTCAGGTGTTTCTCATTGAAACTCCTTCATGTCTTTCAAATGCATTTTAAAACTGTTCCAAGTGTATGCCAAACCACTTCGAAATGCAATTCAGAAATGTATTGTCTGATTCAGTTGTATATTTTCCTTATAAGCTGCTTAAAAATTAGATATATTATCAATATATTTTCCATGACACATTCAGGTTGTATGCTTTTTTTAGACCACATTTCAGAGATAGAAATACTCATTTTCAAAGGCCTTCTGAAGAACCTGCCTTGTTTCAGCGTGATCTTACCTCCATTTGTTTCCTCTGTCGATGTCAGATTGACGTACGGGTGCATCCTTAATACCATTAAGTGTGTGGGAGGCTGTGCTGCAGCAAAGATGTGATGTAGAAATGATAAAGTTGACTTAGACTGCAGTGTTTAACATTACCATGTACGTATAAGGACAACATTGTCAGCATCATTGGGAGTTTCTACACACTTTCTATGTGAATTCCTTCCTTCATTTGAAACTTGCTATTTGATCCTCAAAAAGCGACGCACATTTATTAAATGCCTTGATGTATTATGACATTTAAGATATTAGATAATACTTGCTTTATTCCACATTTCCTTCACACATTACACACATTTCTCAAAGCACAAATCAGATCTGATTTTGACGAATCAACAGGTTGTATTTCCTCACGCTGGCCAGTGGAGTCAATTGCCTGAAGACACACCATCTATTTTGAAATGGTTTGTCAACAGTATTTGCTGGGAAGCAGCCCTCACTATTGGCCCTCTGGCAGCCAATCCTCGAATGTGCCTTGCAGCGCAGTGCTAACATCAGAGCTAAAATGATACCTGCATTTCTCTTTCATTATCTTTCATTCTGGACTTCTCTATCACGTTGAGTGCTGCTCAGATCACTAACCCTCCCCTTCCCCCTGCACTCATGTTCTTATGTAATAAACCTGCAGCACACACATTGCAACAACAAACCGCTACACACATTCACACATTATTATGCTTAGCTACGGACTCTATACTGCTCTTCCTGTTTCATTACACATTCATTAGGAAGTGAAAAAAACAAATATGTTGGCATGGTAGTCTTTATAAGGCCACAGAAAGCCATTGATTTGCCTGTTTTTCTGACGCACTGCAGTCCCTTTCTCTGCATTCAAGTGAATTGGCTAGAAGTGATGGTCATCGTGGGCAAGTCATTAAATCTGAGTGACAGCAGCTGGAATTACTTCAAGTTTAGTCATTTATTCGCTGAGATCTTCATGTGAGTGTGTTGATCTGAGTGTGCATGTGAATGGAGGCGCATGCCAGATACACATATGGTAGGGCAAAATGGCATGCTGAACTGTGTCATCATTCAGCCAACAAGCAGGTGTTATTATGCCTAAGTAGGGAATGAATCATGCAGTAAACTATCATTTCCTATTGTGTCAGGGGAGTGGCTTTTTTTTAGAATCAATGAATGGTGTAGATGCATCGTAAACAGTTTTGTCTGATACCATAGAATAAGACAGTCTGTCAATGAGATGGAAATGACTATAGAGAGGAAAGACTTTGTTTGTTGTTGATGCTAGAGTCACATTAGACATCTGGCAGCCCTCACCAAGCAGTGTATTTTGACACTGATAATCTCCGCAGAAAAAGCAGTCAGCTAGTGTTTTTCTTTTTTTTTTTAAATAACTGCCCTAGAGTCAAAAATAGACATTATTTGATACTGTGAAGTGCTTGACGTGCAGGAACATTGTCTTGTGCTGAGGACCTTGGCTAGTGGTCAAACCTGCATTGTTCAGTGTTTTTCCTATAAACACCACAACAGAACTTACAGGGTCCTAGATGTCAGTTTAGTTTGACACATAAAATGAGTTCAAAAAGTCAATGTATCGAATAAAAAGTCAGAGAAGAGATCAGATAATAAAGAAGAGAAAGTACTATAGACATAAATCCGCCATAGCTGACCCTTTTCCCCTGACACCGTGTTAATTATAGAACTGCTTTACAGTACTGGAGAGGACTGTATGTGAGCTCCTAGTGGGACCAAACCAGTGGTAGCAACATATAAATGTACTTTACATGCTCTATGAGGAGGTTTTATAGAGCTCATAGCTTCACATAAATAGTTAAGAGTCTAAGAGACTAATGTAGTTGTATAATGTGGTTTCTCCAGAGAGCTCTCATATTCCTCCTGCTCAGATTGTAAAATCAGATCAAGAGGTTTTCTGCTTCTCAGTGTGAAATGTAAAACTTCTCATCTTGACATGTTGGATCCAAAACAACCAAATGATACATTAAATCCAAAGACGACTGGATTGTTGGAATAATGCTCTTACTGTAGGTTTATTGAGATTTTCTTTTAATAGCCTGAAATGTTTCATTCTTTCAATCCCCCACATGTTTAGACATCATGAGCTAAGCATGTGTGTGTATTTGCTATAAGAACATGGTAGAGGTGCAGTGGGGAGCTACAGGCTATGGAAAGGGAGAATATCCATTACATAAGAGATTAAACCGAAGGAATCTGAGGTATGTATCCAACAACGCTGGCCAATAATATGAAAAGACCCCCCACCCCATGTGCACGGCCTCAGCGGGTGGGTCCACTGTTTATCCTTTTGATGTAGGCTTGTAAAAAGGTAACAAACACACAGCGTGGTACTGCAGCACAAACACAATCTCATATTGTGCTATTGGTCTCTGTTGTTGGTTTAACTTTGCTTCCGAGCCACTGTGGCAAGAGGCCGTGTGTGTGTGTGTGTGCGTGCGTGTGTGTGTGTGTGTGTGTGTGTGTGTGTGTGTGTGTGTGTGTGTGCGTGCGCGCGCGCAAGACAGTGACAGGGACGGAGAAAAAAGATTTGATTTCTAATATGTTCCTGATCTCAGATAGATGTTACAATGGGTCTTGACTTTTGTATAAACTCCAGCCATGTTGTAATAACATATAATGCCACCGGCTGCTTTTACTATTCTTACGGGCTGCTGCTAAAAGATAGATAAGACAGAGAAGATAGAGAGGGGAGGTCACTGCTGTTTTGTTCAGCCCCCCTCTTGGGTTTCATCCATCCATGTGCTGCACATACCTGACTGACACACACTCATCATAATGAGGATGGTCACTATCCAAATCTCTCTCACACACACACACACACACACACACACTCTCTCTTGCTCTCTATTTTTAATGGAAGAATGTATGATGCATGTCCTCTTTCCTTTTCCTCACTGTGTAGTCTTCTTCCTCTGCTCTGATGTGTATGTGACACACATCTGTTGCTTTAGCTGGAGGCGGAGAGAGCAGGGCGAGAGGATTGAAGCTTACACTGAAACCATTGGCATACGCTCGCAGGAATGGAGGGAGAGATAAGGGAGAGGTGGGTGGACATGTAAGAAAATGGTGAGGAAAAGAGTAGCGAGTGAATGTAGCGGTATTAACAGCAGAGGAGTCACTTCAGTTCAGTATGATCAACAAAAACACACGGAAAAAAACTCAAAGAAAAACAGACCCACAGACACGTTTTTAAAGTACAGCATCAGCTTAAAAAGGGCAAAGAAACTTAGACGGATAATGACAAACATTTTGTACGAGTCGGTTGCATTTGTAAGTGTGTGACACTGACCTCTGACTCGGGCATAGCAGCAGCCACACTTGACCAGGACTTTACGGAACAAGTGTTGGCAGCCACAGCCTCGGTGGTGGCGATGGTGATGGTGGCCCCCTTTCATGCTGTTGAACCATGAGCAGAGGTGGGCATGGCCCGGCACTCTCTCTCTCCCCCCCCCCCCCCCCTGTCTCTTAAGTGTTCCTCTCTCACCCTCACAAGTAGAGGTTTACTCCTCAAAGTGTAAATCCCCAAAGTTGTCAGTCGATGTTCCTCCTCAGTTGAACGCAGACAGACTTAAAGTCCACATCCAGACCGAGAAGAAGAGAAAGAGTCCACAAAAGCAGCAGCCAAGAAGAAATCCACACTCACAGGGCTTTTCAGATGGTGATAAACAGCCAAGGAAACATTCCAGCAAGCTTATCGTTATGTTGGACGTGCTTCCCTTCCCTCTGTCTCTCTTTTTCTCTCTGTTTTCTTTTTGGAGCTGAGCTCTTGCCTCTGTGAACTGCCTGGTCAAATGACAGGCTGGGAGACTGCTTCAGAGAGGGAGAGAGAGAGAGCGAGGGAGAGAGAGAGAGAGAGAGAGAGTAAGGGGAGGGGTGAGAAGGGTGGAGTCTGCAGCTCTAGTTGCTGCTATTCCAGGATAAGGTTCCCACTCCCCTTATTTTCTCTCTTATTGTCTTCTGTTTTTTTTTTCTCCGCTGTTTTTTCTTCTGTCTCCCTGCGTATCCGCTGTCCCAAACTATCCAACTCCGAGACCAGACGCAATGCTTCACTCTCTAGTGGAAATCTCTCCTGGAAATAGTAACTCTGTCAGGATACATAATGCTATTTACAGAGAGGCCATGTTGGGTTGAAGGTGTCATGTATTTTCCAGTAAGGCGTCTATAAGTGTGTTCAACTGACAGTTTAAGTGTGAATGTTCACTTCATGGATCGTAGAGGGCTTTCCTGACTAGGACGCAGCTTCAATATTGACTTGTGTGTTAATTTATGATCACAGGGCCAGCAAAGCAAGCGGTTTTCTTTTTCTTTTTGTTTCCATGGAGCGAGCAGGCAGGCTCAAATTTCCCAATGCTGGCGTGTTGGCATTATTGTGTGTGTATGTGTGCGTGTGTATTTAGCCATCACATGACACATTTAGCCGTCATTTAGCCTGACAGTTCATTATGGTATATAGTGGGCAAACGTATAGACTTAAGAGATCCCAGGTTTACTGGGAGATAAAATCTTCAATCACGATATGTAACTTCAAATCGCAATATCAATATACAGTATATCATAATATAGTCAATTTTATGGAAATTACATTTTTGAAACATGTATAGCTAAAACAACAGTATGGTAATATCAGTTTTGGGCTTGGAACATACATCTGAAAAAATCAAAGGACTTTATCATATTGATGTAAGAACTCTGTAAATCCATTACTACAACAACGTAGGCCTGCTCTTATACAACTATGGTCAATGTGGCATGTTTAACTGTACCAGTAAAAAAAGAAGGTTTCTGACAAATTTCTCCAGCTGTACTCCCATCAGATACAGCAAATAAGCATGTGTTTCTAAGAGGTTTTACTCATCAGTGCCGGATGTCCACTGTAGGACTTACGGTTTCTTGATTTTACTCTTTTACCTTTTCTTTTTCTACAGAACATAATGTATTTGCGTGTGTGTGTGTGTGTGTGTGTGTGTGTGTGTGATATAGTGCTGCAGGATTAGGACCAAAATGATAATCACAAGTATTTTGATTCAATCATGATCAATATTGAAATCACGATTATTTATTGATTTTAGGGACAACATATTTTTATTGCACTTTCACATTTTATGAATAGAGCACTGCTTTCACTTCCATGTTGTGCTATTGTCCAGTTATTTGCAGCAAAATAAGATGGGTCCTTATTCACGGTGCATCTCCAAAATTAAACAAATTAACAAATCATTCCATCAAAATAAGTCGAACAATAAGGTTCTTCTTCACCTGAATTCAGTACATTTTTGTTTTGCCCGTCTGCTCTCTGTCAAGCGAGTAATATACAGAATATTATTCTTCTACTCTGGACTGCAGGCATTTAGGAAAGTTTTTCACGGGCTGCCGCTGTGGGGTGAGTGGCAGCGGCATGACGGCTCCCCAAAAGGAAACCAAAACATCTTGCTTATCCCTTGGTGGCTGGCCGTTAGTTTAGGAAATGCTTAATTTGATATGCAGGAGAATTTTCTAAGTGGAGCAGGCTTTTTAAACGTCACTATCACAGTCGGCCATGTTCATTTAATTGTGGGAAGCCAAAATCGTGTTCATGATTAATATTCAATTAATTGTGAAGCACATCTGTGTGCGTGTGTGTCTAAAACTGAATGAAAGCTCAGGTTGACAGACAGAGGGACATGAGTGTGTATATCTTATGAAGGGGTTGTGTGAGTCAAGGTAAAAACACAGGACTGTATCTGTGCCCACACACCCACACACACACACACACACACACACACACACACACAATCTGTCTTCTTCATAAAGCTTTTCATCATCCAGGTCATGATTATGTTGAAGCTGGAAGCTGCTGAAGTTGTGTAATTGTTAACACAGCAATATACCATTTAGATGTGTCCTTTACATCAGAGCACATTAATCTCAATCAACACTACATGACCTATTAGCCTTTCTTACAGATGAGTCTGTTGACTTGTCAGCGTGGGACACAACTCAAGACACAACCCACAGAGGCAGGAAGATGAAAGAGGTTGGTGATGATGCAACTCTGAAATACTGCACATTCTGAGACCCAACCCAATATTTTCTGACCAAGACACATCCTTTCTTCAGCCTGAAGCCGCTGAGTTCATGACTCACGTTTGTGATCTCATCTCACTTTTGCAGCACTCATCACGCCATGCTGCTTTCACACAAGTTACAATCCGACTGCGTGGAAATCACCACCTGGTTACTGCAACAAAGACGAGCACCCACTCAGGTTCCTCTTTGGTGGCATCGGCGGAAACAAGAGAAGGCCGAGTATCAGCTGGCACTTAACCAACGTGCATGCATATGCACGAGCACGTCCCTGAGGTGCACTGTCACGTACTTCAACGGTAGGCAGTGCTGTCTGTCCATTATCCATCTCCACAGTGACAAGGTGGTGGCAGATTGCTGTCAGGATGTTTCTGTCATCTCCAGGAGAGTAAACAGAGAAGCCTGGCTGCCTCACCCATTACCCACAAAAGTAAGGTACACACACAATCAGTTGCATTCGACTTTACTCTCTCACCATCACTCACAAACACACAGGGCTGAATAATGCAACTATACCATGTAAAAGAAAAAGGTTTTCACAAATGAGAGGAACCCGACAGTGATAGATATATCATCTATTCGAAGGTTCAGACAGCACACTGGGTTTCCACATGCAACACTTGCACTCTGCATAGATATAGATAGATCACAATCCCCCGCTTCCTCCTCCCGGCCTCCCTCCATCTCTCCCTTTCTTTTGCTTACAAAGGATGCTTTAAGCGACTGTGAGTGCAGGGGCAATTCACCAGAGGAATATTGAACAGCACTGCTGAATGTCTCCACTTGTCTGATGCCGATATGGCTGCCAAACACTGTCCAGGAAATAGGAGCACAATTCAAAAAGGGTTGAGAAACAATGGATTTGACAGCAGAACAGAGGGTTTAAAAGCAGCAAGACAAGAATCGGAGGGCAAAGCATTACAAATTGAGTGAACGCTGCCTGCGCTTTACGCAAACGTCGACTACACAGCGGAGAGATGATGAAGAATACACTGCTCTTGAGATGCATTCAAAATTCATGAAGTGAATGCAGGGAAATCTTTCCATGTGCTCTTAAGTTGAAGGATGCCAGAGTGTGTTTCTACAAGGCACCCAGTAGGGGGCATTTGTACTTGTTGCATAAGGTTGAATGGTTGGTTCACTGACTTGGCAGAGCCTCTTCAAAGCACCACAGACGTGAACATTTTGTTTTACTCTACTTTCATAGATCAATATTTTTTTGCAATAACAGCAACACAAATGTTTGGAATATGACATATTCCACAGATAAACACAAAAATGTACATGTAGTATATACTGAATGCTCCCTTTCTCAGTATGAAATTAAACCTTTGAATATGTGAACACCCAAATTGGCCCAGGAGACATGTACAAAGCCCTGAATGTTATCAAAAATATTGAAAAAATGTTCCTCCCCTGGCTTGCAGAGGGGAGCGGGGGATGTGAGGTGAGGCGTGCATTAACATCCATTCATCTCTCTCCTTTTATCTTTGCTTCCTCACTCCTTCCTTCCTTCTCTCTCTCTCTCCATCTCCCACACGGGACGCACTAAAGATGATTCATCCGCACACGTATGCTTGTGCAGACTGGGAGAGAGAGACCCAGACTGCTACAGTGATATAGGATGAATAAAATCCATACATGTACGATCATACCGGACTGGATTTAAAAGCTTGCTAAAGATTAGCTCGCTAGTAGATGGATGTGTGTGTGTTTTTGTCTGAGACGAGCCAGCCAAACAGGGAGAATGCATCGTCTTTCCACTCGGTTCCAGTCAGTCACATTTAGGAGGCGTGTTCAGAGAGGAATCCTGCGTATGATTTATGAAACAGCTAGTCAGCTCATGTAAATGAACACAATGCATGTCCTGTTTTTCTGTAATGACATTTCTGGAATACAGATATTGCATACACAATACATCCTGGACAGTAAACTCATTCATAACGTACACTATTAATACACACACACTTAAACTGCAGAAGGAACAGGCAAATACACCATTTATTACATAAGCATGGAATAACTACAGCAAGTCTTAGTTCAGCTTTTTCGCAGTTAGTTCCCCAACCCCCCTCTGACATTAGCCTCTCCTCAACCCATCAGCCAGTTGAAATCCTGCCAAAATATGCTTCCCTTAGATTTTCCTTCCTCCCTCTCCCTTGCTTTTTCCTCCCTTAGTTCCTCTCTCTTTCTTCCTCCTGTCGTCTCTCAGCTGAGCGCCAATTAAGGCAAACTGGCATTCTGGACAAGTCGGTGTGAGGGGGAGGTTTTTGCCTTTTGGCCGAGGTCCCATCATGGAGCAGAAGTACAGAGTACTGAAACTGTCCTGTTCTCTTCTGTGCTGCTGGTCTGCAGAGAGCTGCTGTTTTTATCCAATTAGACTAAACAACACTGCTGGCACTGGCATACACCAGGGAGACTCACAAGTGTGCATGCATTTGTGTGTGTGTGTGCACTTTACCATTAGTAGCACCAGTGGTGGTACTAATGCTACTGTCTTCCTCAGTTGCTCTGCTTCCAGTGCAGCTTGTTTTAAGTAGAGCTTTTATCCAATCAGATTTCACCTCTGTGTCCCTAGATAAGAAGAGAGGCCCGGGGCCTGCAGACTCACAAGTGAATCCATGTGCAGTTTAAGTGAATGGGGACGATATTGTTGATTGTCATAGTCTTCAACCAATCAGATCCTTAGTTTGACATGTTGGGCGTATTCTTTGACGTGCCAGAGTCTTCTAGCTGGCCTACAAGTACGTCAGCATTAACGGGCAGCTCAGTTTTCAGGTGCAGCTCTGCAGTGAGGTGCAGCGCGCGCTGTTATTGGTCAGTGGGCGAGCACTCGACTATTGTGAAACAAAACTTAAAGTAGCCATCAGAGGCTTAGTCGGCGTAGTGAGACTTCAAATTGAAAGATATGGAAGAAATTATGACATTTTTTGCATTTTGCTTGGTGTAGAGTTTTTTTGTTTGTTTTGTTTTTTTAAAACTCAATGGCTGAAGGAGGAGAAACGGATTTGTGAGTTGGGATTTAAACGTGGCATTAAACTCTTTGTCAACAAAGAAAGGAGGATGGAGTTTGTCTTTAAGTGCACAGCATTTGGTAAGTCAACTGCATTTGTTTTTTTACATCTAATATCTGAATGGCCCCTTGAGTGTGTAGCAGAATGCGTGTTCCGCTGCAGGTCTGCTGGATTGATTTGACATGTTTTGTTGTCATATGAATATATGTGACTGGTTCTTGTGAGTTTGTTGTTGTCATTGTGTTAATTATATACAGTAGATTTGGACGATATGCATTGCCCGTTAATTACGAAGCATACCGTCATGCGCTGAGATATTGTTTGTTCAGCTAGTTTAGCGTAGCCTCCCAGAAGTGTGGTGCCTCAGCTGTCTTTTTTTTTGATTTTGTTTTGTTCTGGGTTCAGAGGTCACAAAGCCCGTTGTCTCCTACGTGAGCGCAGTCCGAAAACATTACATTTCCCACAATTTAAGCTTCTGCATTTTCCAAATGCACTAGTACTATTCAAACGTATTGTTCGGTTCGTAAGCCTCGTGCTGAACGGTTTAATATGAATACGTGTATTGTTACACCCCTAGAAACAAATAACTGTAGCTTGCGCGTCATGATGAGATTATTAGGTGGTGTTTCAGCTGCAGGACAGCACTGAAGGCCCAGGTATAAAATGCACGGCTCGCCACTGAGTACCACACAGTAACTCACCATGCAGTGAGCAGGAGCTCTGCACTACACAAAGGGGAGGTGAACCACACGAGGAGAATTGGGTCTCAAAATATTCCCGATACTCACGTACCACCCACAATTACAAGCATACACACAGAGACACACTTTGTACATTCACACAGACACATACTCCTTTCCCCTTCCAGCTCCTCTTTTTACAGCAAACCACGGTGATGGTACTTAATCTGAAGCTTGTCAGAGTTCTGCTTCCCTACCTGACCCCCAGCCTGCCTCCCTCTCTTTATCTCCATGAACCTTGTTCTAGAAGCAGCAATGCTAGCACTGACATTCTGGAACTGCTGCTCACCGTGTTCAAGGCCTGAGCCAAAACACCACCCACAGGAGAAACTGTTAATTAAAGAAAAGCAAACCCAGGGACCACACATGGAGAGACACTGCTGCTGCTCTATCTATGATTAATAATTACCGAGACCAGAGGTTTTTCTGTCAAGGGAAAGAGATTTTCTGTAGGAAAAAGAGAATTAGAGATGGTGTTTCTGCTACATTGAAATACAGTCTGAATCATGCTGTAAATCCCTTAAAAACTGATAAAATTGCAAATCAGCTTTCCTGAAATTTGTTGTAAGCGTATGTGGCACATATGGGAGCACAATAATGTATATAGATACATGTATGTGTGCACATGCATGTGCCTGTAACACTGTGTTTATGCCCCCTTCCTTACTGGTCAGTCCGTAGTCCAAATGACAGCTGTGCTGCAGAGCAGTGACCTGTGAGGTGACCTAAGCCTTCCAGCTAGCCCTGCCTGACCCACTTTGAAACACAACATGAACTTCTACAATTTAACCATACAAAATACACACATTCAATTCTTTTAACCCACTTATTCATGTAAAAGGACATGCTTCACATGTTTTAGTTTTTCATATCACAGAGGGCAGGCCACACATGTTTTGCTTATGATAAACCTGTGGTCCTCAACCCTTTAAAGATGCATCAATGTGAAAGGGGTTGCTTGTAGTGATGAACCTGCTGAGAATTATCACCCAAATCTGCAGTTCCTTCAACTGTCCAGTCTGTCAAGACCACTCTCAAAGTGTCGTTTTAGGGCACAACCGGCAGATGTATTCAGCAAAGAGCTCTAAAAAACCCCACACAGCTGCTCAGCACCAAACAGCACACAGACAAGGTTAGAGACTAGTGACTAAAGTACCAGATATTTCCCTCAGGAGTTGGTAGAGACCAGGAACAGAGCTAAAACAGAGTGAATATTGTTCTCATATCTGCTAATTGTTCACAAACACGACTCCAAATGATTGATAAAAAGTCAAAAAGTCAGTTGTTGTGACTCAACAGAAAGCCTACACATATACGTGAGGTGAATGGCCATTATTTCACAAGAGTCCTTTTCAGAAACGGTCAGATCTTTAGGTCAAAGGTGCAGATAACAGAATCAGGCCTGTTCTCTGTGCAATGTTTACAACAACATCAGGGGTACATTGCAAAACAGAAATGGAATATCAAGCTGTCTTGGCATCCCAAGGGAACACACACAGTACTCTGAGAGCTTTTCAAATACGTATGACAACTGTTTGACAACATGGTCATGTCTAATAATTTATAGGCTATTATACACATGGGAAACATGCAGGTAGGACTAATTATATTTTGTGATTCAGATTCTATGAAGTCATCCGACAGAGTACATCTATTTTGCATTACAATAGAAGACATGTGAGATATTATAATCATGTAAATAAACACAATTACACCATCCACCGGTGTGAGGTAATGCCGTCTAGTTTCTGGCCCTTATACACAATATGATGCAGCTTCAGGTTGATCTCTGCCCATTTAAGGTCACACACACACACCGTTCAGTCCCAGGGTCCTCTGGGATCAGCACTCCTCTTTGGATGGCACACTCTCCCAGCCTCTCAAGAAACCCGATATGGACAAGGACAAGCATTTTCCACATAGTTTAACTCACATCCACTCGTGAATATGGTGAATGATAAATGAGGATTTAATTTGCACTGCAATGACGTGCTCATAACCATGAGCATGTTTTCATGGGTATTGCTTTTCGTCAGGAGACAGAAAAAGTGGCTTTTGACTTTTTAAAGTAGGAGTTACAAATTCATGTTTTGATCTGTAGTATTTCAAATCCATTTAACATTTCAGGATGTTATTTGTAGAAAAGAATGTAACTGTAATAGTAAAAAACACTAATTGTGTGCATTGACTGTAAAGACTGTAGCACAGAGAGTATGATGTAAGTGTTCCTCATTATTTTCCTACAAATGCTCATATTTATTTCTGTATCTCAATTCAATGGCATAACTTTTCTGACACCCATAATAAGTATGTGTTGATTGGAGTGCATAGTGTATGTGTCTCTTCACATGACCAGTGTGTGCAAATGTGTCAAATACGACACGTATTATTCCTACTGGTTCAGTGCAGTTTCCTGTTGATGTAGCTTCATGCATTTTACCTTGAAAAAGAGAACATCGTAAAAAAATTTGGACAAACATAGCCATCCATCACTGATCGGTGTTATGAAACAGACGCTGTAGACACATTGTCTGGGGGGAGTGAGAGTATGAACTACATGGCTGCTGGGAGTCTGAAGAGCCAAGAGACAGACTTGAGAGAAATGTGATCAGCGGCTCTGTGTGCTTGGAGGGGAAGCCAGGTTTAAAATACCACAGCTAACTTCATGGCTTTAAGGAAAAATAAAAGATTGTAAAACAAAAGGGATAAGAGAGGGGAAACATGATGATCAGGGGAAAATAAAAGGCCAAACTGTAAAAGTTGAACTCTCGAGAGGGGGGAAGAAGAGCAAAGTAGTTGTGAAATGGGGAAAGGGGATCTGAATTCATGGAGGTTGGCACTGTTCTGTGATTCTTAAAAAGCCACTAGCAGGCATGTTGTGTCTAACATATAACAGATGGCCCATATACCCCCATGAAGCACGGTCTGCAAAGAAAGCAGGGGCCTCTCCTCTTTTCCATTCTCTTTCACTGCAACAGCTCGGGATGGAAACAACACCGTGGCCTCTGTCAGTCAAACCACAGCTAAATGTAATCACATGTCTCACATGTTCCACATGTTTAAGACGGACTTTAAATAACTATCATCTTATTTAAATAAATAATAATAAAACAATCTATTTAAATGGAAAGTGTGTAAAATTTCTTCTGGAGAAAAAGTTAATTTAGAGTGTATAAAAATGTCCACCTCATTAATGTTTTGATGTTCTAGGTTACCAAGCCTGCCGATTGGCTCGTTAGAATTTTGATTGTAAATAGTGTATCGGGTATATAATATATTGCAATGTAAAATTACAATCAGTATCAGTAATTCATATTGATACACTATGATATTTACAAAGAATGTTTCATGTAAAAAACTCATTTCAAAAGCTATTATTTTCAAATGCTTGAAATTAAATCTGTTCTTTTGGACGATGAAATTATGAACCATGATATTTCATTCTGGGAATTTGGTCATGGTTCGATTAAACGGACAGCCAATGAATTTAAATAGTTCTCGTCCAGCCTTAATCTGTGCTACGACAACGTCTGTATCTTGTTGATGTGGTTCAGATCTTTTTCTGCCTTGTGTTTCTTTGATTTTTCCATCCAATTTCCCATCCGGAGGAAATTGGGCTATGCAAAAACAGTTGAGCAAAGGAGCTTGTCAGTGAATGGAATAAACAATCTTCGGTCGCTATCCTTCCACATGGCCCTGAATAATGCATTTCTTTACTTTTTGGCTTTTCTGAGCGCTGTGCTGTGCATGAAAATAATATTTTGGAAAAACTTCAACAGCACACCCCATCTGAGTAAGACCATTACAGACAGCCATCACTAACAGCTTCCTCTGGCCTCACTCACGCCCCTTCTGTATGCCATATACTCCACAGTTTGATGCTCCAGCCACATGGTACTCGCCACCAAACCCCCCATATATACACACACACACTCCCTCTAACCCAAACCCAGATCCAGCTACAAAGATCCTTTTGTTCAATTCCACTCAAGGAGAATAGAAATGTACGCAACCCTTTCCCAGCAAAATCCAGTGCAACCAACAGGGTTGGGGCAGGATGGGAAAGGGAGTTCAGCTGAACATGTTTCCGTGCCCCATCTGGAAAGTGTTGCATGTGTATACACACAAGAACTCTTTTTCTCTCAAACATACTTATTTATGGCACATTACAGCAAAGCAATTTAGTGCTATCAGTGGTAATAGAGGGTGGAGTTTAATAAGAGTAAACTACCAACCCTCGAGTGACTCCAATCTGATACTTTCCCTGAAGTTATTACCGCCTAATGACCACCATCAAATATGGCTGACGGGACTCAGGCTTATTTTTTATCCTGAATGCGCATATGGTTAGCATGCAAGGGCAGGCTGAGCTGAAACTGAAGCAGCTCACGTGGAACGTACACACCAATAGATTCAAGGTTGTTTATTTATCAATAAATCATCACTGCATACATGTTAACACTAACACTGACTGCAGCAAGGAGTTTCCATGAGTGATTAAGTGGCTGAGCAGGCTCTGTTTCAGACCTCGTCACTGCACAGAAATCTGCGACGTTTCACACAAAGAATCAAAGTCGAGTCTGGAAGTTTGTGTTTCGGTGAGTCTCTAAGCTGACTGGTTTGGTGAGGGCCAATGTTTGGACTAGCATTATTGGGTTTGAGGTCACAAACTGGTCTGTCACGCTCAGTGCAGCCCTTTCGGGTCTTACCTGTTCTTTCTCTCTGCTCTGGGTTTTCTGTAGTAGTGGCCTGCTGCTCCCACTCCAGCCCCTCTGGCTCCCACTGGCCCTGCACAGGCCCCTTCTCCTCCTCGCTTGATGGGAGGTCCGCCTCAACCCCCTCTGAGAGCTACACACAGAGATGCCTTTGTCAGCGGTGGAGCCCTCTCAAGGAGGAAGTGATGGTAAGATTGTACAGAGTGCTTATGGTCACATAACCACAAAACATTAAACCAGTGGCTGTGTTTTTCCACGATTCCCTGCATCTTTTTCATCCCTTTCTCCATTACACACTGAGCAAGAATGCAATAGAAGTTGTTGAGGTCCAACTTCTGCCACAGAGCTTGGATAAGAACTGTTTGTCAGACAGCAGTTTCAATCTATTTAAAAACTCAGCAGCACCGGAGTGGAGGTTAATAGAGGCAGTTATCAGTCCTCTGCGGGGATGGAGGGAGATTATAATCACTGTTATGTTTTTTACCACTCTCTGCCAGGGAGGAAATTATTCATCAAGATAAACCTTTTTTTAAAGAGAAGGCAGAGTTTCAAAAAGAAACCCATTTAGATATTTTAGTGCACTCTGACCTCTGTATGTTTGAGTTTCCAGATGCTGTGTCAAAACCTACACGCTGTAGTTTAATCAAGTTCATTAAATGCAAACATCAGACTCGTAGAACTGCATTTGAGGAGGATGATAATAGCAATTATATTTATATTTTAGAATGAAAATTGATTCGGCTGCCACAGTTTCCTTCAACCAACAAGAAAACACATTATTTCACTTCACTTGTAATGTGAAAACCCTTTTCTGTTTTAATGGCAGATTAAGGGAAGGATTGCTGGACATTTGCTGGATTGCAGTAAGGCACTAGACCTGCATGAGTTTGTTTATGGTCAGATGGTTTAATCACCACCACTCTGCTTCCTGTTCCTCTGAAACATCCAAGATTCCTCCTAAGCACTGAACAGAGACAAGCAATCCTTTCATCCCCCTCTCTCTCTCTCTCTCTCTCGCTCCTCTTTCTCTGCTTGTTCGTCTTGACATTTTAGGTTTATGATCAAATTATAGAGATGACACAAAATAAACTTGGTATGAAATGATATTGGCCAGAGATAAGCTGGACGTCATGCTCTGCAAGCCCTGAAAAAAAAAAAACCATACGTGTCTTCTTTTTGACTCATTATGCTTTCATATCAACAGCCAGTAAACACACAGCGGGATCCACAACTCACCCACTGTTGATTGGGCATGGCCACGGAAGTAAGCACGTCAGCCATGGCTCCCAACATCTGGTCAGTGCGTCCCTGATTCTTTGGTAGAGCCTTCATTCTCCCCAAATGGCAAACAAAAAACTGTCCTCAAATTATTCCCTGCTGTTGTGACCCTTTGGCTCTCTAGGTCTTCTATCTCTCTTGTTCCCCTGTTTTCTGCTCCTTCAGCTCTTGTCTGAGGGCACAATGTGGAGCTGCAGCCGCCGCAGCCCGCCTTGTTCTAGCCTGATACACAGGAAACCTCATGCATATGAATAATTGATCCTGGAAGAGGGAGGCATGTTTCCGTCTGGACAGGAGCCTCAGAGCTCTTTCTTCCTTAGCCCTCTCTCAACTCCCCCAATTCAGACACAGGTAAGCTGACTGGAGGTGTCTCGAACTCTGGCTTAGTCCAGTGAAAATATCCACCTTGTGCTCTAAATATATGCTTCCCCTGGAAACTCAGATTGAAGATTTTCTTGGGCCTTCTTCAGCAGAGTGAACTGTCCTCTTCTTTGCCGTCGCTCTAAATGAGGAGTCCAGACAGTGTGGAGGTATTTCTCTGTGAGATTAGTCTTCTTCTGTCCTTCTGTCCAAATGCTGAAACGGTGAACCATGACTTCCAAACTCAGCACATCACCCACCCTGAAATCCTCCTTTCTTGTTCTTCATTGGCTATAGAGGATCACCACCCCCATTCCCAAAACCTCTCCTCCTTCCATCATTCTTTCTCGTCTTACATTTTTTCCTCCTTGACCTCACTACCTAATTTTTTTCCCCAATCTTAAACTATCTCAATCTTTTCTATATATCTTTCTTCCAGTCTTTCTTTGAACTATCCTGGCACCCTGCAGTCGCTCTTCATCTTTACCCAAGTCTCAGGCAGTGAGACATGGATTGTGTGAACTCTTGAGCAGCGGGGCAGCCCCAAATAAGGTATAAATACACACAGTCCATGAGTCCACTATTTAAGAGACTGTCACCAATTGCACACACGCACACGGACAAACTCATTACACAACTTCTTCAGCTGCTCAAGTACTGATCAGTCAAACCAGCAGTCGCGGCTGGTCAATAGAGGGCGCTAGGGTGCCGCCCCCCCTTGAGCCACAAAAAATAAAAAATTTAAATAATAATAAATTATACAAATTGTCAATATTTGTGTTTTTGAAATATGTAATGCACCCAGTAATATGTGTAAAATATGATATCTGCGCAAAATATATGCTTTTCCTGCACGTCCTCTCCGCCTGTCTGCTCATCTCAGCAGCGCTGGGGCCCACAGGAGGCGAGTCTGTGAAGCAGTTTAGCCAATTGCTGATTAAAGATATAAATATGTGATATACAATTTAGCCAATCAGCGTCCTCAAATAGATTCAACCAGGGGCAGAATCGGTTTTGCCCCAAATTGCGCGTCCTCGTCACTAGTCTCTACAGGCCAGCGCGAGCACTACTCCTCCAAGACCCGTTTGAGAGGAGAACTTTGGCGGAGAAACTACAGCTGTAAGAGCTGATCCCAGATCAACCTGACCTGAAGGGTAGCAGTACATGCAAAACTTCTCTAGTAGCTGTACACCAGACAGGTTGGGCTAGCTGGATACAGTCATGCTAATAACTTATTTCGCTTTTTAAAACAACGGGGACAGATCCAGCAGGGACAGTTAGGGAGTGAGGGATGAGGAAGTAAGGAAACATGAGAACACCAGGGCACACATGGAGAACTCTGTCAAGCTACATATTAGGCAAAGTGAACATCTTGTCTTCTACATAGTTGTCCTCAGTCTCATCCGCTTAACTTGGTCATGGAGGCATCAACATTTAATTGAGATGGTAGATTAACAGTGAAAACTCATCATAGCTTAATTTAACATCAGTATTCATAATTACACTTCATGTTTACTTCTCCTGATCTTTACCTCCTATAACAAGGTCCATAGGGGCATCTCAATAAATAAACATGTTATTTTATATTCTATATGTATATACAGTATGTGTGTTTTATATTATACTGAATATTATTATATGATATATATATTATTATATTATACTGTGAGGGTGATACAAATAAGATGTCCTGACGTGTTTATCAAAGTGTTATTTACTGCTTTTTTTCCTGTTGGAATAAATGTTAAATATTGAACTGCAAAGTAGTAATGCGTGTTTGATACCTTAATTGTTTTGCATTAAATCATACTGGGATGTTTGCTGGAATTGATTGGATGTGGCACAGCCCTACCTAGAAAATGTTCCACCAGCCACTGCAAACCAGTAGTGTTTGTTTGTGGCTATACTTGAAAAATAATTTTATATAATTGAGTGAATAAATTCACAAACATGAGACAAATTGGAATATGTCACTTGGCAGATTGTATTATTGATATGCACACTGTGACTGCACAGTTATGAACAATATAACCAAGAAAGGAGTCAAGAGAGTTGGCGGCTTGATGAGGCAGTGCTTTGGCAGAATGGTATTTTGAGCTGCTGCAAAAAACAACAACAGGCAATTGAGTTCATAGTTTTTCACTTCTGGTTCCCTCATTTCAAAGTCAATGGGTTTTTTTGAATGGATTTTTGGTTAGAAGCCTGAAATCAATTTAACTTTGGGTTCTACATAAAAATAGGCACGTCAGTCACGCCAGCAGATTCTGTTGTCTGTCTCTTTTGGCATTTACCTTCCAGAAATTCCATGTTTTCTTCTGTGTCATATGCATTGTGACAAACAACAAACAGGATTCATGGGACCATTAGGTCCAGCAATTTCCTTTCTTTACAATCCAGACCCCCACGTAACTGTGGATGAATGTCTGGTTGCATTCCGTGGGCACTATCCCTTCAGACAATATATAGCAAACAAACCCGTACAAATAGGGTATCGAAATAAAGGCAGCATGTGATGCAAAGTCCAGCTATGCCTGGAATATGCAGGTGTACGTATACTGGGGAAGCACCTGAGGAGAACCAGGGCATGAAGGTGCACTAGACATGGTCGAAGGACTGAAAGGTCACTAAATCGCATGTGATCTTACACAAGGGTGAGGAACTGCTGAAATGCAAGCTTACCATGTTGGGGACAGAATGAAACAACAAGCCAGAACTTCTGTATGAAGCCATTCAAATACCAAACACATCTTTCTTTCCAATTTTACATCAATCTGTGAGATTTTATGGTGATTTGCATATTTTCTTATAGTCACGTAACAGGTACTCTTGATGTATAAAGGGGTTTGAGGGGGGATTTCATCTTAAGGGGTATTTAGGTAGTCAACAAACCGACACAAAGAACCTGACTTAAAGTTGGGTAATAATTCCAAATACAATCATTTTCTAGATGTTTAAACTGCTGGCATCAAATTGAATAACATGAGGGTTAAAAAACGTGGTTGCTAACAAGTGGCTAAATAAGACTACTAAACCGAACACTAGTCTGCCTTTATTTTAGTGGTGGGAATGTAAATTCATGCGGCCGTAGTTCATTTATAGTCTAATGTCAGCTTTTTACTTCTGGCCACAGTATTTACTTTTCAAATAACAATGAATAATAATAATAATAATGAAAGTACCATAAACGTTTGTTTGCCACAGAGCTTATTTTCTCCGCTAATCTAAAAGCCAATGGAAAAATCCCATTGTTTTTGTCGAGGGAACTATTGCAGAACCAATGTTAATTTCCGTGTTGGCCTACAAAAATATATCATCCCTGCAGAAAGCCGACACGCTGACATTGAACCTGGAGAAACATACAAAGTCTTGATCAGTAGATCAGTAGATTCTAAGACCATATTCGGCTTTAAATCACATGGAAACTAGCATCTTTTTTTTGCCTATAAACTCTGTGAATCCTTCTGAACTGTCTGAGACAGTTGAGTATTTCCAGATTGCTGCAGGAATATTTTTGGACAACCTATGTCTCAAAGTTTTAAGTTCCACTGAGCCCATGTGCAGCGATCCTCACGCTGTTCTGTTTTGGTCATACAGTCTAAGCCAAGGGTTATTGGGGTGGCTGCCATCTTGGTGTCTTCATTGGAATCTTGCTTTAATTATTCTGTGTCTCTTCCATCATTTGATTGTGTTTTTCTTCAAATTTATTGTTCTCGTTTTTTTTGAGGGTTACTCCCAAAACAGATTAAAAAAAATGTAGAAGATGAAAGCTAGCCCCGCAAGTCATGTAAAGACATCTCTTTGATGAAATGCATGTACACACTTCCCTCCACTGAATACAGCCAGTTTCTTTGCTTTCAGTCAAACAGAAGCTTGCCAAACACACACAGAAGAAATAGCCTCCCAGGATGCGGCAATTTTCAATTAACACACCTGAAGCAATCAGAAATCAACACACCTATTTGATATGATGTGAAGCATTTTGAATAAGTTTAAGTTTATTTGCACAGTGTAAAAATACACAAACAAAAATAACAAATAATATACAGTGCAGGGAGAGGCAGAAAAACCCTTGTCTCCACTTATGTGTTGTTTGGGGCTTCTAGAGGTTTTGCCAAGATACATATCACAAGATAATCTTTAAATTTAAATAACATCTAAAACACCCAGATAACAACAATAAATCACCTTTTTAATACCCCGTCATCTCACTACACTATCTAATGAAGACATAAAATGCCCATAAAAACTTTTACTGTGTTGCTTTCTGATATAAATGCTTAAACTCTTTAAGATTTCAAGAGAATAAAACTACAAGAAATGTTTCAAAAACATCTATGTCTGGTTAGTTTTTGTATTTCTTTGTTGAACCAGGAAAATAACAAATATTTTCAGTAATTGCTGACTATGGCATATCGCCTTGAAATATCGCTCCCCTCCATTTAGGGGCTCTATCATCTATCTGTGTGACCTACATTCTGAAAAAAATTCAAATAATATCTACACACTTATTAGGAGTGAGTGAAATAGTATAATGAAGAAGCCATGTTTTTTTGTTTCATTGACTGAACCCTAACCCAGCCCATAGCAGGTGTAATTCTGCCTAGTAGTTGTTGCTCATACCTTATTCACCCACCCTTGAGTCAAAGCACAAACACGCCACACTTCCACTTCTCATTGAAATCATTTCTGCCAAATGACCCAGAATCTCCTTCTTGTCGTACATGAACACGTTTAGCTCTGTTCCACCCTGCTTCCTTCCATTTATATGATCCCTGCAGACATTTAGACTCTTTAGAACAAGTATAGCTTAGGGGGGTTCTGTCTTTTAACCACATAGCTGGAAATAATATAGCAGATGCTCACAAAGTCTGAGCAAAGTGCTAATAGGACTGGTCTTGAAGAGACTGCCAACAGTCTAATATTAGCTGAGCACATGGCTGTCTTTAGAATCAGTCACTAAGCTGGCTAAACTTAGTTAATTGCTTCCCAAGCCTCTTTCCAAGTTCTATTGCTCTACCACTGACCTCTCCTGGGTACTTTGGTGTCTGGGGAAAAGTTGGACAGCCTTTTGCAGTGATGAGTGAATGACTCTGCTTGGAATTTGCAGAATAGGAGTAAAATAACTCTGACCCTAAAAGGAAAGTGTTAGTATATCAGGAGGTGGGAGTCAGAACAAAATGTTCTTTAACTTAACTCATACTCATCGGATTGGTAATAGTTTGTAAAAATCTGTTGGATTTTCTTTTGAGATAAACACAAACTGCTGATGTGTGCTACGTGTGCTGTGCTGCCCTCGTCTGGTAAAGCTGCTGGATCATTCTTGTGTATCAAACAGGATAAAGGAAAACACACACACACACACACACACACACAGCTACCCCACCCTGTTGTGCCAAACTAACATCCCTTTCCTCTGCATTTATCAACTTAATTTCTGTTTTGGCCTTTCACAAGCTATAAATCCTCACCCCCGAGCATGCCCTTTCTTCCTCTTCCTGAGTTTCATATCAGTAAGAAGTCAAGACCCACCTCAGGCTCCTGTGTCTAAACATAGCAACGTTTGAGTAATGGATCAGGTTAGTGTGATGCTATAGGTCTGATTTGGTGGTTCACAGCTGAATAGGCAGCTTCTAAAAAGTAATTGGTTGGGGCATTTGATGGGATTTAGTGAGATTATGTTGTTGGAGGTGTGTCCGCTTCAGATGGCTGGTATTAACAACATGTCTCTGTTAGTTAACTCCTCAGAGCAGATCAGCGACTATAATTCTCAGGATCAAAATGCTTTTGAATGACTCACAATTTGTCACAGTGGCTTTCCTCGGCCAACACAGGGCTCTACGATGATCGACAACTGATATTGAAATAGTGTTGCTCGTAACAGTGCTGGCATGAGGCATTTGACTTCTTAATGGTATGTTCCTTCACAAAGTGCAATGGGCAACATGTAAGTTCAGAGCAAACAAGATGTGCCTTGTTGTAAGTTGGTGGATATATTTGGAGGTGATATAGACAGCAGCTGGAACCTTCAGTGAGGATTCCTTTTATAAACTTCAGCTATCTAAACATCTTGATGAACTACATGAACAGGGCTCATGTCTCAGGGCAACACTGCATTACCCAGTTTGATCAGAAGAGGCCAGTGCACCCTGCTAACAGAGAGGAGCAGTTGCATAAGGCAGGCTACATTCACATGCACAAAGTCACAGATTGGTCCTACTCCAATTCCCTATCGGGTTAAATCTATTTACATGAACCTTTTAATGCCACGTGATTAAGTCTGCGATGCTGTGAATAAACCTGTTGACGCGATATTCCCGTCCACATATGGGGTTCGACCATCAAAACAAAAGGGTTGTGGTTACAGTTCAAACAGAAGGAATGTCAAACTGGTAAAAAAGTTAATTAAAGCGTCTTAATTTATCTTTTTATAACTGGAATATTGGGATATTCAAACTTGTGATATTTTTGTTGACACAAAGATACCTGAGTAACAAAGTTAGACAATTAGATGAAAATGTGGGTTCTGAAGCAGCAGATAATAAACATATGTTTTGCTGTGTTTTTTAAATGCCTTAAGCACGCAGATTTTGCAAATCAGTTGCTTCAAACTTTGGCGGCACGAGTTTGTGTGTTCAATGATCTGTGTTTGTGTGTAGGCCTCTTGTATATGAGCATTTGTTTGCACGCATCACAGAATGTCCATGTGTTTCCATGCATGTCTGTGTGTGTCATCCCTGTCATGGGAATAATTACCAGCAAGGCCCCCTGGCTCAAAGTAACAGCAGGGCTAGTTTGTTGTCCCTGCAAATGGATTTACATGAGAAAACAGGCCCAAAAGGCTGTCTCCACTCACACAGACACACTGAAATTATTCAGGCAGATTTAGGAGCCATAGCCTCCATGATTCAGTCACAGCACTTATTTGGACAGTTAAGAGAGGTTTTCTCTGACACAACAGACGGGCAGCCGAGAGCTGTGGATGGACAGATTCAGAGAGAGCTGAGGAGACAAGTGAGAGAGAGAGAGGCGAAAAAGTGAGCCGACTATAGCTCAACAGACTGTAAGGGGAGCAAGGTTGGCTGTTGTCTGTTTCTTTCTCTTAATCCTTAAATCTTCTGTAATCAGGATGAGAGGGAGAGAGCATGTTGCCTGACTTAGGACAGCAGAGTCTATGTTGGTACCTGGACAGATTGCAGGCTGGAGAGGCATCCTAACTGGCCAAGAGTCAGCAGGAAGAAGGGAAGTCCAATTAATGAGTATGGTTCAACCACTGAGAACTATTTTTTTTTTTTAAAGAAGAAAGAGAAGAGGACTTATCCGTGGATCCGTTAGGGTAAGAATTTGCATTTACTATTTGCTCCAAGAAATCTTTCACTTTGCTTTGGCTCAATTTGTTGCACATATTTTTACACTCCACAGCTCATATTTGGGATCCAGCGGAAGAAGCTTGATCAGATAACAAGGTGCTGCTCAGCAGGAAGTGTAAGGCACAATGGCAGAGTTAAAATAGGAGCATTCTATATTTGTGCAGAAGGAGGAAGAGAGAGAAAGGTTTATGGGATTGTAATCTTCATTCTTCTGCATGGCACAATGTGGAAATAGGACCATGTGTTTGTGGTATTAAAAGAAGGTGTGCAGTGCTATCTGGCATTAAGTGAGAGCTTATCCAAAATATGCTATTACTCTAGAACATTGTCAGCAGGTGCAAAACTGCTTCAGTGCAATCTGTGTTAATTTGTGCCTAATTTGGATATGATGTAGAGATGTGTGCAGGGCAGCTTGAAGACTGAAACCCTCAATCCCTCACTGGAGAGCAATCGAGATCTTTCTCATGCTCAAAACATTAAGAACGACTACGTCTATCCCAACCTAAGCCTGAGCCTTGAGAAACAATGTCATCCCTGGATTCAAAATATCCTTCATACAAACATAACATTTGTATTTTATAGATTTATACCAAAAAAAAAAAACACTGGATATCAAAGTGCAGTTCTAATGCTCAGCAGTGTGGCACGGGTAAGACACCATGACAGATGCTGTCACTCGCCTGGCCTCCCATTGCTTCCGGCGCCATATGGCCTTTCTCAACCCAGTACATTCCTCCTACTATGCCTTCATTCACATGACTTTTCACAGACCAAGCTTCTGCAGTTGTACAATGTTTCTTGACCATCAACCGTATACCTGTTATTTATTTGTAGATATATATATATGCACGTATTGCACATTTTTATACATTTGAGTATTCATTATTTTGAAGTATATAATAGGGAAAATATTACTCTGAGTTATAACTACTCACTCTATTCTTCTATTCTATAATGGGCTGAGCGAGTGAACGGGCATTGGCAAAAAGCATGTTGCACAGTCAGCTTACACATCTTGCAAACAGATCAGCCGCTCTAACAGGAGGGCGGAGGTGAGGTGAAGCTCATCATCCTCTTCTAGGCACTGTGCCTTATACACACGCTAACTTCGAAAGCTGCCAATGTATTGATGTCATTCGTGCGTTCAGACTTGCATTAGATGCTTATTTTGAGGGGAAGAAATCATACACAATCCTAGATGGCACTAATAGAAATGCGGAACCGATATGCCTTTTGCACACAAATATTTTGCAGTCACCAACGCCTTTCTCATTAGGATAAGCACACAGTTTTGACAGTACCTGAATTGGAACATGAGATGCATCAGTTCAAGTTGTTACAGTCTTTTAGATGTTTATATCAGCAGCATGTGGCCACCGAGCACAGCATGTGTTTGTGTCCACAATGACAACTATTCATGTTTTCCTATTCAAGATGGAGATGGTGAGCAGCAGACCTGACACCCAGGTGTGATCCCAGGCAGAAGGGGGACCAATGGCCACCTCAAAGTATGACCCCCACCTGGGCGCAGGTCCATCTGAGGACTCGGAGAACCTCCTGGATGATTCTGACTCAGGGAGTGTGCTCTCTGACGACTCGGTGCTTCCCGACTATGAAAGTGAGGAAAAACACAGAGAGCCGGCTAAAACGTTGTATGAGGCCTGCGCTCGGAATGATCCCACATCCATGCGCAGGATCCTGGAGAGAGGAGTCACTAAAGACGAGGCCAATGACCTGGACATCAATGGCAGGGTGAGTTGGATTTCATTTCTCTTTTTATAACAGTGACTTTGACACAAAGTCAGAAATATATATTTCTCCAACAAAAAGGGTTTGATAGTCATGAAGGCGCATTTATCTCTACATTGTTCCCCCTCAGAATGGACTGATGTTGGCTGTGGGCAAAGGATTCATAGACATAGTCACCATGCTGCACACATGTCCAATAATAGACATCAACCACCAAGACAATGATGGCAACACCGCCCTCATGATTGCTGCTCAGGCAGGTATGTCTCATGACATATACACCACATAACCTCAACATCTAGTCTCAATTCATCAATCTACCATATTGACATTATGTTTGTTTTTTCCCCAGGTTTTGTGACTATTTTAAACTATATCCTTAACTTCTACTCTGGCGTGGACACCGAAGTCAGGGATCCCCGTGGCTTCACAGCTCTCATAAAGGCAGGCCTACAGGGCCGAGAAGAGTGTGTGTCCGCCCTGTTAATGCATGGTACGTTCATGGTACATAAGACCTCCTGTAAACGTTGCAGGAGGAACATCTGGTGTGTGTGCACACATGGAAAATAGATTTATTCAGAGGCAATAAGCCCAGGTTCCTACATTGGTGCAGACCATCACCATATATTTAATGGCTTAGGGGAAAACTCAATTTACAGTAAGGATGAAAGTATGACAACTAATGTGTGCAGCCCAGGGAAATGTATACCAAAAACTATAGATGTTATACGCATGTGATTTAGAGGGTAAACCAGGATATGTGATCAGTAAACTAATCTGGTCTTTTTTTCTCTCCAACCACGTTCTACTCAAAGTTTCAATTATGTCAGTGACAGATCATTTTACAAGCAAACAGAGTCATGTTTAAAATAGAAATATATGTCTGGTACTCTTGGTTTTGTTTTAACGCCTTGATTATTCATTAAGCGTGTTATCATATTCCTCCAATAATGAGAAACTGAATTATTAGAACCAGATAGCTTTAGAGAAAATCCGCAGAACTCTGGCCTGATTTTAGTACATTGTTTTCACCGAATATCAATCTATATCCTATTTCACCATGCTGTGAAATGGCCTGATTCCCTTCTGGAAGTGTGCACATCTACTCAATAAACTGTCCTCCAAATGTGACCACATGGTGGGGTCATTTTACTGATTTCCTCACATCCCTCAGCATCCAATGATTTTTAACTTGTTTCCTTGTTTTTACCGGGTGTTTTTTGCTATTTTTCTCCCCTTTTCATGCACAGGTGCAGATATGAATGCACTGGATCTGGTCCAAGATAGAGGTCTAAAGGATTGGGTCCTTAGGACTGGAGGGTTTGAGACTCTTAACAGAATCCACCGCCTGCAGGCTCATTCTGTCGCTGAGCAGTTCTGTGACAGCTACATTCCTGAGTGGCCTGAGCTGAAGCAACTGGTAGCAAAGGCCACAGCCATCAAAACAAACAGTCAAAAGCTGCAGCAGTGCTTAAAAGACAGTCTTTCTTTCACCTTCCCTCATGACCCCCAAGACAATGGGGTCATGGACCATATGGTGCGGATGACAACAGGCATCCACAGCCCCCTGATAGCCACTGGTTGCCGTCCACTCTGTCCCTCCAGCCCCCCAGCGATTGGCAGGCGACGGTTTGCTGTCCCTGAGCTGCTTGAAAAGCACAGCAGCAAGGAGTTAGAGGAGAGCACCGTGTCCCACAGTAAAGGCTCCATCACCACCTCAGCTTCTCTGGGTGCTGTGTCAGCCAACTCTGTATCTCTGACCTCCTGCTGCCAGGACACAGAGCGCAGGGATAGCAGGTCAGGTGGCATGAAAAGCTTCATTCCCCGCAGCATGGCATACCGGAACAGCATCTTCCCCTCAGGATGTATTCCCAAGATTGAAGTAACAAAATCTGGGGAGCCCACTCCAAAGAAAGAGAAAAAGAAGAAAAGGCAGAAGGGCTACCTGGAGCCTCCTGTCTGGAAGTACAAGGAGGCCAAGGAGGAGAAAAAGAGAGAGAAGGAGCAGCAGGAAAAGGAAAAAGAACAAGAGAAAAAACAGAAGGGGTCCAAACATTCATCAAGCCAAAAATGAGGATCATTGATTGAAAATCGTTTTTCTCTTTTCCTCAGAAAATGTCACTGTGATGAAGTCATGCGTGAGGAATGAGCATATGTGATTACAGTGAGGCCTGTTTCAACAGAAAACTAAGAAATTGCAAAACAATTTTGGAAGTGAGCAATTAACGATTGATGGATTTGAACTTTGGAAAACTGAAAAATTGTGAACCAAATATTATTTGGTTTTGAAGACGTACGGTGACATGTCTTAGTATGACTGACTTCTTCCTTCGAGGATTGGTAGATTAACTCTCACTGACCACAAACACCTGCAATGACATTATTTCATTTGGAGAACACTGTACATTTGTGAGGATTTTACAAGTCTGTGTATTTTCAATGATGGAATTTAACTGCAAGACAACCAAAGCAATAGCAAATACTGTTTACACAGTACATGTGAGCAATGGCCTTCAGCAAATGAACGATTGCGATGTGAAACGGAGGGAAAAGAGACAACAAATCTTGAAACTATGTGCTTTGCTCCTCTACTCCACAAGCTCTAAGTGACAGTGGCTGCTTTTTACGACCAAGAAATGAAGATCTGTCAGCACACAACTACTATAAGATGTATAAACTATGGTTCTTGAGAGTAATGCTGTTGGAAAAGTTTCAGAAACAGGAAGTGAACTGTAGCTATCATACATTGTCCGATTGACATCAGAACTGCTCAGTCAGCTGACACAATTTCAATATACTTGAGTGTTTCCTGCAATCCCTCAAATACGACCACCAGGGCAAGTTAAAGTCCATTTTACAGCATTATATAAATGAAATCAGTCCCTATTATGAGATCTAGTCAACACTCTTATTTTTCAAGGGTTATTCAATCTTCACTGTATACAACATGTAGCATATACCGGATGCCTTTTATTATGAATTGAAATACTTCAAACTGTTAGGCTGTGGCATGTGAATGATGTTAGCAGTGAAGATGCAGAAAAAAAATATTTTTAAATTTTGTCAGATCATGATTATGAGCTTAATGTACCATGTTTGATTGGCTTTTAATTGGACAACATTAATGCTGATTGCAAAAATGTGTTGGCACCAACAGCAGACCTCACACGTGGAGAGTTACCTTTGCATATGTATGTATATGTATGCATGTATGTACTATTTGCACATAATGTTACTCAGGAAATCTTTTGTGATACGTCGGGCATTATACCTTAAAAATCCGTCAAGGCAAGAGAATCTCTTTTGGGGTCCAGCTTTCATTGGTGCATTTAAAAATAGTCTGTGTATAGACCAACTTGGTAATTGACCAAATCATAACTAACTTATGAAGCTTTAATTGCAATACCTGTTCTGATTACAGCTAAATATATTTAAATAATTTTTATTAAAATAATGTATTTAGATACTGTTCTTACGAACAAATAGAGCATCATTTCTGGGGTTATTGATTTTAAAGTGGAAGCAGGAGGCACAATAAACTCATGAAAACGTGTGTTTGTATGCAAGCTTGGAATAAATTTACTGACCTTTTTAAGTGAATTTGTTTTTCTGCACTCCACCTCAGATTCGGTGATCTAAAAGAACCACGATATTGTATATTAGTGTGGTCACAGGACGTAATACACATTTGTTGTACAGTGACTGAAAAACAAACTTTTACAATTTTAAAGATACCGCTCTCACACAACTCCCCGAAACATTTTCCTATTTTACGACATGAATATATTGTATTTACACGCTAGAAATTCAACATTAACTTAACAGGCATGCGCGTGACGGATGAGCCTCTTGTCTTGGTAATTCTCTCCCAAAGTTACTTTGAGCTTCTTAAGGAAGCCTATAATGCAGGAAAGGAAGCTTATAATGCGCTCTCTGGAGTGGCACGAGATGGCTTTTGAACTCTGATCAGTAATCTTTTAATCCAATGTGCGGCATCATTACATAGCAATTAGCTTTTATTGGCAGTAACATAAAATCTATATGGCTGCTTTGATGTGCTCAAAAATATTTGATGGAATTATTTCTTTGAAAACAGTTAAATTTCACGTTTTGATTTTAAATTCTTTACATCAACATAGCAACTTCAACATTTTCTTATTATGTTTTTAGTATTTTGGCTCACTTCCTCTTCTCGGGGGGGGGGACTTGAGGTCAACTTTAAAATGAAACCCTCTCTAGACTTCTATGAAGGAACGCATTAGACTTAAAACCCGTCTACGTCTGTAAACATATAACATCATACAGTTAGAACACATAGGCTGGACCAGATTGTGCCCTCTGAAAATGAGGCACCACACTGTGAAGCACAAATACGAGCTGTGTGTCAGCTAAAATATTGACAATTTACTTTTAACCAACTGGGAGCAAAACATGTCTTCCCTTTATCAGGAATTTGCTCATGAAAAACTCACAGTATGAAAACATGTCTGCTAAAGCAAAATCCCATTTCCTCGACTCTAGCAGATTATGCAACAAATATAAGCTATCAGAAAAAATCTTAAGGGAATGAGACAGTGTGGCTCTTTGAATCACAGAGATTGGTAGAAAAGAAAAGTAAGTGCTGATTAAAAAAAGAACAACAATTTGCTCTTTTTTTCTACGTGACAGCTGATATGAGAGCTTCCAGCTGTTTCTTCAGTCTTAAGCCAAAAAGTGAAAGATTACAGCGCCTGAGAACAAGGGGGGGGGGGGGGGGGGGGGGGGGGATTTATATTACAGACATGAAGACATCTTTCTCAGGCTCTGCTGAGTGAAGTGTTTTCACACAGCCGGGTCTGTCTGGCATCCAAGAGACACTTTGACGGCCACAACTGCAATAACAGAAAGGCACTTGAGCACCATTGTGTTATCCTCAATTTGTTTAGCAAAGTGAAGTTTATTTAGACAAAAACAAAAATCATCTTAAAGTCCCACTTCACTCAGAAATGTGTTTTGCTTATTATTACTGCAAATGGATGTTTTACCTTTACTGTGCAGAATTATGTATGTGCAGAGTTTGACATTAAGGCCGTTTTCACGTTTAACTCATTTAAGGTGGAAAGTTTAGAATAACAATGTACCCCATGACAACGTGAAAACACTGGCAAATGTTTGTAGAGACTAACCTGCAGAGAAATATCACCTGAATATGCGGCACCGTTCGCTCGTGGGGTCATGAGCCTGGAAGACAGCTCAGGACTTGTGTGCCCTTTTATAACCATCAATTAAAGGAGGAGATGGAGAGGATCTCCCTTCAGCTTTACGCAGCTTTATAGCACGTTTCAGTGCTAAGTTGTATGGCCCACTTCACTGCTCTCACAGCAGCGTTTTTGGCCACAGCAGGCAGCTGTTTTCAGTGAAATAGCTCTGAAAACCCACTGTACAAGCTGGTGAACATGGTGGAGCATTTAGCATCTAAAGAGCCTTATTCCCATCAGGAGTTGGTTGAAACAAGAAGCAGCGCTAATAGACTGAATATTTGACTGACATTCTTTCGGTGGAGAGCAACACGACTCCAGAAGTTGGATGTGTAAATAAGCAACTGTTTGCTATCAACCCACTATGTCAACTGTCAATTGTTTCCGTTATTGCAGTTTTGCATAATCATTCTGGATTTTTCAATGAGAAGAGTATAGGCTACATAAATGTATCAGATGCAAAAAAAAAAATGTCATATGAAAGTTAGAAAATGTCTGGAGGGGATCATTGTTGTTAAAAAAGGCTACATAATAAAGGCTCCACTGGCTCCTGAATTTATATATATTTTTAAAAGGATTATGGTTAAAAATGGAGGATGCAAACTGGGAAAGGTACTGAGTACTTCTTGTTTTTGAACACATGCATGTTATTATATGGTGGGGTCTTTGAAGCACATTCCTTTCAGTGCAGTGAAGACAGCAGTCCACAGGGGAAAGAGGAAAATGAGAGGTTTAGGCAAGCAACAGGAAAACCGCTGTGAGAACACATTCCAGACAGAGCAGACTGTGCGGGACAATAAAGGGTGGGACAAAGCTGTATACTATTTAAAAAGCTGTAATCTCGCCTTTAGATCGGGACTGTAGACAACAACAAAAACGTTCATACTTAGGACTTGCAGAGCGCCTTCAATTGTGAGGTTCTCAACGCGGAAGGAGTCTGGTTCCAAACCGACGACGGTGTTGTCGGTTTATCAGCGCAGATTTGGACTTGAGATAGCTGCCTTCAGCGCGCTTGTTTTGTCGTCCTGCCAGCAAACAGCTGACAGTTCTTCTCATTTTCCACTTCTTCCACAAGTAGAGGCATCGCTTTTTTTTTTTGTTAAAACAAAGTGGGCAGTTTTAAATTTTTTGGAGCAATAAGGGAAAACTGCGGACGAACTTTTCCCAGAGACAGCGGTCGGCCGTCAGCGAAGCAGGAAAGGATGTGAACATCTGTAATTAAGCCGAAAAGTACAACGATTTACTCCACTCGTGGCATGGAGCCAGTTGCGTTTTAAACGCATCTTCTACTTTTGATTTGAAACGCTTTGGCCCCGGAGGCAGGGATACTTCGAGCTGGCTGTGATATGGGAGAGGTGCGACGTTTGAGTCTGTCAGGTTAAAAGGCGAGTATAAAACAGGTAAGTTAGGCTGATGGGGAACACAATGCTTTTCTCTTTCTGTGTGTGTGTGTGTGTGTGTGTGTGTGTGTGTGTGTGTGTGCGTGCGTGCGTGCGTGTGTTTGATGCTGTGCTGTGATTTCATTACTAGCTTAAGATGTAAATACAGCTTACACTTAAGTCACCTTTGACTTCACTCCACGTGTTTACAGATGTGCATGTAATTTCGACTCCACAAAATGTATCTTAAAGCTACCTATAGTGACACGTACAACTACTAGACCGATAAATCAATGAAGTCGATAGAATGGCAATATTAGCTTATTGCAGCCGAAATATAGACATAGCGTACAGAAATGCAAAATATTCGTTTGAGGTAGCAGTGTTGCCATTATGTACAGTAGTTTGTCCACCAGAGAGCACTGACAAGTTTATTGATTACCCATAAAATGTCATATGTCACATATCAGTCTCTTTTATTTTTATTTATGTGTTCGTGTAAAAAGAAAAGGCTATTGGCTCACATAATCGTAGAATATTTCTTAAACTATCATACATTGGTATCGACATCAAAACGTATCCTGTATCGGTCAGGCTATAATTACAAGATACTTTCACAGATTAAAATGTATTACCATCTGATAAATATGACTTGTTATTAAACAACCCAAACAAATTTGAAACAGGTAAAAGTACCTCTTCCTCAACCGGTTACATAATTAAACTGCTGCTTGAATAAGAATGCATAAGTAATAATGATCACATTATATAATACATGATAATGTATTATCATTCTGCTGCATAATAGTTTTTTTTACTTTAAGTATGGGCCTAAGTTCACCCACTGCATCATTTTGAAAAATGTAAAAAGTTTACAGGGGGCTGAGCGATGAAACCACGCCCACTTAGTTTTGATGAAATAAGCCGTGACGCAGCATCGACAAAAATACGAAAGCCAGAGCTGATGACAGTTTCAGTAGCTTGGAAAATAGCAATAATGCACGGAGCACTGACATTGATGGATTTACATCAGACCACAAATGTGACAAGAAGTAAACGCAGTCCCTTGGCCTTACCTCCCCGCCACTGGGAGACTGCTTTGCCGGGAGGAGAGCGAACGCCAGCTTTGAACATGGACCCAAGCGTCTCCGTCTCCGGAGCGGCCGTTTGTTTTCCTCCTGGCTGTAACGGCTCCTAGCAGCAGTGAGGAGGGACCCAGCTGGCCACCAGCCCGCTGCTCTGCTCATTTTCTGTAACCAGTGTAACATTAGCGTGACAACATGGAGGAATTAGCAAGATAACGTTAGCTAGCTAACCAGCCAGATGCTAAATCCGCTGTGCTGTGATTGTAATGCACAGTGGGAAGCCGTGGGGTTGGGGCTGCTGATTTTATGTCATGACTTATGATTGGTGATTAGTCCCAAATGGTCATTTTGAGCCCTTTTCAATCATAAAATGCAGATTTTTATAAATTTGGAAAGAAATTTCAATATTAAAACCAGGCTTGATGTGTTTCATCACAATAGTCATCCCATTTAGTTCATATCTTAAAAGACACATTTAAGTGTGCAGGTACTCTTTAAAGTAAGATTACATGGTTTCATATCTATTTCTGCTTAAGTAAATCAGTTAAATACTTCCGACAAAAATGGCCTATTGCTTAGTAGCAAAAGTTCATACCTCTTTCCTCTCATGTGCAGAATTGACATATTTGCTGGAGGTGTATAGCCCAGGCCATGATTCAAAGCTGCATTTCTCCTTCCTGCATATTGCTTTCTGGTCACTCTGCTTCACCCATCACACACACACACACACACAGGGAATATACGTGCCTTTCTTCCACAGACCTGCATTCGTCATAGGTATGCATGTGAGAGCATGCAGACGGTGACTGAGCCATAAAGCCTGCTAAGCCTAGCTTTGTCTGTGAAATGGAG
This sequence comes from Anarrhichthys ocellatus, assembly GCF_004355925.1. Taxonomy (NCBI): domain Eukaryota; kingdom Metazoa; phylum Chordata; class Actinopteri; order Perciformes; family Anarhichadidae; genus Anarrhichthys; species Anarrhichthys ocellatus. Next base: position 11,071,163 of record NW_022280035.1, on the reverse strand, counting down.
ATACAATCAGTCTGTCGCTGGGACTAGCAGACAGTCACAAAAGGTTTTTAACACACAGATAGAACACAAGTGTGTTACATGTGTGGCTATGTTATTAAAAAGAACATAATTTGATGTCTCGCCATATAAAACACATAATATAAGCTTTTACGGTAACAGCGCTTAGAGTAACTTTCCAGAGTTATAGGACTTTTTTAGTATGATGAGGCCCAGTTGAGGGGCTGTTGGATGCTGATGCGCTATGCCATGCCCCCACCATCCACCACTATAACCACACAGTCATCCAGATGGAATGAGAGATCTGCCTCCCAGAGTTAACACTCTGTAGATGAGGGGAAGAGATGACAATGGATCTTTTTCCCTTGGGTCAGGAGGGTGTAACGTTGGACAGGAGAGAGCTCAGAGAGGAAGTGTGCTGGAATCTAAAGTCAGGCTTCCTACGATGGAGGACAGGATTACTGCTCTCTCCTATGTTAGGATGATAAAAGTGATAGCTAGAGGAAATAAGACACAGTCATGCTGCTCCTCCTCTGGGAATAAATTCATTGTGCGGGTGAAGTATAGTGTTTACGCTATTCCTCCACTGGACCCACAGCTTAACGACCACTGACATGGAGGTTGCATGATACAGGAAGTGCTTTTTTTTTTTTTTTTTAAATATGGCTTGTGGTTTTAGCGAGTCGTGCGAGCACCGTGCATTGAGTTCTCGTTTGCTGAGCTGGAGCCTCACAGCTAACCCACGTAGGAGGAAAGTCTAAAGATAGCTTAACAGACATTTTTGATCATTTCTCATGTCAAATGGAAATCTAATCTAGCAGAGATTTGACACTTGATTTGACACTTTGATGGGAAACTCCGTTCAAACATGTTCTCATTTTCAAAACAGCCAGCTATGAGTATACAATAGATGCATTTTAAAGACAAAAGGTCAACATTATTGAAATAAACAAATAAAAATAAGCAGGCACAGAGAGTGAGAGGTCAGTAAAAAGTAAAAACACAGATATTCATGCTAAACACTTTCACGCCTCTGGTTTCTTCTCAGTGACACTTGACACTAATGAAATGATGAAGGTAATGTGATGGCTTCCTGTAGTTTATTAAATATATCTAGCTGCATCAAAACTAAAGGAGGATATCCGTAGTATTGTGCTGCTGACATGTGCAAGTTCCTCTGCCAGATGTGTGCAGGTCAAGGGTTATTAGCTGTGTGTGAAGTAGGATTTCTATAGGAGTATTTGACAAATAAACATGCAGTGCTGTTCACTTACAGTTAGCAATGGCTAATCCAAAAAATGTGCCTATTTTAGAAAGCAGACTTCCATTTTAAATTACAGACTGGAGCAGGAATCTATTTAAATAAACGTGTAGTTTTGAAACAGTTCAGTGATCAGTCTGTCTAATAATAATGTATGCAGTATGGCCAAACAGGTTAAAGAGGTAAAGCTGTTTTGTCCGTGCCTTCATTTTCTAAGTTCATTCTGATTCTGTGTTCGACATTATTTTTAAGTCTGTAAGTTGTGGGAACAGACTGTCTAACTGGTGACGTTTTACATACTAGAGATGTAGCCTTTAGGCCTAACAGGGATTCAATTCAGTTCACAACTCGTTTCTTGTCAGATTTGTAAATTCGGTTTTGAATCATTAACCTATAGCTGCATTAGCTTTAAGCAACACAACAGTTAAAGTGGCATATATGACAGTATTTAAAAAGAAATGATTTCAATTGATTGATTTTTACCAGACTGATGTAGTTACATTGGCACTACTTATAACTGATCCAATGAATGACACATTACTACCCGAGAGGGATGAATCGTTTTCGCCCACCTTTCCTCAACCTCAACGGTTTTCTGAACAGTCCCTGCTCTTACTTGCCAACATCCGGTTAGTTTTATAATGTATGACTTTTCTCAAGCAGGTGTTAGGCATCTTATTTTTCACAACATGAATGTCTGCCTTCAGGGCAGGAAACATGTTTATGTAATCAAAGACCTGTAGTTTTCTTTGAAACATGGTTTGCACGAGTGATCTTAGAAGATGCTCAAAGTGCATCCAAAATGTATTTCTATTGAGAGATTAAGACAAAACTAGACCTGTAAAACTTTATCGCCACATGTTATCCTGTATTGTTCTTTGGCTAGTGACACAGGGAAAAGACTCAAAAGTGCCAGTTATAGATGTTCGCCATCGGGAAACACCTTGTATCCTTTTTGGCATCGCTCTCGTGTATCTGAATGCACACAGCCCAATTGGCGATTGCACACCTGAGGTTACCAGACAGACCTCAGGTGTTGCATATAATACAGAGTGCGAGCATCATTTTCTCCTCTTACTCTGATGATTAAAGAAGCTGCCAGCAGGCCCTAATAGATCCAGAGTCTGAGCAAATAGTGCCGAACCACATTAGCCATCTAAACTGCTCCTAACTCACTGCCTTTCAAACAACGGCATTTCCAAATGACGTGCTTTTTAGGTGATAGGAATACTGTTGCTAAATAATGGCAAAGAAAGACCTCGGGGTTTGGGTGCTTTTTTGTGTGTGTTTTTAGACGGACAGTATGGTGAATTAATCACCATTTTTATGTTTTTTATTATTCCTTGATGACAAGGAATAAATAATCTAAATTGTGCACAGAACATAAAAAACCATGAAGCTTTTAGGAAACGTGCATAAGATCTGTTAGAGTAGATATTTATAGTGTTTTAAACTACATTTTATTTACTAATAATTGTATTTAAATGTAGCATAAGCTACCTGGGAGTCAGGTTACAGACTAGAGTGTGCTTCAGCAGTCAGAGGCTGAGTCTTGTATGACGGCCCTCCTGCTTGCGTGACCCTCAGCAGTGCAGTCCAAAACAATGAGCAGACCCGAGTCTCGCCGGGCCAGCCGGGTGGGGCCACTCAATGGCAGGAAGCGTAGCCATCAATATTTACTTTGCGAGCAGGGTAGTCGAGGAGTCGACAGGCCTGGAGCCTGGGCAGCACAGTGCCACACGCAGTCTCGGCACACATACACAAACATTTTGGAGTGCTGTTACAGCCTCTTTTCCCTAAGCCTCCTTTTCCCACCCAATGCAATTACAACACAGGCAGACAGGCTGGGCCCTCGGACTGTTGTTGACCTCATAGCTTCCTCTGCCAAAGAGTCCGGTCTTTAACCATCCACTCCTCATAGACGCTATTAACTCACAGTCGGTAAATTCCAATCACATAGCAGTTCAAATGTCTGGGCCGTATTTTTTTCCATAATACCCCAAATCAAATTTCTGGTTTCTCATTATGACAGTTCCTAATAAAAAGACAACACTAATTCTATTATCGTGATTTGATAATATTAAGTGTTATTAATAATTTTGTTCCTGTTTCACAGAGATGGGAAGCTCTGGTCTGCTCACAGTGGTGCTCACAGTGGCGTGTCTGTGGATCTCTGCTGTCCATGCAGGTAGGTTAATGGTTAGATCTAGAAAAGCATTGTGGTTAAGAGCATCCACTTTGCTACATTCATTGAAAGCTCCATCAAAGATTTCTGACAATGAATGACATTACTATTACATGACGGGGTCACTAGCGCGACAGAAGGCACGGAGTATGCAGCTTTTAGTTCTTTGTGCGAGCTGGAGAATCAAAACATGGACAGTATTGTTTAGTCTCACGAGTCTCACCAATCCTCCACTGTGAAACAAAAGGCAGACAAGCTCGGGCAGGCAGAGTGCACACTACCTTCCCTGCATGAAATGCAGAGTCAAAGTAAATAAGTGGCTGGTGAAGACAGTCAAATATCAAGTTAGGTAATGGTGGCCCAAACCAAATAGTCTGTTTTAAGAATTGGTTATGAGGGGGTCCTGGCTTTTTCACTAATTTTGTGGGTTGTCTTCTTTATTTAAGGCAGACATTTAGTTATGAGAATGCCTTTGCTGCATGTCTTTGTGCCTTTCCATGCACACACAGTCATTTGAACTTGTATGCTACTGTGTGCATGAAAAGGGTATAAAAAGTACCATAATCACCATGAAAATCATCATTCGTCATTCAGAATTTTAACTTTCTATTGTTCTATATTATCCAACTACCCCTCCTGGTTAACTACACAGCCTTTGTGATCTGTGTGATGTCTTGTGGCTGCCAGGAAATGTCACAAACATATTTATTTCTATTACCAGTAGGGTTCCCCCTTGAGGAAGCCACATCTCTTCAGCAGTAGAGTGTTGCTAGTAATCCGTGAATAGTGATTTGTGTGATGTAAGACCTGCCTTTCTATCAACACTGGCTGTGTGTACTTCCTTGTGCTTAAGATTCTGAAGACGATGGGAAGCTGAATTGCACATGCGAGAATGAAAAAGGCACATGCAGGAACGGAACTTGCGAAGGCGACATCTGCTTCTACATGTGGGTGCGCGGCAAAGAGGAGAAGGGCTGTTTTTCATTAGCTAACCGCTTGGAGCAGTGCTTCACCTCCTTCGAGGGCTTCTTTGTCCACTGCTGCAGAGAGAATCTGTGCAACGCCTTCACCACAACACCTCCAAACATAAGTCAGTATTCACCACCTTTGCTCTACTATATTTTAACAACACATTTATGAATCTGTGGAACTGACCCTCTCAGTCACACAGTTCAGAGCACATCCTGCAGTACGTTGTACTGAAGGGATTCAAAGCTTCGCTCTAGATAGTAACTGGTTCCCCCTTGTGGTCAGTTAGAGCAAATTGAAACTGTGTGGCTTTTTTTGGATGACGATGCAATGTCATGTTACCAGTTTAGTGTTTCCTTTAATCAAAATATGAATTCCAAACTTTTCCTACTCAATGTACTGAAATGTTCTCAACTGGTTCCTCAAACTTAAACGTGTGCGTGCGTGTGCGTGTGTGTGTGTGCCTGAATTGGTATGTGTATCCTGATGAAGAGCCGACCACAACGCCCCCAGAGCACAGTCATCCAGAGCTGTGGATCACGTTGTCTTTGCTGCTGTTCATCATTACTGCCAGCGTGTTTGGCCTGGTGCTTTTCCTGCGCTTCCGTCGTGCACATAGCAGGCTGACAAACGTCGAAGAGCATGATGTCACCATGCTCAAGGTCCCCAATGGAGATGACCCCACCTACGGCGTAAGAGGCATTTCATGTTTGACATGAGACACAACACCATCAAAATATGTTCACGTTTTTTGAGTTTGCACATTTGGATTATTTCTGTGTCTCTGTCTCAGGATATCTTTGATGAGTTTTGCACATCAGGGAGTGGGACAGGGCTGCCCTATCTGGTCCAAAGGACGATGGCCAGACAAATCTCACTTGTCCAGTGTGTCGGTCAGTTTTCTTCCTTACCGCTGCTGCTCCTCTTTGTCCTGTTTTGTTTATTACTTCGCAGTAAAGTAATTCTCACTCGGTTTCCAGGTAAAGGCAGGTATGGGGAGGTGTGGAGGGGAACTTGGATGGGGGAGAGTGTGGCTGTCAAGATATTTTCCTCAAGGGACGAGCAGTCCTGGTTCAGAGAGACCGAGATCTACAATACTGTACAGCTGCGACACGATAACATACTGGGTAAGGCAGCAGATAAAAGATTTTTTTCTTGTGATACGTTTTCTGTGCAAAGAAAGGTGCAATGTCATTTTTAAAAGCATCAATCAAAAGACAGACGTTGAAATAGCAATCTCCTATTCTGGCTTTAGGTTTCATAGCCTCTGACATGACATCCAAGAATTCCAGCACCCAGCTGTGGCTCGTCACACACTTTCATGAGCTGGGTTCCCTCTACGACTTCCTGCAGTACAGCAGCTTGGAGCCGGAGAGCTGCCTGAAGATGTGCCTGTCTGTGGCCTGTGGCCTGGTCCACCTTCACACTGAGATTGTCAGCTCCCAGGAAAAGCCAGCTATCGCCCACCGAGATCTGAAAAGCCGAAACATCCTGGTAAAGCGGAACGGGCAGTGCTGCATCGCTGACCTAGGTGAGGGTTGTGCAGGAGCAATGGACACAATTAATCTGTTCGACTTGTAGTTGATTAATTAGTTATAATTGATTGTATTGAGACAAAACAGCTGATTCATGCTGACTTTGATAGTTTTGTAATTCACGACAAATTAAAAGGTTGCATCTGTTCGCTGTGCCTACTCTCGTCAGGTTTGGCTGTGATACACTCTCAGTCTCACGACTACCTGGATGTGGGCAACAATCCTCGCGTGGGGACCAAGCGCTACATGGCTCCTGAAGTGCTGGATGAGACTATTCGTATGGACGTCTTTGAGTCCTACAAGCAAACTGACATCTGGGCCTTGGGCCTAGTCTTCTGGGAAATTAGCCGCAGGACCATAGTCAATGGTAAGGGGACAACAGCCAATGAGAATATTTTGCCTTTACAATCATTTGCAGAGAGATTTGGAGATTTGAGCTTTTACTTGTTGAAATTACAGGAAGAAAATGGTACTTTGTGTATTTTTATTAAGGCGACTATAATAATACCCAAACCAGAACCCTTAAGTGTACCGCACATTTATGCATGTGCACATGTATGCGCTAATGCACGCACCATAGCCTGGCTATTGTATATTGCTGTCTGGCCGTCTCAACATGATCTTTTATTGTGGAAGGACCATTGTTTGTCTTTATATTGGGTTCAGTGATAATGAATGGGACAGAGCATGATAAATGTCTATGCAAGCGCTGAAAACAATATTGTTATTGTTGTTTTAATTGTGGTGAAAACCGGGACAATTTGGTAGTTTTTTGTTGAAAATGTGGACATTTTAGTAATTTACACATCTTTGTTGAGACTTGGGACACCCAGCCAAGTCAAAACCTCTGGTCACCTTAATTTATATGTCAATCTATCTTTTAAAAGTTGATGTATTGGGCAAATGCAATAGCTGGGTGGTTGAGGCGCATACCACATGGGTACAAATGCCCTGAGCGGCGAGCCCCCATCATTGTTTCCAGTCATTTTCTGTCTCCCTCCACTATCACTATCAAATAAAGGCAATGCCTAAATGCCTAAAAAAAAAAAAAAAAAAGCTGATGTACTGCACATCATAATGAAATGTGTTTGCGCTGTCATTTCTGTCTGGCTCTGTTTACATAAGAGGCAGTCAGTCCCATGTCTCTCAGCACTCCAGTGTTTTCCTAGTCTGTGTCTGTCTCTACTATCCTCTCTCATGATTAGCACTGCAGTAATTATAAACAGTCTTATCTGGTGTCAGCACGGTCTTGTACATAGTCCAGATGCAAGCACACACCCATGTTGAAACGACCACGCACACACACAGGCACAGACGTACTTAGTCCAGATGGATAGACATTCATAACTTTGACACACACACACACACACACACACACACTCACCAGGCCTTGCAGATTTCCATCCCAGTGTATTCGCCAGGGAATTATATCTTTCCCTGCTGTCTTGTTTAGTCAAACATACTTTACAAAACTCCCACAACGGACTATCATGTTCTATTTCAAGCCTTGCAAGAAGAGGAATGTATGTTCTGATAATGTTTGAGGAGTTAAATTTGAGGTAGTTATCTACTCATGAGGTTGATAATGGGTTTCAATATTATTACAGCCGCCCACTGAGTCCCACAACCAAGGTAGTTGGTTGTTGTACTTATGCTCAACTGGAGAAGAAACGGCACACTGAATCTTTTTTTTCTCTTTTGGATTATTTTAGCGATCGTGGAAGAGTACCGCCCTCCCTTCTTTGACCTGGTGCCCGTAGATCCCAGCTTTGAGGAGATGAAGAAGGTGGTGTGTGTGGACCAGCAGAGGCCCAGTCTGCACAACAGGCTCCATTCCCACCCTGTAGGCCATCGGATGACACACACACACACACACTCAGACAAGTGCAATTATATTTTCCAGGGCTACTATAATCTCGGTACAGGTTATCACCACTTCCAACCTTTAGCACAAACATATTTTTGAATTTACAGTTCCGCTAGATAAACAGGCATGCAAGAAAACACGTCAACATAGACACCTGATGATGGAGTGTAGAGCACATACTCTGCAGGATACACAATAACGGTGCCACACGTGTTTCATTCTACCGGGATGGCCAGATGTTATATTACATGTGTCTCTGTTTGTCCAGATTCTGTCGGCCATTGTGAAGATCATGAAGGAGTGTTGGTACCAGAGCCCACCAGCCCGCCTCACTGCCCTGCGGGTGAGGAAGACACTCACCAAACTGGACCATGACAGTGACTTCAACATTGAAAAACTCAAGCGGGACATCTAGACCACAGCACCGGGATGAAACAGGGACAAAAGACTGAAAACGCCAAGAGGGATTATGCACCAAAAGCACAAAGTGCATATCATTAGCATGTTTAAGGCTAATGACTCTCACAGTCACTGCATTATATTAAAACCACATGACTATAGCAGTAGTGTCTAGACTGGCTCCCAAGGCTATTTTTCTTTGCGTAGCCTTATTTTTATCTGCCATTTTTCTGGGGCCTCAGACCAAAAGGCTCCAAAAGAAAACTATTAAGACCAAATAAAATGATGTATATTTATTTTTTTAATGTTCAGCTAAAGGACATGTCCAAAGCACAATAATTAACACCGAACAATTCATAGGCTGTTCAACACACATACGGTTTTATTATAAATTCCCCCATCGTCAGGAAAATCTGGCATGGCCAAATTACTCATCATTTTAATCAAGAAGAGGAAGAGCACGTCATTTTGGACTTTCTCTGAAATACAGTTAAATTGCACAATGGGTTTTCCCAAAAATGACCAAAGTTACAGATAACTTGATGGGGGGGGGGGGGGGGGGGGAAGATCGGAAGAGCGTCGTAGAGTTGGCTAAGGCTAATGACTCTCACACTACTGCTATAGTCATGTGGTTTTAATATAATGCAGTGACTGTG
>NW_022280035.1:11040686-11062194 GCF_004355925.1 Anarrhichthys ocellatus | reverse complement strand
GGGGGGGGGGGTTGCTATGAAAAGAGGAAATATGTAAAGGATAACATGCTCATACCAAATTACTTTTTTGCGTAAGTATATTTAACTTATATAAAATGAGCATTTATTATCTGCACACGGGCCCATTGAGCTATTTAGTTGTACATATTCTAACAGCATTGAAGCTGTTGACTTGTTTCACCATTTAGTTTATTGTAAATATATTTTGAAAGGGCTATTATTGTCTATTATTCAACGATGAGACACATTTTATATACAACTTTTCTACACAACATTTTCAAAGTATTTTTTTTTTACATTTCCGTAGGCCAATAATGTGCCATCCCTATTACTATGCTCAGTAAAGGAACTCACAAACAGACATGTAACTTTGTGTATGTTGAATAAAGGATTGTATTTTTCAACAGATTGCGCTGTAGATACTCTTTTGTAGCACTGATGTTAATTCTCTCATTGACCAGTAGAGGTCCTCAGATAACAGACAAACATGTATCTATGTTGCTGACAGTAGTGCGCTTACTTTGGGAGATTTACTGTATCTGTTTTGCGATCATGTTTTTATTTTTGTAAATCTTTTTAAACAAAAAGTTGAGAGCACTATTTAATCACAACACTTAAGTATAATTAACAGTTATCAATCTCAGGGGCTTATTCTATACGGCTTATCATCATATTCGATCAGACATAACAGCGTACGTGTCACGTGCATGAAATGTCGTTAAGATGAGATGAAGTGCTCATCATTTCTCTGAGTCTCTCTAGCCTCAAATACTGAGATGCCGAACCAGAAAATCTAAACAGATTAATGTAAGACAAGCCTGACTGAATTGGGACTTCATGAATAAACATTTATTTTATTATATATTTATTTGTCTGCACTATTCTTATTGATGTGGTATTCTGTATGCATTGGAAATACTGAAAGGAAGAATGCAACACCTATCCAATCTGAGGAGTTTCATTTCAAACTCATTTATAGATCCTGTTTAAAAAGGAAAATATAAATGTGACATATTTATAAAACAGAAATATCTGTTCTCAAAATCAAAATGACTTGTAAACATTTTTGTTTACTCTTCAGATGGGTCACAAATCTAGCCACCGCCATTTGGTTTTAGCTTCAACCCTAGCAGCCATAGTGTACAATCAGCTGTCCGATTCATCTCGTTTCATAAACACGTCGATAACAAAAGTATTTTTGCTTTACAAACTATCTGGTGGGAGAATGCGGTCAAAGTGAAGCATAAAAGCAACAAGTTTGATGTGCAAAATACCACACTGTCAAAAAGAATACAAAACGTCCAACAAGAATCTAAACAGCGCAGTGGAAACAATTGTATGAGCCGTTTTCTTTTTCTATCTGTTGTGCTTGCTTTCCCCCTATCTGTTGGTGTGTGTGTGTGTGTGTGTGTGTGTGTGCGTGCGTGTGTGTGTGTGTGCGTGTGCGTGTGTGTTTTCTGTCTGCCTGGTTGTTGAACAAACTGCAGAGAGATAATACTCCCTCAAAGCCCCAGTCTGTCTGGTCAGTCAGATGAAGAGCTGGTTATTTTTAACACTGCAGGGGGGGTTGTTCAAGTATCAGAGAGGCCAAACTCCCCCTCTGTGAGTGTAGGAGCCCATCTCACTTCTGTGTATTCTTTTCCACGGTGGGGTCACTCCAACTGGCTCGGAAAGAGACAGAGGGATTTGTCCGGCAGACAACGAACACTGAAGAAATGCTGAGATAAATTGGACGGGGCTGATATAAAGTCACAGAGGACACTATGCAGCAGACACAATTAGGCTTGAGGAATGTGCTAGCAAGAGGACAGGTGATAAAATCAGGCACAGATAAAGTCCCAGATGTACCTGGTTCCAGCCTGATTCCCCTCTTCTTGAGCTAGATTCTCAAGCAGTATGGCAGCCGGGTGTGTTATTGGGGCGTAGTAGACCTGTCGGGTCTCTAAACTGGACAAGAGGAACTTTCGCGATCTTTACGTCCAGGATTATTTTACACTCTCTCACTACAAACTGCAAGCAGCTGTAACTTTTGCAAAAATCTTTTTTTAGCAGCTGATATGTGATCTGAGATAAACTGGAACAGTAAGGGATGAAATGTGGCAGGCTCTTTTTTTTTTATGCAAACCAAATTGGTCTTCCAGCTTTTGATCAGGAGACAGCTGACTGAAGTATAGTTTAGACAGCTGCAGTGCTCCAAAGCTATAATAGCAATAAAGGATTTGTTAGATAATTGATGTCTTTATATATGGATGGATAGACACACGTGTCATGGTCTGAAAAACCTAATACTGGTGCTGCCAGGAAAAATACAGGAAGTCCCATAGTCCCCTGCTGTGCATATAAGGCCTATCAGCTCTCTCCTGCATGCTGCCTTGTCGTAGTCAGCCACAGTTACATTGATTTCCTCTTTTATTTGCCTTTAGATGACTATGTCGTGCGTGGCTTTAAATTTCTAATTTAAAATGGGGGAGTAGCCTAGTTTAAATGAATCATAAGTTCAGTGACTGACCATGTGCACACATTTTGAAGGAACAAGATGTTATCAGTCATCCGATATGTTAACTACTTCTGGCTTTTTGTTTTAATGTCTTTTTTAAGACCATGTTTTTATGTCATGGGAAGAGTAATTTCATTATTTTACTTTTTCAGTAATAATGCCAAGTGGCCAAGTAGGCCAGTTAGATCCAGATGGTGCTTTGAGTGAATTAGTTTCAAATGGATCAGTCACCCAGAGTCCTGTCTTGAGTAATAACCTCAATCAGGAATACATAAACTAAGCATAACCAAGTTAAGTGTTGCTGTTCGTTTCAAGCCATAAAACCAGTGAACAGATTGGGGGGAAAAAAATTAATTTATGCAACATGTTTGGTATAATCTTTAAGGCATAAACATCATTGTATGATCATAAAAACTAAACCGAGATTCATAATTTACTGTTAAATAAATTCTATACTGACTGTATTCAAATTATTAATTCCCTGGGTACATATTTTGAAGAACAACTAACAAAGATGGCATCAGATTATTTTCACTGTTTTCACCGTCTTTAGCATCATCTTCATGAGTGGAACTCATTTCTCATTTCATAAAAAGAGATTTTACATTTTCATTAATAAAACAATGGAAGGTTGCAAGCTAGACCCAGTTTGTTCCCTCAATACATTTTTGATTCAAATAGACAAATCCCCACCTGCACAATCTTAAGAACAATTTTAAATCTAAGTATGATTTTTTATAACCTCCCATTTGTTGTTTTATTTTGTCATTTTCAAAGGAAGAATGCAACATTTTGCCCAACTCAATCTGAGGAGTTTACTGTTAAACTAATTTATAAATCACTTTTAAAAAGAGAAAATATCTTACATATTTCAAGAACAAACAATCCTGCTCATTTTGTGATTGAACATCTTCAGTTAGACCCAGTTTGTTCCCTAAATATATTTTATGTTTCAACAAGATTCACCAAATGCACAATGTCATGTGACCTCAAGCAAGGTTAATGGTCCATACATTCATCCATTAAATCCTGGAAAACACAGTTCACCCATAAAACTACATACAAATATTATAATAGCATATTTAAAATGCATATCCAGGAATACGTAAATGCAATAAATTTACAATCTGACATGCATATTTACACATATTGACATAATAAAATAATATTATACATTTAAATGGTAATGTAGAGATGTATTAACTCAAACGATCCTCATATTTTGATGGTATTCACTCAGTCTTTTGATAATGTGAGAACATGTTTTATTTACCACACAGCCGTGACCTCAGTGGCAGAAGGGTACACGCAGCAGCAGCAGCCCTCCCCTTTAAACACGCGCGCACACCCCTTTAAACGCGTCACGAGCCCGGCTGGCTGGCTGGCTGGTATCTGGCTGTGTGGTGTGTGCGGTCGGACTGTGGTCGTGTTGCAGGTCGGGTCGTGTTGATAACGAAACACTTACGGGACGCATTTCATCGCGGAGAGATGGGAATGTTGAAGAAATGTCTGTAAAAGAAATGTCTCTAACGCTTCTGGCCCTGGTCGGGTTGGCGGCTCTCGGTGATGGTAAGTTTCATGTGAGCGCCTCTCCGGCTTTTGTCTCGGTGTGTTTTCCTGGACTGGGCATCGCCTGTTGTCGCTCCTCGTCATGGCGCTCTGTGTTGGGGATTTGGGCTAACCCGTGTCGAGCTAGCGTCGACCCCGGAGCCACGGCTGCTGTTAGTCCCGAACCAGAAGTCATGCCGCGTTTGTTTGTTTGTGTTTGACAAAAACTCGACGTGTGACTTGGTCCTTATTGAACAAGTAGCTACCACCACAACAACAACATGGTGGTGCTGTTTGTTTCGAGGCGCCAGCTAACGTTGGCTAGCTCACTGCATAATGGACTTAAAGTTGAATACTGTTGATAAGTGTGGTTCGTTTGAGAGCTACACGACTGAAATAAAATCATGCATTATGGCGTAAAGGCACACCAGGTGGCGACTAATAACCCAGTCTGCTGTTGATGTTTTAAGTTATCTGTTGCTGTTATGCTAACATATTTACAAAACAATCTCGTGTTGGGTTGTGACTGCTTATCACTGCTCTGGTACAGCACTCTGTGGTGATAGCAGCCCGGTGGAGCATGTGGTCACTGACAGTCTCCTCGCATGTTGTGTGCCTCTGGATGGAGCAGAAAGGAGTCACTGAACGAAGGCCTATCCTCTGCTGTGCATGAAATGTGTTTTTTTAGATAGTAAACACTGGCAGCTCTTACATTGGTGTCTATTTGTAAGGAGTGAAAAGGCTGCTTAGTGGCCTCCAGCAGACAGTGAATGCTGGCGTAGGGTGACAACAGCCGTGCATTCAGCCGTCCCAGACACAAGTCAGAGTTGAAGTCTGGGTTCATTGTGATGGAAATGTGGCAAGTGGGGTCTTTTGAGGCAGCCAGTTATGGGGCTGCTTCAGTCTGAATCCTCCCCGTCTGCCCGGGCAGCTGACACCCAACCCCACACCGGGCCTGTGTTGTACTAAAAACCCCGCGCTTGCCTTTTGCAGCTTGTCTAATCATCTTTAACTTTACTCCAAACGCCACACGTTTGCATCAAGAATTTCATCATTTTCATTTGAGACACAAGCATGTCTCGGGTGACGCAAACCTCCCATTTGTTTTTGCCATTTGTCCTTTACCGTGTTGCAACTTGCCACTCAGCAGATAAACTAAGTAATAAAAACAAATAACAAGTGCATGTTGTGCGTTAAACGGTTTAGTCATCGTTCCAATCATAAGTATTCCTCCCCCGCTTAGTTTAGATCAGGGTGCAGCAGCTAGAAAAATGATCACACCTTGAATGGTCAGTGTTTGACTGGGTTACTCCAATATTACCAGTGATGTGCGAGAGGGGGGGGGGTGTGGCCTGAGCACACAGGGGGGGTTGACGGTGGGATTGTCCAGCTGGCGGGGCCTGCCATGTAAGGGGCCCACAAGTCTGTCTGGAGCCATGGTTTCACACCAGTTAATGGATTACACCACGCAGGGACTGAAACCAGACAAACCTGAAAGTAGCTGCGCTAGAGCAGACTCCAGGCCTGCTGTGGCGAATGTAGTATGTTTCTGTGAGAAAACGCTTTACTCACGGCTTTGATGAATCCGTCACGTGTTGTTGACTTTCATACGGATTACGAGTCACTAGTGTTATGGGAATTACATGCCTGTGTGACGCAGCCCGCCTGGGTGCGTTGAACACGATAGCAATGTGATATGGGCACTGTGACACCACACTGCCGAGAAGTAGGGCGCGTCCCTCGCTTTCTCCTTTCCCTTAGTAATCTCTATCACTGTCATATAAAAGGTACTTTATTAGAATTTAATCTGTACTTTATCTGTGGTCCCACTTCTGCTTTCACTCATTCACTGCCACCATAACGTGCTGAATCAAGCTTTAGCATCGGCTGTGTTCTCCCCCCCTCACAGGCGAAAGGAAGGCCTTTGGTTAGATGAGCTCCTGCTATCTCGTGAACTCTGCACTCGCCTTTAGTAGCCCTTATCACGACTATGCCAGAGTCTTGTCATTCCCTGAAGTGCCCTTGTGTCAAATCAAAGACAGGGTGATTTTAAACGGAAGAAGAAGTCTCTACTTCGAACCTGTGCAGAGCTAAACTCTGCTACATGTGCTGTTTAACGTCAAATTGGATGTGAATGAGTTCAGGGAGCATGAGCTAGTCAGATTGGAACATGTGTACACCTGCCCATCAGATCAGAGCCAAGGGAATGTACGGAGAATGGTTGCAACTCATTAGGTGCTTCAAAGGTGTGTGTGTCTGTAAAGAGAGGAGTTTGGACGGGGGGGGCGGTGTGTTGGTAATATTTACAGGCTTGAGATGGAGAAAGTTGTTTTGTTTCCAAATGTTAGCAGTTGTTGAGGCGTGTTCTAGACAGACGGATGTTTGGGCTGCCGGGTCCCTGCAGCTACAGTATTCTTAAAATCCTCGCCCAGACTCTTCCTCCTCTTTTAAAAATCTGTGTTTACCAACCGTTTCTATCGTGCTGCACTGAGGCGGTCAGGTCTGTGGTGGTCTAGTTTTCCTCCGTAATCACCGTGTCGTTAATGACCTCCGATGGCCCGGAGGCACAGGGCCCTAATTGCTACAGCAGACAGCGTAGCCCCTGACTGACCCAGCTCCCCCATTACCGATGATGGACCACAAGAGACTACTACCACAGCAGAGCCGTCAATTTCACCTTCGGTTGTGCACTTATCCGTGCTTTTAATTTACTCAGGACGCTTTCTTTGTTTTAAAGGTTTTTGTTTTTTTTATGTCAGTGGAATAATGACGTCTGCTTTTTGTGCCATACCTTGAATGTTGTTATTGTCACAGTGCACCCAGACAGACCCGGTGTCTGTGAGTTGATGTCTATGGGGCTGAACCCGACACCCGTCCTCCATTACACGTCTCTTTGTAGAGGTGTTTGATTTCTTTTTTTGTCACTTGTTGGAATGTAGATGAGACCTGCTGTGCCTCGTAATGTTAAGCTTGAAGGTATGCAGCCTTCTGATTGGTCTGATCTCGGGGAGGGCAGTTAGCAAGACAAGTGTGTATAATCTAGAGCTAGAAGTACGATTTAAACCACTATCTTTCACCTTTCTCAGGCCTCCCATGTTGACGTGGACTTAAAACAGAAGAAGTGGTTCACTTGGCAGTTGCTCCTTTTATTTTTTTTAACAGTAAATGCAATAAAAAGAGCACAGATGATTTCAATATGAGTCAGTCTTTGTGGCGGTCCCTGTGTATTTCCTACATCATCACAGCGTCAATGTCGGACTTATTGGATGATGATACTCAGAATAAGTTGTTTTGGTGTCGCAAGATTACCCGATTATGTATTGTATGCAAAACAACAGTACAGAAGCATCTTTTTTTGGTTTTTCCATACATGCCATTGTCATCTACAATGTAACGTTTTTGTTTTAAAATGGTATTCTGGTCTCATTCTTTAATGTCAGAAAATGGGGTTTTACTGCATTATTAAAGAGAGAGAGAAAAACTTTCAGACAATACCCAGCTCTAGCTCCAGTTTAGGATAACCCATATTGTAAGCTACAAAACAGAGCTCCAGCACTCATACTAAATTATACTTCTTCCCCGATCGGCCCTAATTTATGATGAGAAAAAAATTATATAAACCCCTTTTTTTTCAGTGGAAGCCAAAGTTCTCAACTGTTATTGTTATCTAAACACAATCAAATTTACAATAACTTGCCTAAAAGAACAATTTGCATTTGAACAGCTATAGAAAGACAGAAAAGGGGCATAATTGCTGAGTCTGTGGTCTGCTGATACTGTTTTTTGATCTCAGGAGACACGGCAGACGCATTGGCTCAAAGCACTGCAACATACTGGGCTATTATAGTGGAGGCAACATACACCGGTTTGGGAATCTGAGCAGCGAGAAATCCAAAGTGAGCCCATGCTCACATTGGTGTGCCTTTGAACTAATCCAGGGCAGCAGACACAGACAGGATGGGCTGTAGCCTGCAGGCTGCTGGTTGGTAGAGACACTAGATGCAGCCCCAGAGACTTCACTTGAGAATCAGATCAGTAATCTGACCCTGAGATGCAGACAAAGGTAATGACTTTCCTTCCCCTAACATTGATTAGGACACTGTGTGTGTGTGTGTGTGTGTGTGTGTGTGTGTGTGTGTGTGTGTGTGCGCGTGCACACACACACACACACACACACACTGTCTGGTGGCGTCTGCTTGTCTTGATCAGCTCTTAGTCTGGTATCTATATGGATTTAATTTCAGCCAGTGCATTTTGGTAATGGTGCTCTGCTCGCCGTATACACACACACACCCGACTGTCTGTCTGTGTCGTTCAGCTCCCAGAAACCCACTGTGTTTGTGTAACCCTCCAGCCCTGCGGCGAGCACGCGTATTTTCCACAGACTCTCTCATCTTACCGTACCAGAGAAGCTCACCTCCTGTTTTGACTGTGTTGCTGCGCATGAGTAATTGTGAGCAACACGTACACACCGGCATGCTCACAGAGCCCGGTCATTAAGGTTAATGTGTGAAGGTGTTTGGAGTGGGACTACGCTGTGGTTTTTAGCTGGGTCCAAGTTAAGGCGATGCTGGTTGTGGCAACAATGTTTTATTAATCCCTTCCTCACCGTGTCCTGTCCCAACATGAATGGAATGATAGGAACTTCACACACTAGCGGCTCAGAGGAGTCGCTCTCTGCACCGTGTGCTCCCCTCTTTTTCCTCCACGGTTCCCTTTTCCTGTTATTTACCCCCCTCCAGCAAGTCAAAGTCTAGACTGGGTTTTAATGACGGTCGCAGCTGGTCACTTGGGCAGACCCCAACTGCAGCTGGGCCCCCCCCCCCTGTAAATCCCGCTTGTTGCCCCCCTCCGTATTGTCCTGACCAACTTGGGGCCGGCCCCCTTCCTGTCTGGCCCGGAGCAGCCCCCCCAACGTTGGTTACTGTTACTGTTAGCCCTGGTCGGTCCCCCCGTGCGCCGCCCATCCCCCCACACTGCTCCACGCAGAAGTGCGCTCCCCCACTCCACTCCGCTCTTTGTTCGTGCAGGGCCAGTCCAATCCCTCCTCATGTCGTCTTAATCTCCACACAAAGAACCAGTGTGAAGACCACCAATTACGTGGATACAAGAGCAGAGTTCACTCCAAAACCGCATACACGCCGGGTTCACTCAGATCCGTGTGTATCTAGGCTTGATGTTGCTCCTTCAAGTCGAGCTATGTAACACGTCTGCTCCGAATTCAGCGAGATATGCAGAGCGCTGTGCAAACATGGCATTTCGGTAAATGCCAGTGGGCGAAGATTTCTTTCTTAGACGTTGTTTGAATTAGTTGTGTTCTTGTGCACCGTCTGGCTTGACATTCATCTTTAATTTACTTCTTTTTTTTTTTTTGAGATCTTAGTTTCATATTATGTCGTCTTTTGTGAAAGTTTGTCAAGGCCTATAGGTGATGTAACCTCTTCTGACGGGTCCCAGAGATTTGTCTAGAGAGGTTTCCCTTTAATATTTCTGCTTTTATTGGTTGTAATGGGAAATGTTGCAGGGGAACGCTGCAATTCAATAAGCAGGACTGTTTAGTGGCAATACTGTGTTTTTTAATTCAACATGATGAATGACCATCATTTGTTAGGTATATAAGTAGCTGAATCGGGTTATTTTGATCTATAAATGGTTTCCATCTCTGTCAATATATATAAAATGACGATCTCTCTTCACATTGGCAGCCCGTAGCGTTGACTCTTGTTTGTGTGGGAGTAGACTATACACATGGTAATTCCACAAGGTAGCCTTTAACGAAAGGGAAGACTTTACCACAATCCAAACTCTTGGTAGACCACAAACCATCTATGGCACACTCGAGGAGGGACTGTGTGCGTGTGTTTTCAGCCATGTTTGGTTTCCTTGCTGAGCCTCTGTCTGTACGTCTGTGTACCATCTGTCTCACCACACACCGTCTCCATGATGGATGCTCATTGTAGATCATGGTGTTCTTATCAGATCGCTGTTGTTAATGTTGCTGAATATATGTTTGTCTCAGAAATGTACGTTTTCTTACTCGTACTTTGAGGATGTATTGATCCAAATGGCTGCTGTCTGGTCTCACTCGCTGATTGATTTCTTTCACTGAGAAGTAGTAAACATCAAGCCTAGAAGAAGTGTCTGGCATAATGGAAGAAGGGATTCAAGATGTCTGGCTTTGGTGATTGATATAGAGCATCTTCCAGCTTTCTGACCTGCAGCTGTTACTCCTGTCAGCCGTTATATTTGGCTAAACCATTCGCTCCACCAATGCTGCCATTTGGCTTGTTTTCCTCTCCTTATCAGGCCCAGCCTGCTTCACCTCTGCGTAATCTGCAGGAAATTCCATCTGCATGCGAACTGTGGTGAATTTGGACACACTCCAAGAGTTCCTGCCACTTTCCCGCTCGCCTCCTGGAGAGCAACACACGCACAAACACACACACACACGCACAAACACACACACACACGTGCACAAACACGAAACAGATGAGAAATGTTACCACCCTGTGGACAAGCATGGATGCATCAGCATACGCTACATGCAAAATATGCTCCCACACAATGCAACTTCCCAGAATTCAGCTCAGTGAAAGCCATTCCGATGACACCGGGTTTGTGGTTTTGGCCACTTGGGTGTTACATGCTGATGGCGCAATCAGTTTATTACTCATTTGAATGAATGTCCTCAAATTTGCTGACACTTTTTTGACAAACACCCAAAGACACAGAGGATTAGTGGAAGCTTGCCACTCTTAAAATCTTTTCTTTTCTCCGGTCCAGATATTGTCAGCGGTCCAACTGCTGCTGAGCCTCTTCTTCTTTTTGAGGGGGAAAGGATTTAAATTCCTCTCTGCTTTGTGTGTCCTCCTCTGTTGTTGTTGTTGTTGTTGTTGTTGTTGGTACGATGGTCTCGTCTTCGCCAAATCCAGTGTTTTGTGTTCCAGTTTTCTGACCAAGAATCAGCTCTCGGTCTGTCACGCCTCACAAGCGGCCCTGTTGTCAGTCGGGCGGTGACAGAGGTTCCGTTAAGCTCAACTGCTTCCCGGGGTTTTTCACCATGTGAAAACTAGTCTCCTCTAGCCTTGCCAGGTCCTGCTTGGCCCTCTGTTTGCTTGTGGAAAACCTTGGGAAGTAGCCTTTTGAGCTGACCTTACTCTAAATGAGAAGCATGTGTGACTCAAAATCACATTTCTCTCCAAATCTAATCAGTTTGCAGTTTCTCGCTCTCGGATTGCCCAACCCGACTCTGGTTCAGTTTCAGATGTGGCAAATCTGGAAGGACTTTCTGGCACTGACCTCTTCTTGCTTGTGAAGATGGGCCACCGTAGTTTTTATTATGGCGGCGGCAGGAGTTCCATTGTGTCCGCTTTAATAAGGTACCTGCGCAGGAGTGTGCTGTGCTCAATAAAGCTCCTGTCTCATTAGCGTAGACGGCGGCAGCTCTCTGTGTCGGTGGGAGAGGAATGGAGCAGAATGCTGCATTGGGGATTTGGCAGTAGCCCTCTTCCCTTGTTGGGTTTCACTTTGTCTGTCCCACTGGGCAGGTCTGTCTCCACCCTGCGTGTTTGGGTTCATCTGCAGTGAAGGATCTGATTTCAGGGCCGTCTGGCTGCTGCGGCTAAATTCCAAACTCTGTGTCTGCATGTCACAAAATGCCCACAACTGAACGGGACACTTCAATCTCCTGACCCTGTGGTGAAACTGTGGGGTTAGCTTGCCCCCTGCTGGACATAACGGGGAAGTGAAATGTTTTTTTAACCTCCATGGCTCCATCTGAGGAATTGATATTTACTTAACTCTCTCTGTCCTTTTCCCTGCAGCTTTACATTGTAACTGCACAAACTGTGAGAAGACTGGCTACGAGTGTGAAACAGATGGCGCCTGCATGGCCTCCACATACTACATCCAGGGGAAGGAGCAACACGTACGCATCTGTATCAACCGGGACAACCTGGTCCCCCCCGGACAACCTTTCTACTGTCTGAGTGCCGAAGGCCTGCTCAACACACATTGCTGCTATGTAGATTATTGCAACAGTATTGAAGTCCCTGGTGAGGCACAGTCTGCAAACATCAGAGCTCCTTCAGTTCAACAGTGGCCCGGTTTCAATTTAAAGTGACCACCTCTGCTTCTCCGTCTCTTTTCGTTTTGTTTTCTCAGTCCCAACAAAGGACTCGGGCCCAGGGAGCTCCTGGGGGCCGGTGGAGCTGGTGGCGGTCATCGCAGGGCCGGTGTTCCTCCTCTGTGTGCTGCTGATGGTCGGCGTGTTCCTGTTCCAATACCACCAGAGGGCCTATAGCCACAGGCAGAGGCTGGAGGTAGAGGACCCGTCCTGTGACCACCTGTACTTGGCTAAGGACAAGACCCTGCAGGACCTCATCTACGACATGTCCACCTCCGGATCAGGCTCGGGTCAGTGCAAGTGGCCCTCTGACGTGACATAATAATGTAGTGGAAAAACCAGTCTACGGGAATGTTGGCTAATGCTTTTGTTTGTCTCTCCACTGCCCCCTGCAGGTTTGCCGCTGTTTGTGCAGCGGACAGTGGCTCGGACCATTGTGCTGCAGGAGATAATAGGAAAGGGTCGTTTTGGTGAGGTGTGGAGAGGGAAGTGGAGAGGAGGAGATGTGGCGGTGAAGATCTTCTCATCCAGAGAGGAGCGCTCCTGGTTCAGAGAGGCCGAGATCTACCAGACGATCATGCTGCGCCACGAAAACATCCTCGGATTCATTGCAGCAGACAATAAAGGTGAGGATGTTTGTCGACAGTAACGGTCCATTATCGTAGTTCAATTTAAAGCATGATGTCTGACTTTTTTTTTTTTTTTTGCTCTCTTTCAGACAATGGTACATGGACTCAGCTGTGGCTCGTGTCAGACCATCATGAGCACGGCTCTCTGTTCGACTATCTTAACCGCTACTCTGTCACCATCGAGGGCATGATCAAACTGGCACTGTCTGCTGCCAGCGGCCTGGCGCACCTACACATGGAGATCCTCGGCACTCAGGGTGAGATCAGCTGTCACGTTTAAGCACAGCATGCAATAAATGAATAAACTAACTAGAAAGATCTCTGCCAGGTGTGTCTGCAACAACCACTGCTGTATTGATTAAATGAACACAACCCACAATTGGCTCAGCCCCCATCTAGACACCAATGTGTTGTAACGCGTCATCAAACACTCAAAAACTTGCAGTGATGTATGCAGGCAATCGGCTCAAAGTCGTCGTATACAACACGTCATGCAATCATGCTAAAAACCAAGCTGTGTGAGAGCTACAGTGGTGTGGGTACTGGTAGTTCTGTTAGCCAAACGCACCTTACAAAGCAATAACAGTGAGCTGAAGAGCCGAGAGGGACGCCGGCAATAAAAGGTGTTTTGAGAAAGCGTGACTAACGGCAAACGCAAGAGGTCTTTGAGCTGGCGGCCATAACTGGGCATCCAAAATATTATGTAGTTTGCTACAACAAAATGAAAGATTAGCCATGGTCAGACATAGAGATGCACACTCACTCACTCACTCCTGCATGCAGGCACACGCCTGCCTGATGGCATGATCCTGCTGGCTGAGATAATAATCATCATCGTGGACTTGAGAGTTAAGTAAGTGCTATTTCTGCTGAGCTCTTGATGCTAATGATGT
Source organism: Anarrhichthys ocellatus (assembly GCF_004355925.1). Taxonomy (NCBI): domain Eukaryota; kingdom Metazoa; phylum Chordata; class Actinopteri; order Perciformes; family Anarhichadidae; genus Anarrhichthys; species Anarrhichthys ocellatus. Next base: position 11,048,502 of record NW_022280035.1, on the reverse strand, counting down.
GTTGTCTGTTCTCCTGCAGGTAAGCCTGGCATTGCTCACCGAGACCTCAAGTCTAAAAATATCCTGGTGAAGAAGAACGGCATGTGTGCCATAGCTGACCTCGGCCTGGCAGTCCGCCACGAGTCCATCACAGACACAATCGATATAGCGCCGAACCAACGCGTGGGCACTAAGAGGTAAATGTTTGCACAGTCATTCACTCAAACACACACGAGTGGAGGTCTGCATAATATGTCTACAAACCCCACGAGAAGATCACGTTAATGAGCCGCACTATTGAACATGTTTCTTCATAACAATGAACACGTAACTGTAGAATAAGTCCGACTTTCAACACTGTCCTGCTGCTGTAAAGCTGAAATGAGTCACATTCTTAGGAAATGATTTAACCGTACAAATATTGTTGAGCCATTTTTCCATCTTCAGCAAAACTCAATGAGCTGTGTGCCACAAACAGGGTGCAACAGTCTGACAGTAGTGAGAGACGCATTGTCTAAATATTTGATTGTCCACCTTCAGGTATATGGCTCCAGAGGTCCTGGACGAAACCATCAACATGAAACACTTTGATTCCTTCAAGTGTGCTGACATTTACGCGCTGGGCCTTGTGTACTGGGAGATTGCACGTCGCTGCAATGCAGGAGGTAAACAAACAGCAGCTGATGCTATTTATATAAATGAACGGGAGCATGAAACCAGCGACTGAGAATGCTTCCACACTGTGCACTGCAGGTATCCACGAGGAGTACCAGCTGCCCTACTACGACCTCGTACCCTCTGACCCCTCCATAGAGGAGATGAGGAAGGTGGTGTGTGACCAGAAACTCAGGCCGAATGTGCCCAACTGGTGGCAGAGCTACGAGGTACATCTCACTCGATGAACACTTTACACCTGTAGCGGACACAGTCAGTGGCTGTATAGAAAAGCAAGACATCTAACCTGTGTTCCCTCTCCTGCAGTCGCTGCGTGTGATGGGTAAGATCATGAGGGAGTGCTGGTACGCCAACGGAGCAGCCAGACTGACGGCCCTGCGCATTAAAAAGACGCTGTCTCAGCTCAGCGTGGAGGAGGACGTCAAGATGTGAGCGGCGACACGGTGTGCTGGAGACGCACAACCGGACCACACTCCCATAGGAAACAAACACTAAAGACAGACTGCAAATGAAAACCCTGCCAGTTTTAAAGCCACACTCCAAGTTGTGACGAGGCCTACCTCACCTTTTTAGCCAAAACTACTGAGTCACCCTCCCCCCTCCCCTTTTGACTTTACTCCCCCCACCCCACCCCCTCGTTCCTCGTGTCTCCTCCCTGTTCCCTTTGACCTCCCCCCTTCTCCATGGGCCACTACACTTACCGCTGTTAATATCATCACAATCAACCTTTTTATTTTCATTTCCCATGGCAGGAATTAGGACTATTGTACAGTGACGGGATTATTTAGTTTGATCCCTTTTACCTCTCTGAAACATGTCCCATGAAGGACTAACCTTGTCCAGAAGAGTCGAGAATGTTTTATGTTGAAGAAGAATAACACTGGCCATGCAGAATTACTGAGTGTGAGTGTGAGTGTGAGTGTGAGTGTGAGTGTGAGTGGGGAAAAGAGGCTGAAGCACTGTTTCTAGTCGTGTGTAAAAGGTGTCTGGACTACTAGCATGTTTCTGAGACACTGAGATGTCCTCTGGTGTAGGCTGTAGCTCATTAGACAAATCCAGTAGTGGGACGTTTAAGCATGAACACCCACATTTTAGCTTTTTTTAACCACTCACTTGAATATCCTTCAAACAGAGATGAGTTGCACTTGACTGTAGCTTCCTCATCATGTGTTACACCTGCAGGTATCACACACAGCCCGTGTGGTCCAGAGTCCTGTTGTTAGTTTAAAATGTGACGGGGGGGGGGGGGGGGGGGCGGTATTAACGTTCAGGATGGTTTGACTTTAATTTATTTGTCGATAGTTTTTATTTCATATTGATCAACACTGTGAGATGAGATGTGACAAGCCAGAGTCTAATATGATATGAAAATTAATGTTGTAGTTCAGTCCAAGTCTTCACCATCTGTCAGACGTTAGGTTACCGGGTTGTTGCGTTCATTTTACGCAGAAGAAGAGCGCAAATATGGATGTCGCCATGACCCCCGTTTGTGACAGGCGATGACATCATGTACACTGAGCAAATAAGAGGCATATGAAATTGCAACGGAAAATACTGTTTCTTTTTTAAATATATTTTTGCGTAAAGACATCATAATGGGTGTTTCCTTTTGACATTAGACACTACTGATGATGGGTACGTATGATTTGTATATAAAACATGCATTATTTCCTTTTTATGCCACAAGCATCAGTGTGACGTCTGAACGGTGATTTTTGCTTTAACGGTACTTTCAGAGGTCTGTTGTTTTGCTTTGTCTGCATGGTTTCTAACCAGGAAACAGACAGCCATCTGCTGGAATCTGTTTTTAACTTTGCGCCTCTCGTGGCAATTTGGTGGTACTACTGATCCCAGATCATTTCGCTGCAACCTGTTATTATTTTTGTATAATTGTTGAGTTCTTCTGAGAGTTCAGTAATGCAGATCTGTTTCTACATCATGTCCTCCGGGGTGACATCTCTTTCTCATTGACACTGGAATATTTCGATGCCTCGTGTAACCTTGAATTCTGATGAAGCCAAGTAGAGACGGCTGCTGTCGGTTCAGCCACAGGGAACATACGGTTAGTTGTGAAGAGTAGTTGAGACGTTTTAACCTCAAAGAATGACATGCTATTAAGTGAAACTGCATGTTTTCATTCTACGTTGTCGTCTGTCTGCAGACAAATCTATGAAAGTATTACACTGACAGTCGTCACAGTTGGGCTCTGCACTGTTATGTCCACATGGGTTTTAGTTCATGTTATGTCATCACTTCATCCAGAATCCCTGTGTCCTGTTAGAATCCCATTTTGCATGCTGTCTCAAACACTGGGTCCTCTGCACTGAGGTAGATGAACTTAAGACTTGTCTCTTCCTACCTGTTCTTGTTTTCTTCCTGTTTGTCCGGGTCGTTGGCTTGTACACCAGAAGTGTTGCTGCTACTGTTAACATGGGTGGAAGTTCAGCAGGCAGACCGGAGAAGGAGAGCTGGGAGAGAAGAGAGGGCAACTGCTGTCAGTTGAACCAAAATTGTCAAAACACTCCTGTCCATGTTTGGTTTGTTGCCATGGGTATATGACCATCAGACATCCTGTTCATATGTAATACTTCAATCTTTCAAAAAAAAATCATGTTGTGCAAATCTTTTCAGACTTAGTTTAAAAGTGTATATAGATGATATACAATAAATTCCTCTTTTTCTTACCTGGGACTGTGGTGCTCATTCAGGGTGGTATGCAGTGTTTTCATTGTCTCGTTCTGCTCCAGTTATAGACGGTTGACGTTCACACGGGGAATAAACAATAACTTTACAATCGGTGCTGATGGTAAATCTATTGAAATAGATTTCCCAGTGCGTGCTAAAGCTGATCTCTCCAGCTGTGGAGCCTGTTTAAAGAGTAACGTAACCCCCCCCAAACACTTTAATTCTATATATGCGTTACGATAAGTATGCACAGCGACTGCCCTCTACTGGTTGAAACCCGGCTATTGAAATGTAATATTGTAATTTGCTGATCTCGAGGCAGGGGACTTATAGTGCTGCAGGAATAAGTCCTAAAATAACAGCATGTGTGCACTTCGGGTTCCCTCGTCAAGTCAATGAGGTTTTTTTTAATGTGTTTTTGGTTAATGTCTGAAGTAAGTTCTGTGGTTAACACAAGCTTAACAGATTTTGTTGCAAGTATCCCTGTGAGAATTGGGAAGCTTTTAAGTGCCTTGAAAGAGGCAGTTGCTAACAAGATTTTATAATGATTTGCATATTTCTGCATAACAGGTTTTCTGGGGTTTAAGGGAAGGTTATATTTGATCTTAAGGGGTATTTATGTTGTTAAACAGACATGAGGTGCCTGACATAAAGTTTGGTAATTTTCTGGAGGATTAATTGGGTTGGCCTCCAATAATTCATCATCCCTGCACCATTATCATTTACAATGCTACTTAAAAATGAATAAAACTGCATTTGAACCAGAAAGGAAATAATAGGCAGGAGATCATAAGGCGAATAAACTGTGGAGAGGAATATTAGGGAAGAGTAGCTGTTAACCTTTCAATTAGCCTGTGAATCACTTGTGTACAGTAAGTCGCTAGCACACACATCCCAGCCGTGCATGTAAACTCAAATTCACAAATGTTTATAAGAGTTTATACTCTATTTTGTTGTAATAACAGTCCCCTTACAGCACTCATACCGAACAATAATCATAATAGATAGTCAGTGTGGTAGCGATTAGCATAAGCTACTCTCTGTTGTGTTTTTAGTGTAGCTTTTCAAGTCTGATACATAAACAATAACTTACAAAGTTTCAATAAAGGAAACATTGTTACACCTAAACAGTATTAACAATAACCTCCTGAATTCAAGTTTCTTGTACACCGTACAAATGTAAAGGCTTAATTGGCTTGTTAACTCATAAGCACTTCATTCAAACTGGACATAAACAAAATACAACTCAACATGTCTTAGTTTGTCTTTCCACCGTGGCAAATGTTCCTTTTTAAACAACTGCGGTCAAGTCAGCAGACACTTAAATATTAGTGCGCCTATATTCTGAAATTCACGGTAAACGCATTCAAACGGCACAGATCGGGAGCGAGCGAAGGACTTTGCAAAATTAGCGGAAAGATGAATTTCAGATTAGATTTTAGAGGAAATGGTGCATAGTTACAAAATAATTTCACTCTGCAATAGCAGACCACCTCAAGGTGTCACTCGGAGAGAACCAGGACATTCTGATGCAGCATTTCAAAATGTAATTGATTTATTGCACACTTCACGTTGGCATTTCTGTAATAACTAGGCTATACAGTTTCCACCCTCAACAAAAACACTCAAATTCAAAGAAGTGAAAACAATTAGTTTACTTATTTGAGTAGATAGTTGTGTTTTTCACACTGAAACTGGTATTCAAGTCGTCTACAAATACGATACAATGACGTGGTAGCAACGCTATTGAGCCGTTTCTCCGTTAAATCTTTAAATACTTACCCTTGCAGTGGCGGCATTTTGAGTACTGATGGCCCGACTTGCGAACATTCAAGTCTCACTGTGAATAAGCGAAGCACCCGAAAATAAACGACACAACAAAGACGTTGCAAAGACAGCACAGCGAATTGGTTTTGTTTTCTAAATGACGATGACGAAAATGGCGGACATGTGCATTTCAAAGTTCAAAGTTGAGGCGATTCAATTTTGAGTCTTTTTTTTTATGTTTTTTTCCATCTTTAACATCTTACATTCTTTTTGAAGGTTTATATTTCACTCATTGTCAGACATTAGGTGTGTGATTATATGTTATTAGGTTTTGACAGCACCTTCAAGACGTAATCTTTTTTTAGACTTTTACTTAAAAACAACTTAATTGGCACTGTAAATATCTGATGTCTGATTTTCAGTATGGGTGGAGTCAACGAAATCTTGAAGACATATACATCAGTCATTGTATGGAAATATTGACAATATTTTTATAGCACCTTACAAATTTCAGAAATTAGCTATTTGATACAATTTCAGTTCAATTTAGTTGTATTTTCCATTTAACTCACGAGATGCAAGTTCTATACTTAATGTAAATATTAATTTAATCTTATTTCCACAAAATGGAATTTGTATATACGCTTAGTTGACATTTTATGGAAACCGGATGTTGTATCACGTAAATCTTTCCCGCATAATTGACATCTTATTTTGAAAGCCGGATGTTGTCTCACGTTAATCCCTCCGCTAACTTTGCAAAGTCCTTCGCTCGCTCCCGATCTCTTCTGTTTGAATGCGTTTACCGTGACTTTCAGCATATAGGTGGTGCACTAAAATTCAAATGTCTGCTGAGTTGACCACGGAGATCGGAGTGTCTGCTGAGTTCACTGCGGTTTTTAAACAGGTGTTGCTCTCTGTAATCAACCCTCGTGTACACCTGACCATTAAAAGGTACTCCACTAATTTAGCTTTGCACTTCTACAACATTGTCTGACCTGGAGCTCGCTACATAACCCACAATGAAGAACTCCATCAGTGAGGTCTGAGACCGCTCCTTACCAACTCCATACTAGCAGATTTATAACATTTTCTTCTTGTGGAATCAGACTCATGTTTAGACTGGATGCTAAAATAAATGTCAACATTCTGAACTCGTGGTTCACTTGCTTGATTTTACATGGATGGTTCAGATCTCCCGACGAATTACGACCGCGTTGGCATCACGTGACCAACTTTCCATTATTAAGTCACGTGATGCCAACGCGAACCATCTCCATAACGACTTGTCAAACTCAATCCACTGGAGGCTGTGAGGTGTGACAGAAAGCTCCAAAAGAAATGGAAGTGGAGCTTGTTTTTATTATTATTTCAAGAAGAGACCTTCAAGATAAAGTATCAATGCCGCGTGAAGTCTGTTTTAAAAAAAAAGAAAGATTAGCACATATTTAAAATGCATTTTATTTTCCTTTACAAGAAACAAAAGCAGACAAAGAAATAAGATGAAGGGAAAAGGGAGTGGGAAAGCTGTATATAAAGAGATGCAACTTCTGGCGTCCTGAAAAAAATATGTACAATTCAAAATAATATCCATACAAAACATGCCACATACAATAAAAATGATCATTATATTTATTCATATTCCCTAAAAGTATCTCTGCTGTACAGATGCAACATCTTTTTAAAAAGTAGGTGAGGTTAAAAAAAACCTTCAATTTGAGCAAACTTTATTTAAATTATAGGATATGCAGAGAATTTAAATTAAGATTCAGAGAAGTTAAAAATGATTCAGGCTAAAATCCAGTGAGCGGCATAATGTCTCGTCATGGTCTTCCCTTGAAATAGAAACATACCAAAATATATATATATATATATCACTGCTTCAGATACTTGATCAATATCTACCACTTTAGAGAAGTTCTCCGTTATACTATGAGAGTGCAATTCATTACCAGGTTAAGTATGGGATTAACTTTGAGTATTACATCATAACATACATTAGGCCAAGTAACCGTTTCACAAGGTTTACCAACACATTCACTTCTATAGGGAAGATATCAAAAGCAAAACACTAACAATAGTCTAGGGAGTTCAAGATTTTCCATTCAAGAGTATATTAATCCAATTGTGACCGATTAAGGGACAGGTTTTGGTAATCGACAAGCAGTAGCATAAATAAAAAGAAAAATAAACACGAACAATATTACATAAATACAAATGCTATGCACCATTGTACTGCTTTACGCAAGTAGTGATTTCCACGTCTAATCACCGACCGTCCACATGAATCCAAACAGTTTCGTAATCACACCGGCTTCTCGTCGCAATTGATTTGAGAAGACCAGACATTTTTCCTCAAACCTATTTGAACAAACTTGTCTGAGAGCTTATAGCAAAAACACTAATAGAAAAACAGGTAAATGCAAAACACTCTGGTTCATATACATAAAGATATTAGTTTGCCATTTTACATATATTTATATTTATATACAGCTTTATCTTTGTTAAAATGATATCCAGTGGTTGATTTTTTTCAATTTTATTTCTCTACACTTTTTGACTTTATTGATTACAAAGGGGCTGGATAAAGAGTTGCTGTCCCCTAATGCATATACTATATATACAGTTTGTACAACTTTGCATTTTTAATTCATGTGAGGTCTTAGGTTAGGGAAAAGGGGGGGGGCAGGGGGACCGCTACTTAAACAGA
>NW_022280035.1:11021663-11040554 GCF_004355925.1 Anarrhichthys ocellatus | reverse complement strand
ACAAAGTAGTATGGGAAGGTGGAGTTTTAGTAAAGCTCCCTTTTGAAGACTTTTTTCATTCATCTTACATAGAAATGAAAACAAATGCCCTTTTTTCCAATAAGTCTTTCCCTGCCATCAGCTCAGCCTCGAGAGGACAGTACCAGCACTAGAAAAGCACACGACGGGGGGGGGGGGAGAGAAGAGTAGAAACACTGCAGGCTGAGCTCAGGCAGGGGAAGACTTACTACAGTAAAGTTTAACAACAGTCCACTAAACACCAAGAGAGGAAGAGGCATGATTCAAGGTTGAGTTGTGAAAAGATTTGAGTTATGGGGGGACGGGGGGGGACAGTAGTCATGCATCCACCGGCTGGTTTCCAACAAGTGGCACTTCAATGTATGAAGCAAACGAGCAACTGTACTTGGTTAATGTCGGACTTTGTCGTCTTCTTCAAAGACCGTGACCCGAGAGCCGTTCACTCACACATCGCTGTTTCAAGCAACGTATAAAGGATGTTATTGTGCTTTCACACAGCTGATAAACATGGTTTTTGAGACGCATAAATAAAAAAAAATTTAAAAAAAAAAAAAAAAGACAAAGCTACATCAACATCCAGGAGGATTTGGTGGCATACAGGACACCTGCTAAGCTTCTGATTGTGATTTTAATGCAATATCTTATCAAAACTGTCATATATTTCCTCTGTATAAACAACTCATGAATAATAATTATGTTGGCTCATTATTGTAAATCATCAGCATAGAGTAGATAGAGCAAACCTGCTGCTTAAAATTCCCTGCTTGTCCGAGAAGGCTAAGCCCATAAAAACACCCCCCCCCCCGCCCGCCCGCCCCAATTCCACAGTAGCAGTTTTTATACAAAGCAGTCGCTTCCCGCTAAATCAATGAGGTAGACTGGGTCCAACTAACCCACCTTGGGACTCCACACAGTCAGAACATCTGGAGCCACAGATGAATAGCATCTCAAATTTTATATTAACTTACATCTTTTTTTTTTCTTGTCTCCATCGATCATATGTAGTTCTTTACACAGAGCCACATCGAGATTGTCTAGCTAGCCAATATCCGTGATGTCTTCATTGATGACTTGATGGGAAAGTGCCTTTTTGGGGGGGGTGGGGGGGGGAAGACAGGAAATAGGTCCGACTTAAAACATAAAAATGCATCATTAGTTCATTCTTAGTATTTTAAAAATGGCTTTTTGTCGAAGCTCCAGGTGAGCTCTGCACTACGTGTAATGATATCGGAGGGTCAGAGTCATTTGGTAGATGTTGAGGATTGTTTTCCAGCCACTGTGAGATTATTGAGAACAGTCGAGGAGGAAAAAGGGTTTTGGCTGAGGAAACGGTGATTCACTAGTCCAAACATGAGAGTTAATCCCACCATCAAGCTGCTGTTGACGGAGGTGGTCAGTTGCTTTTATTGATTAATGCTCTTCAAACCTTTGGCTACAGGTGTCAACGCTTTAGTCTTTCAACGACTGAGGCCAGCATCCCTCCACAACTTTCACAACAGCTTATGCACTGGTTATGTAGGATTCAAAGGCTTTGGCGCAGGAGTGTTCTGGCACCAAGTGAGAGGGGAAGGTTGCCATTTTTTTTATTTATTTTTTTTCTTTCTTCTGGTTAGTTCATCCACTTTCGGCAATTCCAGGCTCCACAATGGCAAGGGATCTTGTGCTGGTCGTCCTCGAAATCAAACTGGTAGTCGTAGGTCAGCTGGAAGTAAGAAACAAAGAAAGTTAACGATAAAATGAAAGGCGTGTAAGAGTGAGCGGCGGTTGGTTTTCTAAGGCACTGCACCTCTTCTCCCTTAGGGATCCTGCGGCTGGAAATTATGATAATCTTGTCTTCTTTGTCAAATGTTACAACTTCTGCAACACAGTTCGGAGCACAGGAGTGGTTGACGTAGCTGGAAAGGAGGGAAAAAAAAATCTGTTAAAAAAAAAACAAAAAAAAAAAAAAAAACATACTAGACTCAAAGGTTTGAAAAGAAACAACCAATCACGAACACTTACCGAGCTGGGCCTCCTGTCAGAGTGGCATCAATCACCTGCTCATTGTTGATGCGGAACATGTAGATACCGCGGTTCTAAGTTAGAAGAATAATAAAGGTTAAAAGAGAATAAAGGTTCATACACACCGTTTTTTGTCCATTCCTTAAACTTTAACCCAAATTAATTCTTTTTTTTTTTTTTTAACTTTGCATTCAAGTGCCAGTGTTCAGTTGGCATACCTGGAACTCGTAGATCTTCTCACGGCGATTGGCCACTTCGTTGCGGATCACAGTGCCGATGTATTCGATGACCATGGTGTGCTTCTCCAGATCCTTAGCAGCGTACAGACCCAGGCCCTGAATGCGTGATCGTGCCAGATACACGTTATTCTTCCACTCCGTCTTCAGCCGTCGATACTGGGACGACTTGGAGTGGACAAACTGCTTGCTGTACGGTGTGTTGAGCTCTCCAGTGAAGGTGCTCTGGTAGGCCTTTGACACGCTGGTGCTATTTAGAGTGTGAGGCCTTCAGACAAAACAGAAAACAGAAAGTGCGTCATTTGGAAGATACATTTAGAATTAGTATCAAGCATGCTTCTTATCTACTATAAAGGAATGTGTTGCCAGGTGGAGGGCAAACTTTATAAGTACTGAAATATGAAGATAATGAATAAAAACTGTATAATTGGCTTTATTGCTATGCTTCGCTGATATAATGCGTTATTGAGATATTGTACAAAAGTATTAAACATGAAATCAACACGCCTCATGGCTACCGTTAGCTTCTTGCTAAAGTAGTGCTGCTTTACCTCTTGCACTGTGTGGGGACTTTAGGTTCAGAGCGAGCAGAGCCAGTGGGGTTGATCATCAGAGGGAGCTCCATCAGAGGGTGCCGGCCATATCGGAACAGGTAGTTCTGGCAGTTCTCTACTCCAGGCAACTAACACACAACAAACAAAACTCATGTTAATCATGCACTGACATGATTCCACACTTTGACAGTAGAAGCATTAAGGCAGGCCTTAACTTTGTGTGTGGTCAAGGTTTCTGTCTAATGTCATGTCTAGAGATGCACCGATCGATCGGCTGCCGAGCAGTCAGTCTTCATATTTCATTTTTTTTTTTTACCGATTAAAATCTACAGACGTGTGCCGCCACCATATAATAGTTTTGCATCTGAAGAACTTCCGCACTGAAGAACTTCCACAATGATGACGTGTGTGTGTGGCTCGTTTGAGGACAGAGGTCTCAGAGAGGTTTACAAAGGTTACATTGATTTGCATTATGATGCTTTCAAGCAAATCAAAAAAATTTGTATTGGGCAAATGTAATCTTGTAAAATAAAATATACGGAGAGGGCCAGGATTTATTTTCATCAAAGTATTTAAATAAATATACAATAATGTATTTCAAAGTAACAAAAGGATAAATAATTTCCAAAGTCGCTAATAGCGGCGAAGAAATCCAAATGTTTTCAGGAAAGTGGTAAATCGGCATTGGCCTAAAAAATTGCATTGGGTGCATCTCTAGTTCCGTCTGCTTGTGATGTTTGCTTTAGTCTATAAAAATCAATCAGCTGACTTTTTCAGCTTTGCCTGTGTTTCAAACCTTGAACTGATTCGGCAATTAAAATTTTTTTTCTTAAAAATGACCAGATTTACCTTAATTAACGGACCAAATGTTTGTCCCGAGACTAAATTAAATGGGGGACAAGGTGATACAATGTCCTGCTGCATATTCTTACCGACTCGGTGATACGCATGACAGCATGAACGGTGAGGCCATACATCTCCTCTCCCTTGACATGTTCAGTGAACAGCTTCAACATGGACGAGTCGTCTCGGAGTTTAGCCACCTGCTGAACCACCCGTTCCCAGATCCCTAAAGACAAAAGGTGGTGCATTAAACAGTCAGTGGTCAAGAGAGTTATTTCAAGTGGAACAGTACAACACAGAAATACTACATCATATAAAGTGGGAGCAGCGTATGAGTTCTTACCCTCTGGAGTAGTGTCCCGGTACTGCAGGTCCTCCATGCCGTGCTCCAGAACACGCACCTCAAACAGGGGACGACCGTCGTCCTCGTTGATGCGGCAGCGGTAGCGACACCGCTTGTTGGGCACCCGCGTGCTCCAGTAGATGCGTGTGGCCTCATAGCCAACAGGGAAAATGGCAGTGGGCGAGTGGAAGTTGGCCATCTGGGATGGTAGCAACTGGCCAACAGCATGAAAGATGAGACCGCCCACACGGAACAAGTGGATACGATCGCCTCGCTGCAAGATGCTGGCAATCTGCTTCACCTCATCCCGCTCAATGTAGACGCGCCGTAAAACGGCAAACATGCTGAGCTCGTCTTCACTGGGGCCCTTCAGCTTATGCTGGGTGCACAACATGGTCTTGTCCTTGAAGAACATGCAGCGTGCCCGGATGGCACACGCAAAGTGGTAGACGTTCGGGCAGCGAATTCTGTTACAGCTGTTGGTGGCGCCCGTTTTCTGGCAGTATGCGCAAAGAGTTCGCAATCCACGACGCAGGGCTACCTCCACGTTGATAAGGGCTCCCCCCTGCGTCTCATACACCTCTGTGGACCACAGGGCACAGTTGAGGTGCACCCACAGGTCCACGTCAATGTTGAGCAACCGGGCAGGTCCATCTGTGGCTCCATCTCCTTCCTCGTGGCAGAAGCAGCATTTACGTTTGTCCCGAGGCAGCCTGTCTGGTCGAAGAGTGATGCGCAGGCGTTCCATTAGCTCAGACACCTCGCGGCTGCTTTCTTTCTTAGACCCACCTTTACGTATTGTGATGACGATCTGAAGACGTTTCCAGCGAATCCCCTTCCATTTTTTCACTTTGGGATGTACCACCTCCTCATCAGGGGAGAGAGGCCTGCGCTGCTTGACTGCCTTAGGGGAAGACTCCATGTTGTCAGGAGAATCTTGAGGAGGTTGAGCTGGATCAGCGGACATGTCCTCCTCCTTGATAGCAGGACACAGAAGGACTTCAGTTGGCTCAGTGGGAACAGAAGGATCTGGAACTGCAGAGGCAGTTGCCGGTTCAGTAACCGACTCTGGGTCAGCAACTTCAGGCTCTGTGACATCAGTTGGTTGAGCAGCATCAACAGTGGGCCCATCGTCCTGTTCAGTCTCGGTCTTGAACTGGACAATGGTGGGACTGGAAGGGGGCGGGGATGGAGATGCTGACTTTTTGGAAGGTTCAATGTCACTAGTGGGAACTGGGACAGATGGGGAAGGACATGGAGGGGATGGAGATGGTGGTGGAGATTCCTCCACTGGTATAGCAGGAAGGTGGCGCACATCCAAGTCATTTACTTTGGTTGTGTAACAGTGCTGGGCCGGTTGGTCTTCTTTTTCTTGGAATTCCTAGGAGAAAATGTACATGTGATACAGCTTTCAAGAAATATATGAACAACATTTGATTAAAAAAAAAAAAAAAAAAAAAAGATCAATCATTTTAACAGTTCCCAAGACTGACCTGTTTAATAAGTGCCAGAATGTCCACTTGTTTCTTCAATGTACAGCCTGGTAGAGACACATCAAACTGCCTCAGCCAGTCATCCTGACTGGGTGAGGCACCGTCCTTTGTACACAGAGCCCCTAGAAAACATGACCGCCCTAATATTAGTCTTTAATTACGGGTTAATTGTCATGAGCCACACTCGCGCCCTGTTGTCTTGATTGTCCCGACCCAGTGAGACAACAGGAACAAGCCAAAACAACAATCTCTAAATGCATACCTGACTGGTCAGGTCCTTTCCCGGGCCCGTCCACTACAGGCATGTCAGGGTTTTGAGGAGGGAAAGTCACCTCATAAGAACCTGGCATTCTGATATTAAGCAGCTGGGCCATGGCCATCATGACGTGGTTCAGTTTCTGTAAAAAACAACAAAAAAAAAAAAAAAAAGTTCCGTTATGTATTTTAAGGCATAGTTCACACAAACTTTATACAGGGTGTAATGATGCAATGCAAAGATGCAATGCAATGAGATTATGGCTTGGTACCTTAGCTGCAGCAGATGACAATGTGAATGTAACAGACACTTCATTGTTTTTGGCCTTGTCCCAATGGTTAGATGTGGACACAGCCTTGCTATCAGCTGCTTCAAATGGTTTGTTTTCTGGAAAAGCTACAAAAGAAAATGTGTACATAATTGTTTTGCATTTTAATAACATAAATGGATGTAAAAAGTAACATGAAAATTGATTTGAACAATAAAACATAATGAAACACACAGGATAGAATTCATCAAAAATGGGAGAAACGTTGCTGTTGTTTTGGGGATTTACAGAATGTTGTATAATACCGGGGATGGCAGTGCGAGGTATAAGGGGGATGATGGGGGATATTGCTCTCTCTGTCTCCTCCTCTTTAGGCTCCCGTAGTTGAGGGAAACGTGGCGTTTCATCCCCAACGTTACTTTCAGGGGAAGATGCCGGGATGATGCTTTCTGGGGCATCCTCGTCATCACTCTCCATCCTGTTAGAAAGACAAAACATACATTTATAGGCACTAAGTAACAGGAAATCCATGTATTGTGCTTGACAAAGAACTCAAGAGAATTGTCCTATTGTACCTGATGTCCTCATTCTGGTTATGTGGTGGGGTGGGGAGAGCTGCTAGAATGTCGACACTCTTCACCTCATCTTTAACAGAATCTGCAGGAGAATATTAGAGTATTAGGAACCAAATTACTGTACAACTCCAGATCAAATTCAATATTCATGAAAAACAATGTTTACCCATTGGCTCTTCCGTTGGTTCTGTGTCTTTCTGACCCTCAGACAGCTCCTCTCCAGGAGTCACGCCATTCAGCAGCTTGTGCTGTACTGAAGGTGGAGGAGTGGGTGGCAGGGAGGATGGGGGTGTTGGTGGGTTGCTGAGGTTACTCTGTAAAGGGTACAAAACATTATCCTCATAAATCATCCTTTGGTTTTGTAAGACTGCATTTCTGAAGTTGTATTTTTTTTATTTTTTTTTTTAAACTGCACCGTACATGTTGCAGCTTAGTTATACCTTTGTGAGTAACTGAGAATAGTAGTCTGGGATATTGTCCAGCACTGCATTTCCAAAGGATCCTTTGAGCTGGGCTTTGCCATTGGCTGGGCTGCTTCCAAAAGGGGCAAACAGATCCAGACTGGCAGTGATTGAAGGCTCCATCAAGGGCAGCAGAGAGAGTCCCTGGAGGGTAAATGTCCGTTAGTCTACATGATGTGGAACCACTCTGCAAAACAGCAATGGCAAAAATCCCAGGAAATTAATTTTTGCTATCCTTTTACCTGTTTGAGTTGCTTTATCAGGGCTTCAGCACTTTTTCCAGCTTCTTCCTTTTTATTCTTCTTCCGTGCATTAGGCCCTCTGTCTCCAGTTGCCTTATTAGTGCGCTTTGGCTTTTGTGCAGGAGACCTTTTTGTTATAGACTGTAAATCCTGCAAGGGTCAAGAAAGGGAAAGAGGTTCTTTACTCGCATACAGCAACATAAAGAGAGCAAATGGAATGAATGAACTAAGAAAACATACCTCCATATTCCGTGGAGTCCCTTGAAGTTTTTGTTCCAGCATTGCTAGTTTGCTGTTAATGTGGCCATTGATCTCATTGTGGATGCCTTCAGAAGGCCTCTGAGCACCAAGCTGAAGGTTCTTGGTTCTCAGGAGTTTCTGTAATAGTTGCTGTCCAGTCTCAGATCGAGGGCCTTGAGTTCCAGGGTCTCCAGACATGTTTCCAGCACTAATAAAGCTAGTGTTGTTCCCAGAAGTAACTGCCTCACCCGTTGCTTCTCGCTTTATAGCCCCAGGATGAGCCTCTGGCACACCATCACATTGAACCTCTCGTGGTTCCTGTTTAATGTTCTGTAAGGTCATCTTGCATAGCTCCCCTACTCTAGGACCATGTGTGTGAGGACCATGGTTCTCTGTTACCTGCTGCTGAACATTTAAGCCTTTCTGTGGGCCATTGGGGATAACTGAGGCTGAGTGAGATGTTTCATTGCCCGATGTCTGAGCTTCTACTTTCAGTCCAGGACAGTCAAGCGGACTCTTGGCTCCAGGTGACCTGAGTGGAGAGGCCCTGACATGGCTGTACGGACTCCCCCTTCCAGCCCTGCTGTCAGCTATAGAAGGTGAGGAGACGTGGGAGGAATGAGGCGAGGCTGGGTGGGCCGGGCTCATGCCAAAGGGACCTCTTGGAGAATATGCATGGGATGGAGAACCCTGCATGCGGCTTGCTGCAGCTGCCATTAGTGCTTGCTGGTTCTGGTTGGGAGTGGGTGGACGCATACCCATAGCTTGATTAAAGTGTCCAGGAGAATTGGCAATTGGCTGGCGTGGAGATGTTGGCCTTACCATTCGGCCCGGGTCCATGGGTGAAGGTGGCACTGGTACCTGGCCTCTCATAATATGTTGCTGCATCATCTCCCCTAATTGTGGCTGTTGCTGCCCAGGGACCATCATCCCCTGTTGCATCTGTGGAGCAACACCGGGTTGTTGACCCAACATGCCTGATTGTTGCGGAGTGCCCACTGCTCCCGGCTTTCCCATTGCTCCATATGGCATCTGCTGCACAACCTGTGGCATCTGTCCTGGTGGCATATGAGGCCTCAACTGACCTTGCTGGCCTTGACCCATAGACATCCGCAGCATCTGTCCCTGTTGGAGCTGCCTCTGGGCAATCATGGCCTGGATGTGCTGTATCTGCTGGTTTGGAGGAAGATTGCGGAGCTGAGGATTCTGAGCAATAATAGCCTGGATGTTGATTGGGGTACGGATCTGTCCAGGTGGAACCACAGGCCTCTGCACCATCATCCCTTGCTGCTGGGCTCTCATCATGCCCATCATAGCCTGTTGTTTTTGTTGCTGGGCCATGAGGGCTTGTTGTTGTGGGTTATGACCCATCACAACAGGCTGTGGCTGTCCAGGATGGTTCTGGTTTATGATCTGCTGTTGGATGTTGGGATCTTGTGACTGCTGCATGGCATTTTGTACCGTTTGCTGTTGTTGTTGTTGTGCTAAGAAATCAATTGGTTTCCTTTCCTCTTTAACAGTCATCAAAATGGGCTTGTCAACATTGAGGGAACCTTGCCTCTGTAGAGTGAGCGGAAGTTGTTGCTGATGTTGCTGAAGCAC
The DNA here is from genome assembly GCF_004355925.1 of Anarrhichthys ocellatus. Classification (NCBI taxonomy): domain Eukaryota; kingdom Metazoa; phylum Chordata; class Actinopteri; order Perciformes; family Anarhichadidae; genus Anarrhichthys; species Anarrhichthys ocellatus. The sequence continues at coordinate 11,031,422 of NW_022280035.1, read as the reverse complement.
ACCAGTTTGTTGATGTCCAACCAAACCTGTTTGAGGTTCAGGTACAGATTGAGGATTTGATTGTTGCTGCTGGGCCATATAAACCTGGTTTTGATGCTGCTGCTGTTGTAATTGCTGTCTTCCCAAGTCAGTTTGATGATCATTTGTAGCACCTAGTTGGGACATCTGATTGGGAGTGGAGGGTCCACTGTGCTGCGGTGGCGTTCTTGAATCAGGGCTGAGGATCCCACCCTCTTTGGGGCCTGAGTTTTGGTTGTCTGTAGCTCCCTGTGGCTGGGGCGTGATACTTCCTGCTGAAGGCGAGGAGCCCATCTGTGGTGTAGAGGGCTGGGAAAGCACACCTTGCTCTTGGTTGGATTGACTGATCAATTGTGTTTGTTGTCTTTGCTGTGCAATCTGCTGTTGCTGAAGGTGGGCCAAATTTGCAACATTTTGCTGATGCTGTTGCTGAGATGCAAGCATGCGTTGGGCCAGAATGTTCTGTTGTTGTGGAGTCAATTGGGCCTGGGGACCCCTGAGGCCAGGGTGACCAGGAGATCCAACAATTCCCTGCTGGCTCATCATAAGTTGGGGCCTCTGTTGTTGGGATGGTGCAACTGGTGGGTTGCCCATAATCGCTGGTTGAACTGCCATCATGGCTTGACCATGATTAATAGACTGGCCTCCAGCAAGGTTCTGTGAGAGTGGAGCCACAGACTGGCCTCCAACCATTCCTTGTGGAACCTGCACCATGCTCTGCTGATTGGGCTGGTTGGCTAGTATTCCTTGTTGAGTGTTGGCCTGGTTGGCTAGCATTCCCTGTTGAGTGTTTGCTTGTTGTTGGGCCATAAGTGGGTTCCCCATCATATTGGATGGCGGCTGAGCGATTAAGCCAGACTGTTGATTTGGGTGTGGCATTGGTTGCTGGCCCATCATAACCTGCTGCTGCTGCTGGAGCTTTGCCATCTGCATCCTATGTTGAAGCTGTCTTTCTTGAAGAAGCCTTGGGTCTGCACCTTGCATCCCAGGCCCCTGTGGGAAGAATCCTGTTGGAGCACCAGTAGGACCTGGGGCCCTGGGGGCCCTGGCTACAAGAGCAGCAGGAAGCTGGGGTTGGGCTCCACCAATAAAGGGCTGCCCTTGGGGCATCCTGACAGGCATTCCGCTTTGGGGCATCACAACAGGGTGTTGGGCCATTACTGGTGCTCCCTGTTGGCCCATCATCATCTGGCCAGGCATCTTGGGAAACATGTGAGGGGAGGCCCCCTGTGCAGAATGACCCGGAGGAAGAATACCTGAGCTTTGCTGATGCTGCTGCTGTTTGCTTCTGTACTCTGCAATGAGATTGGTGTGCTCCTTCTGCTGCTTCCGAACCTAGAACAGAACAATTAGGAACAGATATGAATTTGTTTATCAAGAGCCTTTACTGTTTTGTAAAACAAAACAAAAAGGTATATTTATTTGTCTTTATTAGTTTCTATAAAATCTACACACCTGGTCAAGCTGTTTCTGAATTTTGCTCTGTTCTTCTGTTACCAACTTTAGTTTCTCTGCATCTGCCTCAGCAAACTCCCTTCCAGCTTTCTTAGCAGTGCGTTGCTTAGCACACAGTGCCTTGCGTGATTTGCGGTGAACTCCAATCTGTTCCTCCAGAAATTTCAACTGCATTTGGAGTAACTGCTGAGTGTGAAGAAGCCATTCTTCATATTGGTGCTGTTCTGCATCATCTGTAAAATATGAGGATAATTTGAGACAACCATAAAAGAGTATGGGGACAGAAATATAACATTTCCTTATGACTGATACATGTTTAACAAGAGGCATTATTGGTAGAACATACTGATGATTCCTTGCACAAACTGGGGAGGGTTAGGTCTCGACTGAGTGGGATCACTGGTTTCTCCCTCCTAAACACAAAAAGAAATAAATTTGAATCAATCAGCTACATAAGACATACAATGAAAGTTAATCAATCATTCATCATCAATCAAGCAACACAGCATACCTTTGGAGGTCCAGGAGTAAGTTGACCTGGATCTGTGCCCGGGGCAGAGGCCAGCCTCTGAGCAAGCAGAGAAACTTGTTGCCTGAAGAGAAAGGACATAATAAAATGTATTACTATACCTGCAGCCTACCGAACCATGATGTTACCACCACCTGATGGGTGTCTTGTGATGCCATTAGGTTAGACAGTTATGACACTGCTGCACACTAGCTCACTCCCTTTGGAGGAGTGGACAGCAGTCTTGAGAAAACAACATGACTAACATGCACTTCCGAAATAATTCTTAACATCTGCCTGAGCAAACAGTTGTGCCAGTAATGGAGATGCACCGATAGCGTTCCGATACCGACTCAAATGGCTGGATCGGGTATTGGTGACAATAGGCCGATCTGGTGTCGAATACCCTTATTTTAAGAAATAACAATTCAGTATATTTATATCTATGTATTTATTTGTTACACATTGTTTTACAGAGTTAGGAAAGCAATGTTTAAGCCTAGCCTGACGTTGCCTTACTTATAAAAGAATGATCCCAGTCACTTCCACACAGTGAGGCATAAAGCTTATTAATTAAACACCAGTATCTGATCGATGCTTGGTACCGGCTGATACCTTTAGTCCAGGTATTGGGACTGAAAAGGTCAGATCGGTGCATTCTTAGAAAGCAACACTACAAATTCTAAAGTTTAAAAGAATACCAATACAGGTTTTTTCCAGGCTCTAAATTTGGCAACGGTGGTACCTCAGTTGTGTATTTATTTCTAATTGTGAAAATGTATGACTATAGACAAGGACTCAGATGATCCCTCAACTCTGTAACTGAAAACATTACAATAATTTGGAGCTGGAACATGTCGAGGGGTGTTGATTCAGTGGACAATTTTGAGGCTGAAGTTTATGATGGCATCTGATCTTAATGGATAAAAATACACTGCCAGGTGTAATTCTAATATGTCCACAATTAGCAAAATATATACATATTATTTTTACCCCAAATTAAGTGTTGTCAGGGGGGGCTCGCACCTGTGAACTTCGGTTCTGCAGTAAAAATAAACGGCCTATGACGTAAAAAACAATTCACGGAAATCCCTCTGTAGACGGACCTCTGCCACCCATTTAAGCAGCGGCAGTGAGCTAATCAGTGAGGCAAGTGCAGATGCACGAACATGGAATTTAAGCACGCATGCAGGGCTCGGTTATGACAACAAAGCAAGGAGAAGCTCGGATAACAACACACAGAGGGAGAGTGACTTGATTCTCTGCTCAGGTAGACATCAGTCCATTATATCTTAGTAATAGTTGTTTGCTGCTATATTAATGTTATATACAGCTCCTTTAAAACTGTTTGATGAAAACATACTGACCCAACTTAAAAGTCAAACTAATGTATAAAAGCTTTACACAAGACAAAATACCTGTTTATGCCAGAAGGAACAGCCATTGGATCCTGTGCCAACACTCTCTTGATGCCCTTAAGTGCCACCATCTTTGCCTTGGCAATGGGATCCATGAGGTCATCAGTAGCAAATTTGTCTAAATCTGCAATAAAAGAGTAAGACAAAGTCTGTGGCTATAGTACGAAAAGAACATCATGACACAGAGTGATGACGGCGACAAGCCACAGCGCTTACCTTTATCTGGGAAGAAGTTGTTGGCCAGAGGTGGTTTAATCAATGGCTGCGATTGCGGTTGATGACCGACACCTGCATGGATCCCTGGCTGACCCATCCTCACCATGGCTTGCTGCTGGGCCATATTCATGTGAGGTGGAGGTGCCATTCCAGGTCCCATAAGCCTTTGCTGCTGCTGCTGCTGCTGCTGCTGCTGCTGCTGTTGTTGCAACATGTGCGGAGCACGGGGTACCATCCCTGGCTGAGCCATCATTCCTTGGGGTGGTGGACGATGGTGGTGTGGCAGCATCATCTGTCCGGGTGCCTGTGGGTTAGGCTGTTGACTTGAGAGGCCAGGAAAATGTGGCGTCATGCCTCCCTGGTGGAGGGAACTGAGCTGTTGCTGCTGTTGCTGCTTCTGTAGTTCCTTTTTCTCATGCTCCAGAAGATCCTGTATTAGAAGGGGCAGTTCACCATCTAAAGAGCTCTCTACCTTTGCCAAATCAGCAAGAGAGTGCTGTTCCCCTACATCAGGCAGCCCCAGCGGATCATCACTGATATCTGCATGTGCAGCAGCTGGAGGAAAAGGCAATGCGTTAGCTTGGCCTGACAGGGGGTACGGAAGTCCCCCTAATCGAACAGAACTGAGTGAAGCTGACTGGTTTTCTGGCTGTGCAGGCTTGGCTGATGACGTGTTCCCACCAAGAAGCATTGACACAGCATCTCCCATTTCATCTTTTACCACAGTATGTCCTGGATGCAGCTGAGGGGTCAGACCTCTGTCCTCTACTTTTACCTTGGAGGTATCAACAGTGTCTGCAGAGGGCGGCAGTTGGGTAGAAGACCCCCTTGCAATGGCAGGAGCTGTTGTGAGAGACTTCCGCCCTGGCTCCACCTTGGCTTTTGCTTCCACTTTAACAAGCGCAGATCCAGAGGAAGGTGCTTCACTTTCTGCTTCCACCAACCGCAGCTGGTCTGAGAAGACATCTTTAGGGTCTCCTTGGTCCAGTTCAGGGTCGGTGTATGCCAGCAGGTCAAACTCATCACTGTTAAGCAAGTCATCTAGATGTGGATCATTGGTTTCAAGGTTGTCCAGGTTGCCCAAGTCATCATCTCCTTTGTCAGGGTCCAAGTCTAGAGCCAAATCATCCTCATCCTCGACACCTCCATCCCCTGGGGCATCCCCAAGCCCCTCTAGGTCAGGCTCTGGCAGCTCCTCACCATTTTCTGCCGTGGCAGGCTGGGGATGTGTGACTAGGCTTGGTTGTCGAAGCTGATGCTGCTCAGCGCCAGGAATGTTTGGAGTGGAAGTAGCTGCCTGTGGTTGCAAGTGGGGCTGTTGTGTTACTGGGCCTGTAGACTGGTGAGGCAGTAAAACAGACAGTGCACCCTGCTGTAATCCCAGCTGTGAGTTGCTGCCCCCCTCTGTTTGAATGCCACCAGCTTGAGCTATGGGATGTTGCTGAACATAAGGTGCTGCCATCTCTTGCTGTGGAATAAAGAGACGTGGTCTTGGCTGGGGTCCACGGGGCATAAACTGAGGTCGTAGGGAAAGCCTCTGCGAGTTGTGTCTCAATTCAATGAACTGTGGTGGGGGTCCTTGACCCATTGGCTGCATGGTCTCTCCTCCATGTCCTGGTATCATGGTGTGAGGGTTACCCATGCCTTCCATGCCCTGGATGTTGGCAGCAGGGTTGACATTGTGCCTTATGCCCATAGCCTCCATGCCAGGCTGGGGAAACCTCCTTGGACCTGGAGGCTGGCCCTGCCACTGAGGAGGGAATGGAGGACGGGCAAACATGCCCTGAGGTCTGCTGGGCCCTGGTAGCCTGAAGGACAGAAAATACATTTCCATTTTAACCGTGTAGACCAGGAGTCTTCAACATTTTTCAGGCCAAGGACCACCAAACTGATAGAGAGAGATGGAGCAGGGACCCCCCCCCCCCCGACTATATATATATAGTAAAAAATTGTGTTTTATAGTTAAACTGGGCCTAGTGCCATGTATAAACATACCTTGTTATTGTGCATTCAATACTAAGCTATTCAAATAATACACAGGTTCATATATTCATGTTTTTATTTTAAACATGTGCAAGGTACAGTGAGTAGGGTGGCTGTGCCACTGCCATTTATAAACATACCTTGTCAGCTGATACCAATGCCAATATCAACATTGTCTGTCAATTGCATGATAATCATGCATACAAGCTATTCAAATTGATGTTTTCATTTTAAACATAAATGTGGAAACGAAAATGAGTGATGGCCTATTAGTGCCACTGCCATGCATAAAGATAGCCGTTATCTTGCATACAATGCTGAACTATTAAAATAATGGACAGATTCATGTTTGGGGAAAGAAAAAAAATTTAATTTTTTAATTTTTTTTTTTTTGTTTTTTAATTGTCTAATCAACCAAAAATTTCACGGACCCCCTGCAGTACCCTCTGGTGTAGACAGTAATACAGAATTTTTAAGATGTGAGGGGTGGTATTAATTTAGGGTGCTAATTATTTAAGTAGCCAACACAAATTGTCAAATCCTTGTGTTACCATTGTTCAAACAGTGGGGGGGAATGATTAACTGTGTCAGGGGAACTAAGTCGTAGTAATTCACAACAATTGTGAATCTACTTCAATGATGCGTTTACCTTAGTGCACTTGGATCGATGATGGCAGGGGTTCCTGTAGGTGGTGGGCGAATGAGCTTATCCTCCATGCCTCCAACAGCCATGGGCATCTTCCCTGTCACAGACATCTGAGGTCCAGCAGTAGTAACAGCAACACGATCCTAAAGGAAGTAATAAGAGGAAAAAGAGGCAAATGTAACATTCCTTTTATTTGTAATAAATTGTTGCATTTCTACAGAGTTTATTTTGCCTCTCGTTCATCAACACACGCCGACGGCAGCGAGCTTCCATGCGAGGCACTTCTCTGACCATTTATGGTTCAGTGTCTTGCCCAAGGACACTTGGGCAAGACACTGAAGGAGACACAGAAGGAGCTGAGGATTGAACCACCAACCCTTTGATTACAACTCACTCACAGCCAACCCGCTCACTTTGCTACTTCGACATTTAACTTGCACCAGTCAACAAAGAGTTGAAAGTACCAACTCCTCAGCAGAGCAAGTATTTAAGTTTGAAGACAGGCCATGCAAAGACATATTCCTAATTGCTACATCACACTGTTGTAAAGGCGTTTGTACCTGTGGATAAGGTGGTGGTGCTCTGTGGGCCTTGTCTTGTTGAAAGGCTCCCATCTCTGCTCCAGACCAGCCAGGGGATGTACTGCCAGCAGCAGCAGCTGCAGCAGCAGCAGCAGCAGCAGCAGCAGCAGCAGCAGCAGCCGCTTCCTTCTCTTGTCTGATGGAATTTCTCTGCATTTGTTGTCTGATTAAGAATTCCCTCAGCCTCAGTCGCTAAAAAAAAAAAAAAAACAACAAGCTTTGATTAACAAAAGACTTAGGAGGTGCATAGCATGATTGTTCACTGGCTAATAGGTTGATACCTGTCGGTGCTTCTCCAGCTCAGAGGGGCTCAGGCCTACTAATGCAGGGTCCTGCACTGCTGAAATGTCAGGCATTTCTTGAGTGCCTGGCAAAGCTGGCTGATGAGGTGCATCTGGAGGGCGGCCAGCTGGTAGTTCTTGAGACCCAGAAGAGGGTGGCACCCTGGAGCTGAAGCCGTCTGCACTCATAGTCTGCTGAGTTTGTGGCTGTTGTTGCTGAAGCTGACCCTGTAACATCTGATTCTGCTGCTGAGTTATTTGGAAACCTCCCGTGCTGAGGCTGCGGCCAAAGGTAGGAGGTGCTGACGGTTTACCAGAGAGAGGATCACCTATGGAACTGTTAGTCGGATGGGGTGGAGGTTGCTGGTTAGGATGAGGTGAGCTTTTGTAACTTACAGTTCCCTCTGGGGCAACAGAAGGGGGACGAGGGGGTTTGTGGATAGTAGCAAAAGGGTCTCTAGATTGTGGCCTTGAAGGTGGCTGAGAACAAAGGTCTGGAGAGTGGAAACGAGGGTTAGCAGGAGAATGGACAGAGTAGGCATCATTGGAATGGCCACCAGGAGTGTGGGGAGACTGAGAGCTGCCCTGGGACTGTGGGCTGGAGGGTACTCTAGGGCATAGTTCCTGTTGAGCTACAGGGTGTCTCTGAGGTCCGAGAGAACAATTGTCACCTGACTGCGGCCTGGGAGTCAGTGATGGCTGAGTGTGGGGGTCGGAGAAAGGGTGGGAAGGAGAATGCCTGTAGCCTTCAGAGGGGTGGCTAGGGGAAGCTCCAGGATGAAGTGTCCCGCCCTCCCCTTGGTGCATTCGTGGAGTCATAGGTGCCTTGAATAAACCATCCCCAGACTCCAGCATCCCAGCAGGAGATTCAGTGGATAGATCAGGTCTTCCAACTGCAGAGGAGCGTGGAGATGGTGCACTCATATCAGCCTTGTACTGCCCTGTGCTTGCAGGTGAGGAAGCCACTGCAGAGGGTGATGGGGATGAACCATATTCTGACCGTCCCATCCCTTGCTGGGTTCTGAAAGGGTCTCCATAGTGGGTATTGTGGGGTGGCGAGAAGATGGGCGACTCCCCAAGCCCTGTGCCTCTTGAATGAGGACTTTCTGGAGCTCCAAGGGACTCCTGGGAGCCTTGCTGCGATTGTGGTAGATGGCCCTGTTGCTGCTGCAGCTGTGATCTGAAGTAGGGGTCAACCTGCTGAGCCCGTCTGGGGGTTCCAGGAGTTCCTGGTTGCATGTCAAATGGGCCAAGACTGGCTGGCCGTCCCTGAGGAGGACCCTGTGGGCCGGAAGCGGAATAACCTGAGGAAGAGGCCTGTAGGGGGCTGGCCCCAGCATGGGAGAAGGGTGTGGTGGGGTGAGAGTGAGAATGGGGCGACTGAGGAGGAAGCTTAGTAAAGGGATCTGTCCGGATTTCAGCTGACCCGGGGGTCTTAACAGGTCCATCTGAGAAAAAGACAGAGGATGATCCTGAATCTGGAGGGAAGAGAAATGGGCTTTCTGCAGAGCTGGGCTGGGAAGAGATGGATGTAGAGCCTGAAGGTGGAGGGATCTGGAGGTGTAAACTGGGTCGTTCAGTCTTTACCCGCACTCCCTCTATCTTGATTGGCCTGCACACCTGACTCTCTGCCTGCTGTGGAAAGAGGAGAGTACATGGTAGGCATGGACAATCTGCACCACGATGCTAATGAAAGGTACAAAACAGCAAAAGGATGGTGCTGCTATAATCACCTTCTGCGCCTTGTTGATCCTCTGAGCTGCTCTGTTATCTTTGGCCTTTTGCTACAAAAAGAATGAAAGAATATAAAAAAAAATGTATTCTTACTTCTGCATAACAAAAATATTAGTTAATAATTAACAATGTCTTTTGTTTAATTGCAGAAATATCCTACATGCATGCTGGCTGAATCAAGATAATCCTAATGCCAAATTTCTCATTGAGGTTCTAATAAGCAGTACCCACCGCACAGTTGAAATTTGATTAACAATGTCCTATATTTCTGTGTTGGTCATTTTTCACTTGAGGCTTTCTGCATGAAAGTAATGATACCATAAGCCACAAGGGACAATTCAAAACACGAAATAACAAGAGCCCGGCATCTTTGACTACATTTTAGAAATTTGTGTTACAAGAAAACAATTGTTGAGTTAATAAGAATCAAAATAAAACAATAATTGGAGAACCTACCAGATATGGAACCTTGTCAGCAGCCGACACCTTCCTCCAGACCTTCATGATTTGCTTACAGCGACTAGCCCAGTCTGTCACAGGAGAAATGTGTAATAGCTGTTCAATATCTAACAGATATAAAAATTAGGTCTGTTTGGTCTTCTAAGATGTTGTACATATTGTTATAGTGTTTCTTCCACACTCACCTGGGTAATCCTGCCTGAGAGTGGGAAAGTTGGTGTTGGCATAAAGCACAGGGGAAATAGTTGAAAGTTCCCCCAGCTCCTCATCTTTCTCCCAGCGCTGGAGACTGCGTTGGTTGTAGGACAGCCCATCGCCCTCTCCCTCAGTGGGGGTTGCTGGGGATGAGGGGGTTGCTGGGGTAGAGGGAGTGGCCCAGGGGCTCTCATCACCCCCATCTGGACTGAACACACCTCCTCGGTCCCTGTACACCATATGAGATGTTATTTATATATATATA
>NW_022280035.1:11005359-11021263 GCF_004355925.1 Anarrhichthys ocellatus | reverse complement strand
AAGATAAAGTGCTTCTACACTATGATTTACAGCATAAGTTGTGCAGATTGTACACAAAGTATTGTACAATAAAATGCACTAGGCAATTCAGTATTGGTCCTACCGCATATCAAAGAACGGTGACTGACTGAGGCCAGGAAAAGCATCCATCATTCCAGCTGAGGGCAGGGACCCTGTTAGAGATTTTACATGTTTTATTCTCAAGCCAAACTTCCCCAAAACCTTAGTTGTACTAGTCCTTACAAAGTCCTCAATCATACAATAAATGCGATTTTAAATGTTAAAAAAAAGGTTTTAATGATCATATGCAGACATGCCCACATACACACCTGAGAGGAGAGCTCTCTGCGGCAGAGCGCTACGATTAAGTTCTCCCGTACTGCCCTCCAAGATGGGCTTCATGCCCCCCAAAGGGGAGCCGTCTGACACTCCCAGAACCTTCCTGAAGAACTGCTCAGAGTCCTGACTCTCCATCCCTTGCGGAAGTCCTGTCAGGCAAGGACAACAGCAGTTAATGTATGACGCTAACATATAAAAGTATTAAAATCTTCCCTAAGTTAATGTTGCATACAGTTTAGACCAAAGTCAGGGCTCTACCTTCACGTTTTTCTGCATCGGAGTCATGCGGATCAGTTGACGCCTGGTCCTTCAGCGATGAGGATGGTGCAGAAACTCCTAAAAATGTACAATTTTAAATCAACCTGCAATTACTTCAAGACCATAACAATGAACCAGCAGAAAAGTGTCCAAACAGGCACTTACCTGCACCGTCTCCATGAGCCTGATAGGCCTCATCCGCTTCTTGCTTGAGAGGGAAAATATCTTTCACCACACGATCCTCAGCTAGTGAGAAAAGCACAAAAGGTCACAAAAAGGTACTAACCTTTTCCACACCCAGTGTCACAAATCATTTGCATAGTTGTATTGTGCCATAGGTCAAGTTAGTGCTCTTACTCTCTGGAGCAGTAGTTTTGACCCCCGACGGTGCTGGTAATGAAGGCCGGACCAGACATGCGCCTGGCCTCTGCCCAGGAGGTATCATCGCAGCTTTCTTACTCATGTCTATTAGTGTCTTCCCAAAGAAAGCCTCCTGCAGTAAATCACAAACATTTCAGATATGAACATTATGTCCCTTGATACCATACGTTTTCAAAACTGTGTAAAGCATGGGGCATAGAGAGACTCGAAACCTGGAGATAAGATGGAAACATGTCCTCAAGTTTGCTCTTCTTCCGTCCCCGACGTTTCTTGGCCTGCTCCTCGCCCTCCACTGGTTTAGGATCCATAATGTTATCTGTGTCAGGGTGAGGTCCTATGCATATATAACCATGCAATTCAGTATTCCAAATGTACAATACTCACAAAAAAACAAATGCAGTCCTTAGTAATGATGATACAATAGCCATGTGTTAAAAATGACTCAAGGGGTGGCGTTGGTGTGGGCTTGCTGCTTTAGCGCCTTAAAGAACGGCATGGCATGGCAGTGAAAGTCACGCCAGGGTCTACTTTCTTCTGGATGACCCTGTAGTTCTTTGCCTTTGTTCATGCAATGCTACTATCGGCCTGAAGGAGGTCCCATGTTCAATAACTATCAACATTTTCTAAAGAAAAGCACTGAACCCCCCCCATGCTAATTAGTCACTTCTGCTTTCAGAATTCTGGAATTATTTAATTAAAACGTTTTAATATTTGATTAAATGAAATTCAAAAAGTTGTCACTGACCTTCATCAATGGTTCTCTCTATTGGTTGTCCATCTAATGTAGTCTCTCCAGCCAACTGGGCGAAGAATTCTTTCTTCATCCGCGTGTGACACTTCCTTTGTCGCACCATGAAGCCTCCAATTCCTAGTACAATTTATATATTAATATTTTTTTAATATTTTGTTCATGCTCAGACATCTTTGCGGATGTTACAAGTTGTTTTGTGAAATTCTGGGTAGCTCACCAGGCCTGTAGGGTTTCCGCTTCCTTTTTTTGCTATCCTCCGTCTCCTCTGCTCCTCCTTTGAGGCCCTCGCAGTCAGCCATGCCTTCAGTGCCTCCCTCTGCGCCACCATCTCTGTCAGGGCTCCCAGGGTTCTCCATCTTGGATTCACAATCCATGGACTCCCCACAGCCTAGATATACAACATAACATTGAATTTTCAAAAAGTCTTGCATTGGGAAAAAAAAAGAAAAAAAAAAAAAAAGAGAAACACATCCCTAAAATTGTTAATACACCACTGAATGAGCGGAGAGTGTGCAAACCTTTTCCATCCTCCCCTTCTTCGACTTCCCTCAGATCCATTCCATCAGGACCTCCTTCACAGCACAGAGTGCCGAGACGGGAGCGACGCTGCCGCCTCTTATGCAGGGGAGACATGGAGATGCTGCGGAGCAGGGACATACCCGACTCCGTCAGCCACACACCCTCCAACCGGTAGAACTGGGGTTCTGTAAATTGACATTTGCAAATATGGGTGACTGGTGACTGCAATGACCACGCTTCACGTGCTTGTGATAATAAACATGAACACGCTAAATCCACTGACCTGGCTCTTTGATCTTTATTGAAGCCATAATGGCTGACTCTACTACTGCGAACAAAGGCAAAAATCAGGTAGAGAAAGCAAAAGAAAATCGTGTCATCAGTAAATTTAACAACATCCCGGGTATATTTTTTAAAACCATAATCTACAGTGTGTCTTCAGTTTTAAAACAGTGTCGTTCTGGGACTTACCCACGGTTTTTGGAACATATGCGGAGCAGGACGTGCACGCAAAGCCCTCATCAGAAGCTTGTTCCACCTCATCCTCTGTGTACAGACTCTCACAGACGGCGTGGACCCATCTGCACAGGCACACAGATATACATCGATATACACATACTTTTCATAACAACTCACACCGTGAATCAAAGATGTTATGGAATAATTCATGATAGGAAAAATGCATAAATAATCCATTCCCCGCTTGTCTTCATTAGCTGCAGTCTCATGAATACCTAAGTTTCTGTTTCTAGTGTGCACGCGTGTAGTTCTAATGAGCAGCACTCACCGATCGCAGTACTGACACTGCAGCAGCAGCTCCTCCTCCATGAAGTTCTCTCTGCATACCGGACAAGTGACGAGGCTGGCACAGGGGCCACAGTGGGTGTAGTTGTTCTGCCACTCACAGTGGAAACCCGGGGTGTTGGAACCACACTGCACACAGCATACACACCTGCACAGAAGTAGTGAAGCACTGTGTAACAAATATACAGCTAACGTGAAAAGATAAAAATAAAATAAAGACACCAATGTAAAGTGCCAGCAGTTCTTCTGTTGCTACAGAAACAAGAGGCAAGAGGGTTGGGCCTCTGAATTGCTAATGCACAGCTGAGGTATGAGTGTTTTACATAATGCGCAAATTTACATGTATTCATTTCCATTTGACCTCATTGAAAAGCTACAAGGCTGAATGAAGTCTTGTGCTCTAAGAGTTACATTTTTTTTTACCATTTGCACTTCCAACCACCCTTGGGAACATTGTGCAGGGGTGGGTCCAAGCAGTAGGTGTGATAGCTGACATCACAGTCATCGCACAGCAGCAGACGGGAGGGGTCCGAAGCCTTTCCACACATCTCGCACACGATACATTCCAAACAGCGCCAGCCCTTACGGAGCATCGTCTTGGTGATCTACAAAAGACATCAGGTTTAATATCTCTGGATTATATGAAAGTAGGGATGACAATGAAGAATTAAATCAAAAGGATAACATTGTGCTTACTTTGCTGTTCACACAGTAAGGATGGTAACACTGGGCACACTGAGCACAAGCCAATAACTGCCCCTCCGCACCCTTTCCAAAACTGCCACACACAACGCACATATCCTAAAACAGAAGAGAGAAATTATTTAAAAAAAGAAAAAAAAAAAAAAAAAATGGGAGGAGGAGACAAAGAGTATTTCCGTTTCTTTTGAAAGTGGCAACCGTGTTTGTGCCACACCGTAATCAAAAATGTCACTCTACAAAAAGAGCTGTACCTGGAGCAGGACAAATTTATCGGTGTTTGAGAAAAGGACCACCGTGTTCTGCATGGTGTCGTCTTCCTCCTCGTCTTCCTCCTTACTTAGTCCAGTCTCTGTGGTCATGCTTAGCTGTGAACAAGGGAACTAACAGTTACAAACACACTTGCCAACATGAGTCATTAATTAACTGACAAGTAATGAAAAGAGTCATTATGACGACGTTATAAAAGTGACACAATATAAAAGAACATTTGAATTGTGTGTTAAGTACAGCTCACCAGGAAAGCATCAATGCAGGAGGCCATGGCTTTGAGGCGTGACCTCCCACCACGCCCTCTCCCTCCACCGCCTCCTCGAGGTCGACGCTTCCCAGGAAAACTATTGCTTCGCCCCTAAAAGCCAAGGAAAAAACATTAAAATGTTAAGTCGTGTTGTGAAAATGTAACAACAAAATTTCAGCTGGTCAAGCAAAAATCTTGTACTTGTAAATGTTGACCTCACCTGTTTGACCCGCGAGCGACCTGGGGACCCTCTGCGTTTCACCTTCTCTCTGTCGCTTCTGAACGGTTCGAAGGGAAGCGAGTCATCGGTCTCAGAGAGCAGATTATCTGTGTGCGAGCAGCCGGCGGGTACAAGGCCAAACTCCATGGAGAGCTGAGGATCGTGTTCTCCTGGAGAGCCCAGAAATCCACTGCTGCTCTCATCTCCGTGGCTCAGATATGACATCTCATCCAGCAGCAATTCCCTCTTTACCTCATGCTCCTGCAGTTCCTGCTTTATGTCATCATGAAGTCCTTCTCCTCTCATATGCTCATCATACTCTTCATCCTCCTCCTCAGAGTGAGGTAGTAACCTCCCACCTATTTCCATAGAAGAGAGGACCTCTTGTGTGTCCACTGATAAAGAAGGAGACTCAGGGTCCTGGCATGGACTCCTTTCCTGATGATCATCCATGGGCAAATGCTCCGTTTTGACCACAGAGGCAGGAAAAGCTGGTAACTTTGGTGGATCCTTACTGAATGATTCTGTGATCGGCATGCCATCGGAGCCATTGTTTAATGACTCTGGTGATACTTCTTCCACTGGAGGAGTGGCCTCCTGCTTCTCCACCTCCATACTCTCAGGACCCTGCTGTGACACTGGTGTTGGTTCTACTCTAAGGTTGTCACACGGAGTCTCTGCTGTGGGGTCCTGGGTAGGGGTGGCTGGAGTCACCTGGCTGACTTCCTCTTCCGCTCGCTCTTCATCAGCAGGAAGACAAGAGGCCCTCTGTTCTGTTGCTGCACATTCTACATTTGAGATCAAGGAATGTGTGGTTATTAGTGTAAACATTTATAAATCTATCATTAGTCACGTACAGATAGTACTTTGTGTTCATTTTCAAAATATGTCTCCAGGGTGTTCGGAGTTTACCTGTGGACTCAAGTGGAACAGCGGTCGCCTCAGAAGTCAATCCTTCTGTTGCTACCTGCGGCTCGTCCTCCTTGATTTTCTCCCCGTCTGTTGTCTCAACAACTGCAGACTCCACCCCTAAAGCCAAAAGTAGTTCACTTTCAGCACACCATCTCAGATATAAATTACATTAACTTAGTCGATGCTTTATCAAAAGCGACTCACAATAAGCGCGTTTAACCATGTGGATACAACCCAAAAACAAATTGCAAGAATCATGCAATACATATACTTGATCGAATATTACTAGTCCAATAAGACTCATGACTGTGATGTCTCGTAAGCTTCGTCTTATTTTGTGTCTCAGACTTACCCAAGTCCATGGGTGTCTCTTTGTCAGTTACGGCTTCAGCCTGAACCATCTCTGATGCATCTTTCTGTCCTGGTGTCACCTCTGATAAGTCTGTGTGCTCTTCTGTCCCCATGTCTGCATCCGTTTGGATTGTCATCTCTACCAAATGTCCTTCGGTCTCCTCGGACGCCTCTCTGGTTCGTATCTCCGCTGTGTACGGTTGAGTGACGGGCTGCTGCTCATCCTCCTTGCAAAGCCGGCAAATGCACTTTGCTTCTGAAAGCTCCCCCAGTAAAGCACACTCACTGTGCACCCACCTACAACAATAAAGAGAGGATCAAGAAATATTTTTAGGATAATATTATTGACAAGCCCCACACATGATGGCTACCGTTAATAAACGCTATTGCACTTCTGCATCAAACAAACCTGTGGCATGTGCTGCAGCACAGCAGGGTGACAGATGGGTTGGCAGCTTTGCTGCACACGCCACACACAGAGCTGCGGTGACGCTGGCAGCCCTCACACACGGCGTAGTTGTCGAACCACTGGGCCACACCTGGCAGCACCAGTCCACGGACACCACACTCCGTACATACACGACACCTCTGACAAAATACAAATAGTGGGAGTAAAATGTAAACCGTACGATCAAAGAAATACATGGTAAAAAAATACATTTTTTTTTTCATTTTCTAAACTTGCTCTCACGATAAGTTTCTGAGGTAAGGGTATCTCTTTGTACCAAAGTAAAAAGATAAATGTGACTTACTCTGCATTTCCATGGGTCAGAAGGAAGAGAATCCATGGCTGGCTGGAGACAGAAGGTGTGGTAGCCCTTATCACAGGCATCGCATACCAACATTTTTGAGTCTTCTCCCGGTTGTCTACGAAAATTAGGAATAAAGACATAGTTCTTAAAAATGAGAAATAAAGCTCAAGTGAAATAGGACAAATGTCTTTTTTTTTTAAACTATGTAAAACGTTTAGACACTACATCCGACATTATTACAGTATCTGATTCACTGCAGTGTGACTTACCTGCAGGTCTGACACACTTTACACTCTGGGCACTGCCATCCTGCCCTCTGGATGGGCGTGGCACCAATCTCAAGACAAGCCGCATGATAATGTTGGCCACAACCCGTGCAGAACAGCAAGTCCGTGAGCTCCCCCGCTGAGTCACACACTGCACACCAAGCCTCCTCACCTGCTGTAAAAAAAATGTATTAGAAATAAATAAAAAAAACATTACGGGGTGATTGAATGGATAGCCACCTGATGTTTTGTTCAGCAACATTTTAACTTTTAAGAGAGACTATTACCAATGATTGCTTTTTTCCCCCAACTTTCAAGCTATGCATGAAACTGAAATGTTGTGACAACAAAGAGCATAAAAATTTAAAGTCCACAATTGATAAATAAAATCAGTATGGAGCCAGTTACCTCACAGGAATTCTGAGATAGCTTTAGACTCATTTGACAATATGCACAGCTGGTAATCATCTGTGAAATGTGTGGATAGCACAAGCCGTAGTGAAGCCGGCGCTAAGCCGTTCGTGCAGGCAAATGACGCATTCGATTAATCGTATGCAACGGCTCCGCAAGTGGTGGCGGCGCTTGGTCGTGCACCTCAGAATTTTTGTAACTTGGCTGCGTGTGCAAACGGAGTTTTTCCAGACGTGACTGTCAAAAATAGTTCTCTGATAAAAGCACCATTTACATCCCGTTTTAAACGCTTTAGAAACCGGAGGTCTTAAAAACCTTCATTTAAGTATATATTTTGCCAACAAAATCAAATTGTGTACAGGCTAGTCAACCTTTGTTTCATTATATTGCATGTAATACTTGACTTCTTTCTTTACAGGGCTTGTATTAAGGCAATCAACTAGACCATGAATATGAGATACGAGTTAACAGTTAATTACAATTCCTCCTCCGCATTGTGGAGGATGGTTTATGCCGTTTTGCCAGTTACACGCTTTTTGATTCTTCACAGTACATTTTGTTCGTACTCCCTCTGGCGAATAATGAAACGAACGACGTGTTTAGCATAAACGTCTGTGTGTGTGCTTGTAGCCTGTGCGCCATCTGTGGAGGCGGTTTATACTTGCGCGAGTATAAACAAAGCTTTACTGTGAGCATACCTTAAGTAATGATATCACAACTTTGACAAAGATATTTGGTTGTCTTACCCAACTCCTCTGCCTTGTCTATGTGCTCCGGACAGAGGAGGACCAACTGCTTCATGGACTGGAAGGATCCACTGGCTGCCGAGCAGGGGAAGTGGTACAACCGCGTGCAGCCCTCAGCGTGGCATCGAATGGTTGCGCCCAGCCTTTTGCAGTATTCGCAAAGCTGGAACAAACCAGTGGTAACAAGTAAGATTTGGTGAAGGAAGCCTGTTAATCCCTATGTTCTCACTCGATACCATCTTATTCAAGTCTATAGACAGTGCACTTACCCGCTGTGTCCCTGAGATAACGGCCTCATCCACGTTCTCCAGCTCCTCATTCTCCATCCGCTTCACTCCCTCCGACCACACCGCACACCAGTGATGAACCGCACAACCCCCTGTTTACAAAAAAAAAAGCACAATATCCGTTAAATTCCGAACAAAACACCAACTCTACATCTGTGTACTGCATTTCTAACAGATGGAATCTATTACATAAATAATTTATTGTACACAAATTAAATATAATAGCATAATGTTTTGAGTTCAACCTGAGTCATCAAAGAGTGATGCCAGACAGGGGGAGTCGGAAAATCCAATGGAAGACAGGTCATCATTCCCGGGCTGTGGCAGTGGGGAAGCTGATGGCTTGAGGGTCGGCCGCTCAGGAAATGGCCCAAAGTGTCTCAGTTCCCGCTGTCCATGCAGGCTCCTCTCCACACAGTTACAAAGCGCACAGGCTCGAGCACTCTCTCTGTACAGTCACAAACAGGATTGTTCAAAACATGAGTAGAGATTCTGTTTTTCGTGTTGCCAACAATGAGCCGTTTCTTGGGATATAGACCACAACAGTGTGGACCATATCATTTAAAAAAAAAAAAAAATCTGAATTAATAACTTACACAGGTGTGCTGGACGAGGCTGCATTAGCACCAAACACGTCCTCAGCAGCAAGAAGGGCTTTGGACTCCTCCTCAGAGGAGACAAGCTGCTTTGAAGGGGCATTGTCATCAGCTGGAGAAAAAAAAATAAAAATAGAAAGAAAAAACATCACTTTATATAATGGGAATAAATGGCTTTCACCAAACCACCATTAATGTACCTGCTATCCTCACCTTTAATAAATTGTGTTTACAAATCTCAATGAAATCAATCAACAATTAATTAATCAATTTAATTAAACATTTTCAAATCATATGCATTTCTCTTTCAGAGCAAAGGCACATTATGACACTATTCATCTTCCTGCAGAATAAAACACATTCATAATGGATGATGTAGCGACATGTGGTTTAAAAACAACACATTACCTGTAGGTTCAGAGTCATTTTCTTCGCAGTTTGATTTCTGCTCGTCCATTCCCCGTACTGATTTTGACCTCCTTGACAGAGATCTGTAATTTCAAAACATAAGTAGCAAGAAGCAACTTGTAAATGTTAATCAGACGAAGAACAGTTTAATGAAACTATTCACAGGATGCAAACAACCTGTGGGCATTATATCTGATAACTGGCTATGCCACCGACATCAGGTCTGAATCAGAGAATCAGAAGAGATCTGATAATAAAAAATAATAAAAGTAATAAATGCATAACATTCAGGTTTCCTCCCATAAAAAAATGAACAGCTAAAATGGTATGTAGGTCCCCACTTACCAAAATAGTAAATGTAATTTTCATTAGGCAACATAAGTTTAACACCATAAAAAAGAATTCCTAAAACTCCACACTAGCCTCCCTATCCAACCAAAAGCACTTTTTACATGAAGACTTAAAACAAACAATGCAACCCATTAACCATGGCTAATATGCCCTCACTTTAGATTATGTCCTGTGTTAATCTGACTAACGTTAGCACTAATGCAACCGAGCTTCCTCGCAAACTCTTGGAAATAGCGCGAGGGTTAAAAGGGACAGATCAGTCGGAAACCGCTCTTACAATTCAAGTTATCGTTTACCAAGTAATGCATAATCCAAATCGGTGAAACAGCTGCGAGAACAAGCACAAAATGATGAAACTAAAATGGTGTTTTCCCAAATAAAACAACCATAAATCGGGATACACAAAGAAAACACAACTTCCGTGTGTTGAACTTCCTGTTGCAGCACAGCTTATTTCGTGCAGAACCTTTGTCGCAAGCATCATAGTTCCGCTATGAGATTCACGCCATTAACAAAAATAACGTTCCTGAAAAACAAACAATGAAGGACTCGCCATTTATTTTATAAACACAACTAATAATAGGAAGCCACGTCACGTGTTTCAACGTGTAAATGCAATTTTCACGCGACACTTAAATAAAAGGAGCCAATCGGCTTGGATTTCGCACGTTATATTTTACTTATGGTATATATATATATATCACAGGCTCACCGATGTGTGTTAATGTCGTCGTGAACCTCCACATGTTACAAAACAAAAAGACAAACGTCCGTGATGCGATGCTGTAACGTTAAGTTGTGATCTAACGGGCTCAAAAGACAATACGCGTGACGGGGGATTATTAACTACATAGATCCAGCCGAGTGTCTCGTAATGTTTCCTCAGTTACAAAACAAACACGGTGCCATCACACTCATCCTGTTATCGATATCAAACGCACATTTAAAAACGTTTCTTATTTATTCGCACTGAAGCAGCTGAAAGAAGACCCCAGTCCGAGAACGGGCGCACTTTTGTTTTTAACCCACAGGAGCATAATTAATGAAATAAATAAAAGCAGAATGCAATTAACTAGAACATAAAACCAATTACAACGTAAGCATCTTTGTCCAAATTAGTGTGAAAAGGAGTGTTTTGAATGCCTATCGAGTAAGTACTAGTACTTTACATTTCAGTCAAAACTCCCAAATTAAAATGCATCATACCTTCACTTCCAGTATATGGTACTACGATAAAACATTGAGTAACAAATGGCACGTTGTTAGCGGAACAATGCAACCGAGCTGATGGACAAAATGAATTTATCTATTATGCGTTAACATGAACTAAAGTCTCGTAATCAACGTGTTCAATGGCAGCAACACTGGAAACGCTTCTCGACAACAAACTTGACGTCAAATCCAAGTCCTACACAACCTAACTTATCACGATTAATGAAGATACTAAATAGGCTTTGTCTCTAAAATGAAGTTGTTCAGAGCAAAAGTGATGACATGATGGCGTTAAGTTAACGTCTCAACATCCTGCTAGCTAAGTTAACGTTAAAAGTGTTAACGCTACAAATTAACTTTCGCGGTGAACGTTTGCTTCTTATTTAGTAATGGTCGTCGATAGCAGATGCCGTTTGTTGCGGTGCCACGGGTAAAAGCTAATGAGATTTTATAGTTGAATAATTGCAAAGCTAAGCACTATTCCTCAATGTAAACACCGACTTCAAAGGGTTGATCTTGTCCAGCAAATAGCTTTGTCCGTGTCACTGGCGGACAGGCTGGGACGGAAAAACTCACAACTACCAATGGTGACGTAGCAACAAAGTATCCCGAAGAGGCAAAACTACGATAAATATACACACTCTCGTGCGCAGGCACATGTGCGGTTAAAACGTCAACCGACTACTATGTGAACCATACCTCAAACACAGCCAACGTAAACCATATTCCAACCTAAAGTTAGCACCCAGGTAACATAGCTAGTTATCCAGCAATTAGACATCCCCATCTGGTCGAAGCTAACAGCTAGCTAAATGTTACCGATAGCCGAGCTAACACTATCCGGTCTAAGGTCAGGGTTGGTGTGTCTTTAGGTATGTCTGTTGCAAGAAGTTCGAATAGACAATAATAAAAACAGCTCACCTCAAAAAAACAATATCGTCTCCTCATACATCAGCACAATCCAATCAGCCACACAGCTTCCCAGAATGCTGACGGTCGCTTCATTTTATGTACCGGACTATCGCTGCGGCTAGCCGGCTGGAGGGAGAGTGGGGGAAGTGCACCTCGGCGGAAGGCTGTGCGGTGATGCTAGCTAGCTTCTTAACTAGATGGATAATGCTATGGTTAGCTAGCTAATCAGCAACTTCAGCTTTGTGTCGAGTGGTCGTTTACTGCCGGGGGACTAGTAAGCACCGAGACATGTCTTCAACCGGCCCCGACAAAGGCTCTCCAGCTTCATGCTGTGAATCCAAAAACTATCCAGCTATCTGGCTCCTTGCTTGGGGATTTAGCTTGAAGGCTAACAACCTAACAGAAGCTAGCCTCTGCTCTGTTCTGGAATCTCGCTCGCGAGGTCGTTAAAGCGACTGCAAGTTTGCACAAAACAGTGCATCCAAAAATTACAGCCCCAAACTTTGTTGGCACGACAGTAAATATAGTTTTTCTTTTAGTTTCAAGTCCACTGCAAAAGATTAATCTACCTAAATATGCAGCTCAACTTTGCATGGGTACCCTTGTATGGGTCACTAGCATCGCTTCAATCCGCTAAACTGCGTTGCGTCTGCACACGGCTATATTCCGCCAAGTGGCTATCTGCTGTAGCAGTACAAGCTAATAACAACTACGTCAAAAATGTATTCATGAAAAACAACGATCAACAATTTCATTTTATTACTAGACACAAGTAAAACGTGTTACGGCGTTAGTGTAGCGATGTTCACCGTTGTGCGAGGGTTGTCATTTTGCACACGGCACACGAGTTTAGTCTGAGCGCGGACCACTGAAATATGGTGTATATTAGATATTAGGTCATTCGATTTTCGGATCCAGGGAAGCCATTTTTCATTAGGTTGTTATGGTTATAGAACCAAAGCGACTTTTACATGCCCACAGATGAATACATTTGTTTTGTTAATTGATCAGACGCGATTTAATTGAGGCTAATTGTACTTATGGTAAATTAATTTTGTAATTAACATAACAAATGTCTGTGCAATACTCCTCGTGGTTTCTAATTACTTATTCCGCTTCTGATACTGTACTCTCCTTCTGCTACTATACTGCTATGCGTTGCGCATTTTTTGGAGTGAATGAAAACGATTTGTAAAGAGTCGGCTAATCACTCACAACTGCGGTGATCGGGAGTAAACCTAGACCAAGTTTTCAGCAGGTTCACCGATAATCACCTAACCTGCGTGTTATGATGAACCTTGGCGATTTGTGGCCACATTATCTTATTACTCTTGTATTATAGGCTACCATCCATTTGAAATTTTGTATCAAGCCACATATCAATGAATATTCCAAATTAAATAATTGTATATACCTTATGTAATAATATATTACAACTTGTGTTGTAATATGTTGACAATACGCTCAACACTTTACAGCCCTCATATGAATCAGTTCACATGAATCTCATGAAACAATTCAGTGACCTTTCCATTTAAAATGACCGATCATTATTTGTTCATGTAATACATGTTCAAATCTGGTACAATAGACTGAGCAATCATAATGCATAGGCATATATAGATATTGAACATAATGCAGATACTATAGGGGGGTGGGAATGAGAGCCTTCTTTATCATTAGGTTGCCTTGTCACTGTGAGAAAGTCTCAGTGACATGAGTGACTCAGGAAGGATGGCTTCAAGAAAGTTGTTCTCAATCTTAAATGTTAGTTTTTTAGTTACTGAGTGTTGACATGTTAAGATCCTAATACTTAACACGTAATAACTTTCAATTGTTATGCGGATAAGGGCCGAAAGTCCTCTCCGATGCATGAGTTTAAACTTGCACAAAATTATGTTGGGTAACAGTCTGTCCGATTGTGAGAAGGTCGCAGGTTTAATCTACATCAGCTGTGTAGCTCCTGCCATGCCAGAGAGCAAAAACTGTCACTGGTAAGTAGCTTACTTGGGATATAACTCAACACTTATAAGTAAATAAAGAAAAGAGCATCTGCTAAATGTCTCAAATGTAAAGGTGATCACACTAGAATGCCTGACAATACATTATCTGCTATGTAAGCAGGGAACAAGCACCTGCAAGGGGATCTGCAGCTGACCCTGCTCTGTGAAACATCTCTGGTAATGTAATTGTGCGCATCATTAGACCTCAGGGATCAAACCCCTGATGAGAAAAATGTTCCAAGAATTCGTTCAACAGGATGAATGTAGTTTGGCGTTCTAAAGCTCCATGCAACTAAATAAAGAATTGCCGACAATACCTTTGGAAATGATCACAAAGCTTAAAAAAGTAGACAGCAGTTCCAAGAGGATGAGAAACCCATGCTTTTAAAGGCTATAAAATCACGAGTGTATAACCTAGCACTCTTTGTATTTAAAGAATAAAACTGATTTCATATTAACTTAAGTCACATGATTTTTGATAATTGTTCATTGGATTAAACAATAAGTAAGTAGTTTCTGAGGTGTTTAAATTACTGAAAAATTAGCCAATAAAAATAAATTGCCACTCTGGTCTGGGTTTCAATCACATATGGAGTCATAAGCTCTTTTGTCTGCCAGACAGAAAAAGAAACTTGACCTAATTTGTTCAGGTGTGGCATGTGAGAAAGATTTTTATAATGTTTGGGAAGATGATCTGTAGCACTCAAGTATTTTAACATTCAATACAAACCCATGCCAAATCTCCTCTGATGCATCTTTCTCTCTCATGCCTCTAAATATAGTCATAAAATAAAAGTTTTGTCATAATTATTTATGACTGCTGACACTGATCTGTTTTTTCGAAAACTAAAGTATATTTTGATCAGGAAATATGTGCCTCTCTGTACCTGAATGTGGGGTGTGCAGGTTTTAATTTAGAAAATAGGTTATTACTGGTTCCCTTGACAGGATTAGTTAACTCCCCATTCAGCTTTAGCCAGATTGGATTAGATTTTGGGGGGCTGAGACAGGGTGGAAGACAGTGACTGATTGGCCAATGGATGTAAATAGAGGATGGTATTAGGACAAAGGGCTTTTCCTATTGGCCAGACAGCGGGGCCAGTGTTTTCCCATCTGCCTCTTGTAGCTCAAGGGTAATCCTCTAGAATACCTCCACAGATGTTTACAACAGAACGTAAACGTGAAGAAGAGAATACAGTTTGGGTCCTCAATATTATTATTATTATTATTATTTTTACAGTTATATACCTTACAGATAACTGAGAAAAAGAATGTAGGTTACTTCTATAGGATGCAGTTTGTTCTCTGAATATCTTTTCTGTTTTGAGTTGTGTTGAATTCTCCAGTCAAATATGTGCTATATTGTCAATAAACTACAAGTATTACAAATCAAGGTTTCTTGAATTACAGTCTATCTAATCTAGAGTAGTTATTATACAAGGGTGTTTAAGAAATTATATCAGATAAAATAGACAGGCTTAATATCAGTTTCTCCACAAGGGGGTGTATAACCTTGTACTGCCTGGCATGAATATGGTTATTCTGAACCTTTGAAAAGTAGGTTTAGTGACATAATAATGTAAATACATGTTGTAACAGGAAAACTGCAATTGTTTTAGTGTAGACTGGTAGACTTGCTGCAACAAAATAGAAAGTTGTGTGAACAATGAACTGTACTACTCCACCAACAGATATAGTAGGCTACTTGTGACCCAAATTGATCATCAAATACTAATAAAACTCTCCTTTAAGTGTGTAAGATACCCGATATCTCCCTTGATGTAGCTATGTGATAAAGTCTGTGATGTCGACAAGGTGGTGGCACAGTGTTGGGAATATTAAGTACATCTGGGCTTTTCATTAACCAGTCAGCCTGCTGGAATAGATTTCCTAAGAGCTCTTGTAACATACATAATACTTAACTAGGACCCCATAAATGATCTTTCTGCACACGTCTCAGCTGTTTCATACTCTGTTTTGCTAAACAAGCAAAACACAAATCAGCTTAACTGACTCAATTTACTCCAGAGCTGAAGAAAAAAGTGTTACATTTTAATTTGTTTTACAACATGTGAGGACATACAATACATGTAGTGGAATTATTATAATAAAATGAAACATTTATATATTATGATTCATAAAGTACAAAAATAAAGATTCTATTGTGGGAAAATTAATTCATATCCCACTAAAATAATATATATAT
>NW_022280035.1:10822242-11004959 GCF_004355925.1 Anarrhichthys ocellatus | reverse complement strand
TTCTTTTTACATTAACCAGCTCAGATAAATGGTCTCATCCAAATCAATCTCTTACAAAATATCACTTAAGTATTAGCATGTAAATCATTATAATGCAGACAATGGTGAAAAAGAAAGCAAGCCATTCCAGTGCTTTTAATTTATTAAAGAAAAAAACAGGAAGTGTTAGGGTAAATATATCAAAGCTGTACACCGTGACATAGTGTGTATAGTTTTAGGCTTTTAAGGATGAAATGAGTTAGAGTCTAAAAAGACACATCCCAAACTGTACAGTAATTTTGCATACCAATGCACATCTGATGTCTGCTTCTCTTCCATTTCCATCCTCAGAGGGTCACTCAGATAGTCTTGCTTGTTCAGAGTGCCATTATTCACACGAACACCTGCTCTGTCCTTTGCGGCCAAAGTGCTACAATGAGTCTTGGTGCAAGCTGTTTCCCTGTCTGTGGTCTGCTGTTCTTTTATTGTCTCCCCCCAAAGTAGCTGGTTGAATGAGGAGAGGAGTCGCACAGGTCCAAATGCCCAGTGTGCAAGTCTGTGGTCATCCACCAGAGCGTAGCTGGATGCCAGCACTCCTTCAACAAACACAGATCCAGCTTCTGTCAAGGGAGCATACACTCCCACACTCTCCTCTTCTGAAACTGAGATGATTCGAGATGGACGTACTTGAGCCTCTGCTGTATGGATGAGAACGCAGTCTCCAGTTTTGGCTCTGCTAGCAAACTGAGCCTGATACTCACTACTGTCGAGTCTGCAATGTGGGGCTAAAAAGACCAAGTGATGTGGGGTGAGGGCCAACCGATGGCCATCTTCGGTCTCCAGAGACAGAAAAGTTGACCAGCTTTCTTGGTCCCGGTGCAGAAACAGGAGTACTTGGCTCAACACGACTTGGCCTGTCCCAGACAGGGCCATGACTCTGTCCCCGGCGGCCAGGGACGACAGGCTCTTCTGCACCCCTCCGGCAACAGTCACCCGGGCCCAGCCTGGGAAACAGCCGCCTTTTTCCACTGCAACAGAGTGATCTGCAGGAAGATCAGCATTTTAAAAAGCCATGATGACTAAACAGATTGTGTTTGGTTTCTTGTCTTAATGCCCTGACATCATCCAGTGAATTTATGTAATTTTGTCACAGTTACCTACGTGATCTTATATGAAAGCTCCATCCTTAAACTTACCAGCTTTCACTGAGCAGTGGATGTGATATTTGGACTCATAGTGGACCCAGTCAAAGCCAGCCTCCACAGCCAGCTGGGCTAGAAGGCCATACTTCTCCGTTTCTCTGTCGTTAGTGGTTATATCCACGGCCCGGCCTTCATAGTGCAGAGAGCCGGTGGGGTGGTGGCCGTCCTCATCCCAGGCCTCCGTCACACGCAAGTGCACCCCTGGCCACTGGTTCATCACTGCAATCGCCAACCTGTTCAAACAGTCCTTACAGCGCTAGAAACAGAATGACGCAGAGGAAAGGTGTTCAGTTTGAAACAGTATTGACGGACCAGCCAACATCAGCTTGTCACAGATACAGATATACTGTTTTGACGAATATGTTGGTCGATAAGTAACAGGAAATTGCTGTACAGAAATGCCAATGATGTGTTTGAGGCCATTTAAAAAGTGTCTTCATTACATAGTTTGTCGACCGGAGAGCATTGACAATTATTGTCCATTTGTAAAATTTCCCAACTAGTACATATCTTAGTAGTAGATACCGAACAGCAGTTTGAGTGTTCTGTGCCTTGCTCAAGGGCACATCAGCAGTGCCCAGGAGGCACCTTTGTGCTAGTTACCAGTTTGACTCCTCTCCAGCTACCAGCCCACATGCCGTACTTGAACTGGCAACCCTCCAGTTCCCAAGCCAAGTCCCAACGGGCTGAGCTACTGTCCCGATAATTTATTAACAGAGTGGACGGCAGAGCCTTAATGTACAAGAAGTATGTACAGTATGAAAGCCTACCGTACAGCTCAGTGCACAGACGGACTTCAGTGAAACACAGAAGAAAAATGATTCCAGTATTTCAACAACATCTCTGGCTCCCAGGTTGTGATTGTTTGTCTGCTGGCATCGTCACACAATTCCTCCTCTTCTCTGTTAAAGGCCATCTCAACCTTGCTTCAACAATCAGAGTACAAGAACAAAGCTACTGTAGCCAGTTTGGTGCATTCCTTGGCCTTTTCGACAAGATGACAGAATAATCAAGGCCATTCTTTGCCTTTTCCAGATTCTTCCAGGCACGAGTTTTCTCGGTTTCACCCAAGACATTTGATCAGAAATCAGAAGATCAGAAATGTTCACAGTGACTATTAACACCCATGTGGTCCATGATGTTGCAGACTGTGTCAGCATAGTCGCAGGCTTAAAAAATGACAACGTCAGCAACCGAGTAGATACATTTCATTATTATCTCTTGGACAGTTATTTCTCTTGTGACTGCAGTTGATGGAATAAAGCTTTTCTTGCTACGGAGTATAAAAAGAGGGTTGGTAAAGAAAGCGATGAGAGTGTTAGTGGGAGAGATGGAGGGCGAAAAAGCTGAGTGAGAGGAAAGCAGTGTAGCGGAGGGCCGAGTAAAGAGAGAGAGCAGAGGGCAAGAATGTATGGGCATGGACTTGGGAATGTGACAGCAAGAGTGAGAAAGCGAGAAGGACAGAAAACAAACTTGTTACATTTTTTTTCTCGCAATGCCATTCAAGAGAGGCGTTTCATTGTCAGAACTACAATAGTCGCTTTTCCGACGGTGCCATTACTTCAGCAGGCGGGAATTTTGTATAGGCGACCCCTGCGAGTCTCCAAATGACGCACAAAGAGCGTCTTTCACATCTGGGCAAAAGAGGGGCACATACGCACACTCAAACTGGGCACACATATACGGCCGCAGATTTCTATCACGAACAATCACTCGAGGAGGGGAAGGAACACAGATTTGCATCCTAAACAATCACAGAAAGCCGCAGCATCCAAAGCAGGGCGACGTCAATTTCAGCAGTGTGGCATTCAAAAAGTTTGTCAAAAAGCATCCAGATCTTAAATCCTCTGGGCCATCGATTGTCTTTTGTTGGCTTGAGATTTGAATGTGGATACCTATCCCCAGTAAACATTAAGGAGTTTAAGTGCCACTGAGAGTCATAGGTGTAGTTTGATTTTCAATAACAAAGACTTTGGTTAAAGATTAAAAGGAAGTGTTCCCGAAGGGGAAGGCAGTCTCTTAAGGGGTAGTGTTGAATTACATCCTGATCTTCTTATCTCAAGCAAAGGGAGGGGAAGTTTGGTTAAAACTTACACACTCTCTGTTGAACAGTTGTTTGAGTGTTAGGAGCCTGGCAAGGGAAGGTACGGCAAGCAATGAATGAGGTTATATGAATTGATTTGAAGGTGCCATGCTAGGTAGCAGGGTAGGAGCTGTAAACGGATACCCGTCCCTTCATGTGAATGTAGTTAATCAATTATCCAACAGGATTATTTCCAGGCTTGAAAAGGTTCAAGAGATACCAGAGAGAGCATCCTTTTCAGGTTACTCTCTGCACTGTCACGTGGTATCACTGGGGATGGTGAAAACAAGTGCTCCAGCGTATCATCCTATTCTACAACATCTTTAAAAACTGTGATGATTGAACTGGGTTAACCACAACACACCAGCCTCACCTTGGTCATGAAGCGGTCTGAGTTGGTGTTCTCCTCATCCTTGAAGACAATGTCAGGGTTGTAGTTGCACACCAGCTCATTGAAGCGCTCAGAGTTGCGTGTGATCTTGCCCTCTGCTCTCCCGCTGGCACCGAGGTTGTTTTCTGAGAAGTTGGGGAAAAACTGCTTGTAGTGCATGGCTGTGAGTTTCCTGGTCCTGGAGCGGATGCCATAGCCAGGGCCCGGTCCGCATCCCTGGACCAGCCACATGCAGGTCCACACAACAAGCAGGCCGAGCTGTGCCAGGCGGGCCCACCAGGACTGCTTCATTGGGGAGGGCTGGGGCTCCCAGGAGTCAGTGGCTCACCGTGCCTACAGTGGTACCCCGGTTCCAGGTGTGTAGCGGCATGTGAATGAGGGTTGAATCTTGGTCCATTCCAAATCATGTGGTATTAGAGCTGATTGTCATAAAAAAAAAATGTTTTTAAATTACTATTTAAGAACTTCTTCTTTCTGTATTCACTCTTGATAATTATTATAGTTTTATATTACAAATCAGTTGTTTTGACAATAGGTTTGCGCTGCCTTGATGACTAAAAGTGAGGCTATAGCCTAATTAATGATGATTGGCTGAAATCTAAAGTTTCTGAACTTTGGCACCAGCTACTAAAACAAGTGACACACTACGTCTTTAAGGTTCCTCTCCAAATATTTCGCCATCTCTCAGCTGCTTCTATGCCTCTTGTGAGCTGAAAGTCATCTTCACAGTCTACCTGTCTCGGCGCAGGTGTTTTTCTTGGTTTTCCCGTCACTTACCGCTAATCTCTCTCCCCGCAGTTCCTTTGACGAGACACACAAACTGACGCACACCAAAAGCTCCACGGCTCCCTGTAATTCCCTATGGAAGCTCCCGTGGCGCTCTCATCCTCCTTGTCCATCCAGAAATGTCTCCCCTGAGATTTCTTTCTTCTTCTCTCCTTCGTCCACCGTCTTCTGTCGCGTTTCAGAGCTCCTGGCCACCTTGCACCAGCCATTGGGTCTTATTAGCGTCCGGACAAGATTGCCCTCCCTTCCTCTGCGCGCTCCCACTGCGACAGCGCACGCCTCCAATTCAACCTTACAAAGGACATATGATTAGCCTACTCATGTTAACCAAATTCCCCCCCACACACACACCCCCCCCATTAAGTATTTAAGTTTAGTTAAAGACAGTTTTGGAAACGTTTCCACATCAAACTGCAAAGTTAAATAACTGATAGGCTACTTAACAAAGCACCCTAATTATCTTGCCACATTATATTTTAGAGCACATACGGTATATTTACAGTTAAAATACTAAACTCATTTGAATAACAACATGCCCTTGCTTCTGTCAGCTCATCCCGCCCATCAAAAGTGGATGGGTCAACTGTGATGACCCTGTGCTGATGTTATTAATAGACACAGTTGAAGGTGAGGGTCTATGAGGGAACACACGTGTCCAGCCTTGACACCCCTGACTCAGACTTACAGTGCTGTCTTCCTGTGTTTGGGGAGCCGGCCTGACCCCCCTGAACCCTTTGCACCCAAGACCTCTCCACTGGAAACACCCGCTGGCCACATCAACATATTATTTTTATCCTTCTCAGAACAATAGCTGGGAGTCATAAAAATGTGTCAGATAATTTCCAAAGAGGGAGCAGAAAAGAAAGGCATCATTGTATCTCAGGGGTCTGACATCTGTAATCACACACGGAAGCTTAAATTAATGGCGGATTCAAAGGTCGAAGTTTGTTACCATCCTATCTGTAGCTTCCTGGAACACTTGAGGACTTCATGATTCGTGATCAGTTTCCTGACAGTGACTTTGTTTTAAAGAATCTTTCGCCCACTCACAACAGAGCTGCTGCGTACTGGATGTTTATACAAATAGTTTTATGCAAGTGCATATCTTGGTTTGATGTGATTGCATTCTAAAGATGGTTCAAAATCAAATCACTAGTGAGACACTTTTTTCTAACGAGAACAGAGAAATTCTTATCGAGAAAGAACCTGTGAATTTCCCATTCTGCGCCTGATCTAAAACAGCACTTACAATTAGTTATTGTGTAATGAAGAAGCGTAGGTCACTGAGCTCCAGAGTGACCATGGAAAAGCATCCTTGTTAGGGAAGTTTCCAGAAGATCCCAGGATGTTGTAGGGAGGGGTGGCAAGGCAAAGCAGCATCTTCCTGTCCTTATGATAAACATGGAAGAAGGCTCAAATCTGGCCCAAGCAACACAGATGAGAGATATCAGCCTTCATGACAAATGCAGGGAATCACTCAATCAAAAACAAAGCAACAAACACTTTCACATCTGCAATTAACCACGCAGATGTTTCTCTTCAAAGCCGTGCAAGAGACGAGATTTCCATCTGACATAAAAGGGAAAGGAAGGAAGCAAACATCTGCAGGTTGGAGATGGAAATAAAGTCATTCTTATTAGCTTTTATTTTGGTACCCCCATCCTCCTGCCTCCCCCTGCCTCCTTCTGGCTCTTAGCGGTTCACTCCCCCATTTCAGGATGGGAGTACATGGACGGGTGAATGGTTGGGTTTCCTGCAAAGCCACAGCGCAGACAGCGAGATCTTTCCTGCCTGGGTTAGCCTACCCTGCTTTGTTCTTTCCAAATGGACGCCTATGTTAGCACCTGCTCATGGTCAATAAAGCACACATCTTTTTCTTCTTCTGTGGAGTTTTCAGTAACTGACTAGAGCACTAATAATGGCAAATAAAGGACATCTACAAATGCAGCCAAGGATCATATAGGGATTGCAAAGCTCTTATTTATTAGGATGCAATCATTTTAAAACAGTAATTAGGTTTTGGAGCAATGTTGGCTTTAACATCTCAAGTGTTTGTCTTGTCTCTTGGCGATGAATAGACACTCTGTAGGATGCACTTCCTCAGATGGAGGCCGTTAGCAGGCTGGGGTGGGGGGGGGAAGGAAAGTCAGGGAACCGACACCTAACCACCTCCCTCCCCTCTCCACACGCACACACGTCCTTTCCCTCTGACCACCACTACACCGCCCCTTCCACTGTCTCTCACCATGTTATCAGTGCAGGAAGAGGCAGGGTGGTGCATTCTGATGTGGCTGCACACACTGGATGATTCTCGACTTATGTATTGTAACCTTTTTGTTTGTAGTTACTCGCCATGCTTCACCTTTAAAAACATACCTATCACTGCATGTGTCATATGATAGGTGCACCGCACACAGTGGTGTGTGCGCCAAGTCCAGGTTTCAAGTTGCTTTGCCTCGGTATGGCCTTTTCAAAAGAGCACCAGTGAGTTGAGGTTGAGGCGATGCTGCACCGAAGTGGACAATAGACTGAGAAGGGTGGAACTTCCTGGCCCCAGACAAGCAGGTCAAAGGTCAAAAAAGATAAACATTGTATAGATTAAATACTTTACACTTCAAGACTCTTTTGAATTGACGTATGCAATATGTAATATGTGATATTACGTTTCTCTCTAAAAATCAACTTCACGCCATTCACCCAAAGATATCTCACGAAACAAAGGCCTGCAGCAGTCAACTGTGTGAAGCAAGTGTGCCGTGAGTGTGCACGCAGGATGGCGGGCAGATATGGCAAACGGACAGTGTGACCCATTATCAGTTGATTAGCGGGCAAGTCTCGCCTTTTCCTGTGAGTGGTTGGGCATTTGCGAGCGCACAAACGAGGGAATAACAGCCCTTAATGCGCTCTGGCACAAACTTCAAATGGCCGACTGTCAGGAAAGCTAATCTGTGTCTTTCTCCCCCCCCCCCCTTCATTCTTATGTTTTGACAATAAAGATAGCATATCTCATCCCATTACAAGCTGCCCGTCTCCCGCCTTGCCTCTGATATACCCGACATCCAGTCCAATAGAGTGTGTTACCCAATGGGACTGCTGGGACACTTTGATTGCACTGCTATCGACCTTTGTATTTTGCTGAAGGGAGAGGTGCTATCCTAGTGTTTCCCCAACTCAATCCAAGGTTAAGGGATATGTAGACATGCTCTGTGTTGCGTTCAGTTTTCTGTAGTTGTCTAATAAACCCCAAAAACATGTTCACTATTCCCTCAAAATCTAAAAGTGTGGTGTCCAGACAGAATAACTTAAGAAATTGAGTTAGTCTGTCAGGGTTTTCTGAAATTATATATATTTATATTTATATACCCTCTGAATCATGACCTCTTTACCTTGCCTGTGACAGCATCGCCCTGGGTTCGTTTGAACTTTAATCACATTGAAAAACTCTGGCCCTGCACTAAGCTCGTTCACTCTACCATATATAAATATATATACACACACACACCATATCTGGTTTATATGTCACTTCCTTAGAGGGTAACTAGTCTCCAGATGTGCAAGTAATGTTACGGCGACATTTTAGTTCATTTCCTTTTAGCAAAGGAAACGCAGTGCAAAACAAAACCTAATTCAAATAAGCTTAATTAAAACATCCAACAAAACAAAACAAGAAATGCAAACAAAAATCAGGAGGGAGAAATTAATCAGAGACGGGGTTTTCTTGAAACCGACTGTAGAAAAATTAGAAAAGGAAATGAACAATGGGCAAGGAAAAGGAATGGAAGAAAGGAGGTAGATGGAGGCGGGGGTGTAAAAGAGTGAATGTGAGTGGACGTCGCTTCTCCTGATTTGCAAGGTTTTTATCTGGCAGTTGCATCAGAGTGGGGAAAGCGTGGGCAACGGCTGTAGTGGCGTCGCGGCGGGACAATGCTGACAGACAGGCCAAAATATGCCTTTCTTCTGCTGCTGATTAAAGAAGTGCAACAAAAGGGTGGGGGGGGGGGGGGGGGGGCAGAGGACAGACGCCCTCACCAGTCACATCCACCCATCAGATCAGTTAAAAAAGTAGTTACAGTTCATAAAATGTAACAAACACATAATGGCATCAAAGAGAGTTCACAGTAAAAGTCGCCTTGATGTCTATCCAAAAGGACACAAAGAAGCTAAAAACACAAGATGATTTTATTGCTTTCTGCTCATAAAACAGTGATGGTTAGAAAATCTGTTCAGAAAATCTCAAACATCAGAGCATTTCAAAAGTAAACAAACATTTTTAATCTTTGAGAACTCAAGATTTTTGTCTCAACTGAATCACATTCAACATTTTAACAAAGTTAAAAATCCTAAGAGTCAACATATGAAGTATAGATCCCAAAATGCCCAAATGCCCATAAATACAGTATACAGTACATCATAAACTCTGTGTTCCCAAAAACCAACAGAAAATTCCCAGAAAAAGTAAAATGAGTAAACCTCAGAGTGCATTATATATATATACATATATATATATACTGCATATAATACCTAAGGGGAGAGAGAGATGCTGGTGTTGGGTTTGAGAGACACTGTCCCCTGCTGGTCAAACCAACAGCTAATAACCTGCTGATACAGCAGCAAAGGCAAACGGTGACACAGGGTCACCAACACATTGCAAATGATGAGATATAGCTGATAAACATCACAGAATTTATGAAAATACAAAAACTGACACCAGGAAGATTGCACGGCTTGATGGTCACATTCGCTTCTTGAAACTATTCTAAGCTTCAAAGATGATTGAGATGAGAAAAATACTTCACAGAAGATTAAAATAAACCATGCAGAAGATTTAGAAATTACTTTTGGTAATGTTAAAAAGTGTGCGTTTACTTATAAAATATTGCACTTTCCCCGCATATATTCTTAATAATTCACAGTTTGATTGGTCAAAGGCAAATGGTCCTCCTAGTGAGCGTCACATGGCATTCAAAAGGTTGCACGTGTAAAGCTTTCTTTTTAGCGTTTTTTCGTAAATGAATGAGTAATCCTCAGACTGTCATCTACAAAAGTAAAAACCCTGCTTAATGGTAAATCACCAAAGAAAACGTTCTTCATTCTACTATTAAACTGGATTTGTAAAAGTGTTCCAACACTGAGATTATTACCTCACTCGCATATTCCCTGTGTAACCTGCAGATCCATAGATAGACATGGTACTCTGTGTCCCATTTGCTCCCAATAAAAATTCCCTCTCATTAACGTCCATAACACTGGTGCAGACTGGACCACCAAACACATGGAAGTAAGATTCCCAATCTTAAAATAGTGGAACAACTGAAGAGGGTAAAGCGTGGGGAAGCCACAGAAAGAGAGTGCACTCAGTCGACCTGGAGCAGGAAGAGGAAATTACGTCACAGTTCCAATGAAATATTTCAAAATAGCTCTGCTGACTTTCACATGCATCAACTGAACGGCTATCGACTAGATCCTCTTTTCATGAGGCATCGGGTTTTGTGGGAGGACTGCTCTCTTATTGTCCACTATGGCAGGACTGCCAATACGGCTTATATCCCTTTTCCCCTTGTTCCAGTTGTAACCATCACTCAGCTAACCGCTTGCATACTTGTCCCTGCACTCAAAGACCTGCACAAAAATTGGACCCTGATACATTGGTCATTAAAGCTTCAAGCAGAGCTCTCACTGGACACGGTGCAGACAGACCCGTCAACTTCTCTGGTCTCTTCACACGGGGCGACGTGAACCAAGTAGCAACTGGCAAAGTGTCTGCATTGCAAATGTCTTTAATCCAATAGGTGCACATTTGAAGTGACTCAGTTTCTAAAGGTTAGGAGAGGCAGTGGCGAGGCGGAAAAGTCACTGGATTTTTGACAGTCCACTGGCCAGGAGGAGTCTGAAGGGGACGGTGGAGCGGGACACCGTCAAAGGCAGTCTGTGGAGACCTGCATACAAAGAAAAAGAATAAGGACAATACCGTCACACACAATCACAAGGCGGAGCACTTTAACTTGCAAAGCTAAGAAAAATAGTGATCTAGGTGAAATGAAAGTCTATTAATCACAGAACAAAAGTGAGTTGGGAGGCAATGGGAAAGTGCAGGAGAGCTGCCATGGTGCAGAGATGCTATCTGTACTGTGAGGAAGGGGACTGTGTGTGTGCGTTTGGCGTGTCCATGCTCCGAGTGCTTGTTTGTGTTGGGTGGAGTGTGTGTGTGTGTGCTACGAGGGGTCTAGGGCGGTATGCCTGAAGGTCCCCAAGGGGACCCGACTCTCCTCTTGTCCCTTTACACTTTCCTGAAAGAATTGTGTCCTTTCTATCTGAGGAAGAGAGACCAACCCAGAGGGAAATGGGGCCAAAGGTGGGAAAACTACCGGCTACACAAGTGCAATGAATTTCAGTACAACACAATCCCAAATACACATTGCTTCAAAAACTTAAAGTGGACTGACCAAAGGCACGGATGAGCTCTCTCTGTACAGCCCAGGTGACTGTCTTGATCAGGGAGGCGGAGGTGAGACCAGCAAACAGCATGTTGTACAGGAAGACGATGTAGAAGTTCCCCAGCCAGTTATACCGACCAAAGTCTCCCAGTAGATCGAAGCGCGTGATCCCTAACACAACGCAAAAGAAACCAAAGAAAAGGTTTTACTCCTGAAGTAACTGCTCAAGCCAGGCCTCACCTGCAGCTACAGCATTAACGGCATACAGATGCCCTCTTGTGGGCATTACTAAAACTACAAGCCACTCTCGTCATAACACACTGCTGTGCGACATACTAAATGTGCACTTTAATGCATGTGGTATAGACCACTTGTCAACGTATAGTCCTCTCTTAGACATTATATGCAGTTACTGTACAAATCTATGCAGCTTCAAAAAGAAAGAGCAGTTTGAATTTTTAATCCACTGTGAACACACCACATACTCAAAATCTGGTAAGAATCAGTACGAAGTATGGAGTTGGGAGTTGGCTGCAGTCTTTGATAGATATTGCATTTGTCATTCATGCCATGTTCTTACCAAGTGTGCGTGAAAACACCGGCAGTGCTGAGCTCAGAATAAGCAGTGAAACACAGTTTGCAATTATCTGAAAAGAAAAGAAACATTTTAACATACTATGCAGAGTTAACACAGAACATCAATGGTTTCTGGTTATACATCACTGCAAGTTAAGATTAATGCAGAGGTTGTATACCTGTGTGAGGTGGGTGTCCTGTGCACGAGGCAGGAGGCCAGTAAAGAGAGGAGAACTATAGAAACCCACCACTGAGGACACCATCAGATAGCTGAAATAAATGTTAAGGGCAACACTAGAAGACTAATATACACACAGAGACAGACAATAAAACACTTCTCTAGGACAGTCTGTGAGTGGCTGAGTCAGAGCCCAATGCGCGTGCACACACACACACACACACACACACACACACACACACACGGCATTGAAAGGATACAGGATGAGGACTACTTGAACTGCTGCGCCCAGTGAGCCAAACATGGAGAAGGAGGCCATCCCAAGGTGAGGGTCCTAAAACAAAATGACAATCAACAGTGTACACAGATGGCTGGCTGTGGCACACCAAGCATTAAATGTGCACCATTTCAAATCCTCACCTCCATTCCTCTGGG
The DNA here is from genome assembly GCF_004355925.1 of Anarrhichthys ocellatus. Classification (NCBI taxonomy): domain Eukaryota; kingdom Metazoa; phylum Chordata; class Actinopteri; order Perciformes; family Anarhichadidae; genus Anarrhichthys; species Anarrhichthys ocellatus. Next base: position 10,992,895 of record NW_022280035.1, on the reverse strand, counting down.
CATAGCCGTCTCATCCAGGAGCAACTCCAACACATTGAAACAGACCATCAGGACACACATCACCTGCAGACACAGGAACAGTAATTATGCTGCAATTAAAACCACCATCCGTGTTAGTAAATGAGAGAATACATCAGTACATAAGCATGTACCGTCAGAGCGAGGAGCACCAGCATGGCCAGTGGATAGCCCAGGTTTCGCTGCCACGGGGACGCTTTCCGCCGCATTTCTATGAGGAAAGCAAGAAGAATATGAAAAGAAAAGGAATATTAAATGAGTGTACAGCAACAGATGACTATTCAATGTGACCACTGTGAGAGAAAGCCAGCAGAGAGCAGCCTGTTTAGTCAACCTTACCCAGGGCAATGCGCTTGCTCTGGACTGTTAGGTAATCTTTCTTCATCGCCTCCACGCTCAGCCTGACCCAGCACGACGTCGTACCGCCACCTTCAATCAGACGACAACACATGACGCAAACAAAAAGTCAGCTTTAAATGTAATCATCAGAAGATGGAAAAGGACTGGGTTGGTGGCGACACACTCACTGTTCAGTTTCCTGGAGAGCGAGTCTTCCTCAAATGCGGTGCAGCTCAACGTATCTTCTACATCTTCCAACAGCTGAGGGGGATAAGAGACATCAGTCAATGCAGCTCACAGGCACAAGACAACTGTGGGAAGTGTCGTCACTGGGTCTGTGACTCACCCGCGGTTTGACCAAAAGACTGCCGGTTACACTGAACATCCGGGACAATCCAAAGGGAGTGCACACTGTGGAGGGAAACACACAGATGGTGATAGGCCAGTGTCATATGCTATAGAATATAGTCTAGTATATAGTCACGCTCAGGTAATTGTGAATGACGTATACTTACGCAAAAGCAGCAACACTCCAAACAGAGAGATGCCCGAGTACAGATAAGGAAGGTAATACTCCCACAGGTCTTAAATTCAGAGAAGAGTAGAAGCAAACATATTAAAAACTAATTGTGAAACCAATTGTTGCGGAGGGATCTTCAGGTACAATGGATGTGACTCACCATAGAGGCTCTTCCTTGCCATGTTGTCGTGGAGGAGGGCCGATGCAACCCAAACAATGCCCAGCACAAGCAGAGCGAGCAGCAGCAGCAGCACAACCGCTTCATACACTCGTGCCATCACGCCCTACAGAAAGAAAACAGACACGCACTGTGATACGCTGTCAGTTTACACATGTTGACTAAATGGCATTTTTGACGGAGGGCCAAAACTGGTACCTTTCTGGATCCCGCAAATCCCTCAGACTCGGTAAAGAAGTAGGCAAAGGGCATGAGGAAGACCAGAGACACATTGGAAAAAAGAAACACTAGGTTCCACAATCCTGACAAGAGAGGAAGAGAGATGTTCAGAATGTTAGTGTTCAGTGCAAACGTTCACCGGGGATACAATACCAGCTAAACATTACAGCAGCACCACTGTGAGGTGTAGTCCTACCAGGCAGTGTAGCATGACCACCCAGTCACATGTGCTAATTAACAACAACGTGCAACAAAAAAAAAAAAAAAGTGAAAAGCAGAGGAAATCAGAATCAGAATGATTCTCACATGAAACAACAATACAGGCCTGGTTTACTTTTGGGATCATAACCTATTACTCTACAGCTCAGTTGCTCAATTGAATATATATTGTTGTTAGTTTGGAGTTGGAGGGCTGCAGGTGGAACATGCACTGCACACAGCAAGGTCACAGCCACTCTGTACATAGCAATTATCTGCTTGCACACAGGCCCGTAGTGTATTGATCTGGAGGTTATTACCAGTGACCCAGTTTCAGACAGTAACGCCTTCTGCTGTTTGACACCTCACGATTATCCACGGTTTGGTGATGTCAACTTATAAAAACATTAAGATGTACCGTGGATAAGAGAGCCATTGAGCCACTGCATGTAGTAGCTCTGTGGGAAGGTGAGCAGCACTTCATTGGACAGAATGGAGATGGGGAGAAGGAGCACGGCACACACTGCAACCGACAGGGTGAACGTACACAGCCACAGCCTGGGACAAGGAAATAAACAAGACATCAGTGAAGTCACACAGCATCATACTAACAGCATAGCCGAGGTGTAGAGACTAGTGTGGCTCAGGTAATACAGTGCCAGCGTGTAGGGACAAAGGGCGACGTGACACTGAAGTGCCCTCACCCCAGCCGACACACACACACACACACACACACACACACACACACACACACACACACGACGGGGCAATAAAGCTACAGCCAAATGGCCTCCGGCCACTGTACATGTCACGCTGTCAAAGGTATCCGCTCAATCATTCACAAAGACACTAATCATAGTGAGCGAGGGAGAACAGATTGCACTGAATCTGTTAATTATTAGAGGTATTCACTTACGCAATTTTGTTGACGGTGGCATCTTCAATATCATCTGAAAATATGACAAAAGGGATTCAGACAGTTTCAGACAAACATCGATATTTCAACAAGGACAAGTTGCCACAGACGTAGCCAACTAATTTGCTATAACTTTGTCACTGACAAAGGCTTAAATGCAGGTTAATCCTAATGCAATCAAAATAAGATAAGATAAAATATTATCACAACAAGTCTGAGTTGGTAAAAGCTGTCTGGGCAGTGTGTTGCTACACATGCTACACATCTGTAAGACCATACTGTGTGAATGGCTGTACTTTGTTTCGTAATGTGCACCACAGTACATGAAACTGTGTTTTTTTCGTATGCAAATGTTCTCTAATAATGAAGTAAAGCCAGTTCTTAGCTCTCTAAAGCCAGTTGAGAGGTATTGCACAATCTGCATTTAGCTGCAGGGCACACCTGTTCTGCTGTTGTTGAGGCACAGACAACGTTGACAACGGTAGTTAATACAAACCAAAGAGAGCTGGCCATTTCCCAGGCTCCAGCCCAGTCACAGCGGAACAGAGAGGCCTGGCTACATCTGCCTTCAATAGTGGCAACTTACTTGATTTATTATGGAACTGGCGACCCAGTCTTCCTGCAGAACTTTAAACATCTTCTTAGTTTTAATGATAGATTTTAGATTCAAGTACATGACATTTGTTGCACTTGGGCAAAAGCTTGTCAGATACAAAGTTGTTAACTATCAACATGAACAGAGCGATGACAGATTAAACCAGTTTCATTTGTTGTACAGTATAAGACAGTTAAAAAAAAAAGATCTCCTTTGAGATGCATTTGTCGAGGGGCCGTAAGCTACAACTTAGAAGTACAACCCTGTATTTCTTGTAACCGCATTCTCCACCGCCCCTCCACCACCCTGAACCACAGGGAAACCCTCTAAACTGTGCTTACAGGTTACACAAACGCACCTTCTGCACCTCTGGACTGCTCCAGCCAAGGTTCAGAGCCTTGGGTTGAAATCTGCAATCCTCGAAGTGTTTTAACTTAAGCTACCGTATATTTACATGCAAGCAAACGGCTATTATTCATAGTTTTAAGTGATTATACTCTAATGAAAACATTTTATATTCCTTTTTCTGCCAGTAAATCCCACTAAGAATCCTTTAAGAACATGTTGAGTGAGGTCTGTGAACTAGGAGATATTCATTTGATTGTTTGTCTGAGCTTCGTCTAGCTTCAAGATGAATCTTCAAGTAAGGCTAGAATGAGACCCTGTTTCCTCCTCCATCCACAGACTATTTCCTTAAAACAGAAATGTGGGGTTTAATTAACACCTGTGCTTAGTGTTGGCCTATGTACTATGTGGAGAAAACCCCAAAACACCAATATAATCAATATACTGGTCAACACCATCCCCTCCCAGCAGTTCTCCATAAGGACTGAAGGAAATCTTCCTCACAGAGCAGTCTTTGTGCGATACACCTGTTCACACCCAGGGCGAGAGTGATTATACAACTCACCTGTGACAAACTCGGCATTCTTCTTGAAGTGGGTAAGTATGAGGTAGGACACCATGTAGAGGCATGTGAACAGGAGCACACAGATCTGCAGAGGAGACGGAACATGATGTTATTTATTTGACTTGTTTACACAGCTAATCGCATAAATGAAGAGCAGCCTTGTAAACAAGCCGTCATGTTCTGTCCAATCCTACGGATGAGCAACACAATTATTTAGGTTGGCTCATATCTCCGATTTAGTATATTCTGATACGTCTTAAAAGCGGGGGTGGGTACATAGCAAAGATACCAAAAACATCCGGAAGAGATAGAGAAGGCACAGGGAGAGGAGAGGAGATGGCAAGCATGCAACAGACTTTTTCCTCATAGAATGTTCTGTTTTCTTTTGTGCAGATAAAATGCAAGAAATGCAATAAAACACAATAAGAAACAGCCAAAAACATTCACCATTCTGCCAAGGTCAAGAGAGACAGATGGAGTCTGAAGATTAGCACTCTAGTCCAACGAAGAGTGAAATGAATGAGAGTGATGAACGAGGAGGGATTAACACCAGCGACAGATAGCCCCCATACTGCTCATAAATCATGGTCTGACGTTACACTTAATCTACCACCAAATTTAGGCTAAACCTATATTCACTAGGCAATCTGTTGTCTGGCAAAGCTCTCAACAGTTCACCGCAAAGACTGAAGTAAATCGCTTGTATGACCAACACGCAAAACACGAGAGAACCGTTCATTTAATGAAACAAAAACACATAATAGCGAAGATTTATCTCCGCATCTTCAAGATGACCTCTAGTTCTACACTTCATGCAACACAGTGGACAGACTGTAAACACCTAGGCATTGTTCAGACACACTGAAATAAATACTTCTCAACTGTGAACCTGCCAGGACACAAAAAAAAAAAAAAAAAAAAAAAAAAAAAAAATGTTGCCGTTGTCACAGCAAACAAATTGACGCCAAACACACCTGAGCACTATGCCAAACTTGTGGTACCAGAATGAGAGTATCCAATGAAAGCTGAGCGATAGAGGGTGCAGTCACTCCTCTCTGCCGCTGAGTATCGATCGCCTAACTTACATTTTTAACAGAATACCAAACAAGAATATAAGTCTATGATCATGCGTGCCGCCCCACAGGTCTGTAGTGCTCATTTCAAAACCAGAAAACAAAGATAAAAATGAGAGAAACAACTTTAGTATTCTACCGCCTATTGGACAATTCTACCGCCTATTGGACAATTCTACCGCCTATTGGACAATTCTACCGCCTATTGGACAATTCTACCGCCTATTGGACAATTCTCTCTCTCTCTCTCTCTCTCTCTCTCTCTCTCGTTGGACTGACAGATCAATGAAAGGATGTTGCCAGATCACAAAACATTTCCACATGGTGGCACAGGGAGCACAGTAAGGTCAGCAGGATGTACAAGTTACAACAGCAGCAGCAAACAGAGAGCGCACAAATCTCTGGAGAATGACACAACTGTGACATAATTACAATATAATCAGTTTCTTAAATAAATGTTCTTTGGAAGAACAAAGAGCCTAGAAATTAATAATATTTAAGAATCAGGTTTCCATTAAAGTAACGTTGCAAAAGTATAGTCGAATACATTTACTGTGAACAATAAAGGGCCACGTCAACACTATTCATCGGGAGACAAAGTGCATTTATATCAGTGTTTCTATTATTCTGAATCCACAACAAAAGATTATTTTAAATGAGTCATTGGAACATATGGTGGGGTACGGGCATACGCCCCTCCTTCCTGTATGGCTCCAGGAAGTGCAAGACGTTGACCCACTTTACAATGTAAACAAAAGCCTCCTGCATACGACTAGAAAACAATTCAACTTAAACTTTCATCTGTAGAGAACCGGATTGTACTGTGTAAGTGGGAATGATCATCGGAAACACACTAGCTGCATCACACAAACGACAATGGACTGCACATAACTAATCAGCTCAGTCTGCGTCATTGTTCAATGACGCAGTCTAATGTGCTATGGTTAATCCAACAAAAGGAAAGGCAGGAAACAAAGGATGGGTTTTTGGGGTAAGAAATAGGCAGCGGGTGTAGAATAACACCCTGAACACCGTGCTGAACGGCAATGTAGAGAGCTGGCAACACAGAGCAGGCCGCTGAGAAGAGAGTTTGAAGGAATTTAGCTTCCAGAGGAACATCTTTGTGCTCAACACAAAGCCCCGGTGCTCAGAGCATTTTAAGATTCACAGAGTAACCTAAACATCTTTGTGCCGAGTCAAGCGAAAAACAAAGAGGCTCAACTGCTTCTGTAAATATTCAAAAAAGGAACAGGAGGTTATTTCAGGGGCACGGCACCCAGCCTCTTGTCCAGCGAAACACTTTCAAGCAAAGCATGACGGCATTTGTTTAAGCAAGAGGATAGATTAGGAGAGACCTACTCAAGATTTATTATAAACAGCCAGAAATAACTTTAAATGTTGCAGGGGAAAGAAGACGGTGGGCAGCTGCAGCATGTTGCGTCAGGTGTTTTGATCAGTTTACTGGAATGTGTCATGAAACATTTGATAGTTTAAGGTTTCAGAGAAGCAACAACTGAAATTCCACTTCAGTAATATAGTCCGTGAGAATAGAAAATATTAAATCAACAGTGGCGTTGTGCTGTGATGCGACGAAACCATTATACAGCCTCCTAAAAAGTTAAAGTAAGTACGTAAGATGGAGATTTGGTCCAACGCTCACACAAAATGACAGATCATTAATCTCTGGTTTCTAAGTAATACACATCTGGAGTGGACAATACATTTTCTAATTACTCTTCACCGTGTCTTTTAAAGATGATAAGCTACTTTTCTCATGCTGATCTTTATATCTTATGCGTTCTGATGCCGGGTGTTGCTACTTATCTTTCCTTTACTTTTTTCTGCCAGTCAAAGCACAACATTGCTCCAACAACATATCCCACAGAGCACTATGATTACATAAACGAGTCCGTCTCCTCAGCACTGACAGATCACTGCAGGGGCCCCTCTGGCCTTTGCAATGTACGTCCTGTGACTCTGCAGCAGGATCCACAAAGGTGTTATATAGGCCACAAGACTAGAAGAATTAATCCATTACACACATTATTTTAATATCCAAAGTGTTTCTCTAGTCCGATTGGTTTCTGGAAGCTTAGACACAACAAGAGAAGCGTGTGAGCAGATTAGTAATCACTGATACCGTCTTTTATTATTATACAAATGGAACAGTGACATTTTAAAACGCATGATTTGCCGACATGTTTTTGGGGTGTCCAGGAACATTTCCCATGACTTTATAAGATGATTAATTATAGACTCAAATATTTTATTAACCTTAAAGTTGAAGCATGTTCTCCTTTTTGGTGTGACCTGCACACATTAGACTAGATTTTAATGAAACAACCCTCCATGTCTCTCCCTCCATTGGATGCTTTGGTATGTGAAATACTACCACTGTATACTACCGCCACGTGTTCCTTTTAAAATGAGCTGACCAATAATAAGCTCGGCCCAGAGCCATTGATAACAAGAGATGCAGGGGCGGCTGACCGGCCTGACGGGGAGCACTGAGCAGAGATGGTAAGCTGGAGGCCAGCCAGTGGCTTAAGAGGGCCGCATCGACTAAATAGCATTAGGTCTTTAGGTGAAAGGGACAATGACAAAACACAAGGGCATAACAATACATATGGCCACTTCATTGTTGCTCATGTAAAGAAAATAAGTCTGCTAAAGGAGCACTAGTTGACATGGGTCAGTCTAGACTAGAGGATGTGATCAGCAGACTGATCTAAGTCACTACTAACTTTAATTTGGAAATATCCTTGAATATCACTTGGAAAAAAAACCCTCTTAATTTGACTCTTGCTTTGGATGTTTTTACACTTTAAAGCAATTTCACAACCGAAACGTTGACTTGCCACAGCATGGAAAGCACAGGTGTAACTGATGACCAACGATGGCTCACTTCCATTAACTGCCCAATACAAAATCAGAGCCCTGACACTGGGACACCTAAATATAATGCTGTCATTATTGATGTAATTAGTTACACCTGTGGTTTTGCTGCTATGACATAATTTATTCTGTTCTATCTATTTGCTGTTGTAATGACTCAATCTCCCTAAGGAGCATTCATTTTTACATTACATAGTTCATCTGTAAATGTACACAAAGTCTGCTCATCTTCTTCTACAGTACGAGTACAAACTGAGCTTTTTCTTATCTAGTTGAGCAAAACCAGGACAAATTGATAAAGTCAACCACTGAAAAGTTGTTTGACGTCCCTTACGCAACACTGTATCAGCAATATTGCCAATATCAGGAAACAAACTGATTGGACTTTTTTTGGGGGTCAAAGGCCAGTATCCATGTGCCTTGCTGTAACTACATTGATCTTTCTGGCAAGTCTGACTGAAGTTCAACTGAGTCAGCCACTGGCAAACAAACAGTATCGTTTACAGTATGGTCAAACTGTAAAAACGTGAAGAAGGGTGATCCGAGCCATGGCAGACAGATACGGGTTTGAGAAGAGGTCCAGGTCGTTATTAAAACCACGAAGGAAGACCTCCTGGATGCTAAGCATGCTTCTTGATGTCAGGCTACCTCATGATCAGCTGCACCCGTGTAAAAAACAACGCATGTAACGTTGCAAAAGTTCAGCCGACTGCCGGAACACTCATTGTTACATATACTTTTGCTAATTGCTGAAATGTGAGATTTTTAACAACTTAAATTGGAAAGTTGCGCAACAGTTAACGTTATACGCGAAACAAATAAAACAAACGACGTGGCTCTCTTGTGGCTGCTTGTATTGTCCGAGGCATCTCCTCACATGCACACTAAATATATAATATAATAATATGCATACTAACCCCACGGTCGCATTATCACATTGTTACTTACTATGGTCTCCCGTACGCGGTTGTGGAAAAGTTGCTCTCGAACCGACACGTCGTCCGTTTCCATTCTCCGAAACCATAACAGTAACCTCCGGCTTGAAAGAGCTGGAGGGTAGAGGGGGATGGTTAAAAAGTTAAAACACGGCGCATCTTGTTAGTAATGCCATGGAGGACGTGTGGCCAGCTGCATGTAAACCGCTGAGCTAGCCTGCTGCTAGCTGTAGACTTCGCTCTGTGATTAAAGACCAACAAGGAGGGGGTCGTTCAGGGGGGCGGGGCCTAACAGGAGGGAGGAACCCCCGAGAGCTCTGCAGGTAGCTGTCAATCACCACGAGTAATCTGCGAATTAATACTTCAGCGTCATCATCACATTGTTCACATGTTATTAATACCAAAAGGTGTGTTTGTGTGTGAGTGTGTACGTAGTTAACATAACAGAGACGCGTTACTATGTTCATTGATACACTTTGAAATGGGCACATGTTGGCCTTCTTGTAGCCTAATAGAGAGTTAATACACGAATAAAAGAGCTTTTTCTAACTTGTTCTTGACATGTTCTGCTTATGTGCAGAACAGTATAGTAAGCACAGGCCTGTAGGCAACATAATGTGTAATTATGAGGTGCTTAGCCTACTTTACTCGTACTCTACTCCACTACATTTGAGAGGGAGTTATTTTAGCTTTCATGCCACTACATTAATATGACAGAAATAATAAATATTTACTTTACACATTAAGATTTTAAATCCATAATGGCATTTAAAATATGATGCACACTTGAAGAGTAAATTAAATAACCTAACAGCTCTTAAAATGAGCTCCATGACTACCAGATTAAATGCTGTTTATACGTTCATGCATCAGTAAGAATAATTCAACATTATAATATTATGTTAACACTGACACAGGCCATTCTGTCTGCACAAACAAGTACACTTTAATCACAATACTCATGTACTTTTAAGTAAAATGTAGAGTTTTTACTAAAGTAATATTTTTACATATCACCTAAATACTTTGTCCAACCCTTGTATTAACATCATTTTCAAGGAATACGTTTAAGATATTCTTAATGATAATTTTTGTCATTGTTGTTGCACATGTAAATTTAGTATAAGTTTTAAATTTGTGTTTATTGCTCTTACTCTGTGTAGCTTTGTGTTTGCCATGCATTATTCTTTAAGATGTTTACAGACGACTTAAGGCATTCTTTAAAGCATATAAATCAGTGCCTTATCTCTCACAAATGTCCCTTCCTCATCTTACCAGTTCAGATGTTTAAACTAAATGTCGATGAAGCCGCAGCGTAATTTGATTGTCATGATCCAAAGTCCAACTGTTGCAACAACACGCAACAATTTCAACTACGGAAAGGAAAGGAAAGGATTTATCGGGATGAGGATTTAAAATGGGCTCAGTGAGTAACCTTACTTTTATTAGTTAAAAAAGAAAAGGTCTTACATGTATTAAAAGTATAACAAGTTAAAACACTGAACAGTCAGTCTGCTTTAGCTGTTAGATTAGCTATGGATTGTCCTATAGAGAAATGTTGGGAACTACCAGCTCAATTTCGGACTTTTTGTCCAACATGTGATATGTTTTCTCTCAAAAAGCACACGTAATAACATCGACAGTTACAGCCTGCTATGTTTTGGATTGACTTAAAATGACAATACAAGCTAGGATAAATCCCTCTTACATAATATATTATTAAACCAGGGAAGTGGATCGCAGAGATTAAAAATCCCTTTGCCAAGACGCAGCAGCACACATAGAGAAAACATGCCAAAATGTATAAAACTGACTTGGATTTAAAATATGTTGTGTGATCAAAAGCATGATGTAAAATTGGTAAAAAATAAAAATAAAAGAACGAGAGACGTTAAGACTAAACTCTTCTGTTACTTAATTGCAGGTACTCATGAGGGATGACTAATTCACCTGAACAGGGAGCACTGAGGCAGAGCCATGGTTAAAAGTGTCATGGTAGCCTATGCCTTGTGGGCAGTCGCTGGGCCTTTGGGCCTTCACCATTTATATTTAGGAAGAGACAACCATGCTCTGTTATGGATGCTAACTCTGGGAGGATTTGGGTTTGGCTGGGCCAGAGAGGTCCTACGTATTCCTGCATATGTCGGTGAGGCCAATCGAGATGCAGAGGAGAGAAAAGCACCTCCCACCGTGGGGCCTCCACCTGTAGGCCCTGTCAGATTTGTTGGACAGGTGTGCGTTGGGATCTACTTTGGCACAGTGGCTCTGATTGCACTGAACTACCTCAGTTTTTTCTACTTGATCATCCTGCCTTTATGTGTGGGTGCAGGGGTGCATCTGGTGTCCTGTATTGGCCAGCAGACTTCTGATCTACAAAAAACATTGACTACTTGTCTCATAACCTCACCAATATTCTATGGCAGCAGCTTATCGCCTCTCCCTATAAGCCTGGCTGCCAGTGTCACTGCTGCGCAGTACCGCAGGGTCAAAGCTCCACGGACACCTGGCTGCACACCGGAACTAGGTAAGATGATCTCACAAATATAACAATACCATCTGACTTTGTGGCGGTCTGTAGGTTTGGACCCAAACGCAGACACAGACAAAGGGAGTAAAACAAAGTGAAAGGTTTATTGCAGGGATATAGAGGGTGATGTGAATGACAAGAGGTTGAGATGGAGCAGCGGAGAGCAGACAGAGCCGGGTGTGAGCGTGGCAGGTTGGGGGAATGAGCTGGCGAGGCAGGCAGACTGGGGAACCAGAGAGGATGATCCTGGAGAGACAGGGTGAGTACAGGCAAGAATGAACTCAGAATTCATAATTGCTGAGCGGCCAAGCACGACTAACTACCACTGTGGTTGCAATAACGATCTGGCAATGAGTAGATGGAAAGTTGGGGTAGATATAATGCTGTGTGCCCACACCACACACACACACACAGAGACAGACAGGGGAAAAACAAGAGACACAGGGGAGGAGGGAAACACAGAGGGAAACACAGGGGGAAACAGGAGGCCCGGCCTGGCCGTGACAGACTGCCTTATACATCATGATAACACTGCTTCTCTCTAAATCTCCAAGGCTCACTGAAAATCCATTTATTTCTGTCTTTTATCCAGGTCCAAGGCTTTGCAGGCTCGGTCTAGCCTGGCTGGCCTTCTCTGCTCCACTAGGTTACTGTATTTTCCACAACACCACAGCCACAATGTATTACCTGTCTGACTGTGTATCAGCACTGCTGGATTTTTTCTGGTTCCTGCCTTGGCTCAAAAATGTGTTTGAGTACATTCTTTTAATGCCGTATCGGCTCTTGTGTGTTCTTACTGGAGGGGGTTACTATGATGACGCTTGGAAGAAGGTGCTGGAAATACTGCTCAAAGAGTATACCGAGAAAGAAAAAGAGGCACTGAAGGTGAGCAAGCTCATAACTGGAAAGGCTATATAAGTGACAGGTTAGGGTAGTTTTACCTCAAGGTGTTAACTGTGCATCAGTCTGAACAGTCATTTCTCTGGCATTGTCATAGCCTTCACACTGTTTATCAGGATATATTTGTGTTGCAGGTATTTTCATTGGATGCAGAGGCCTCTCTTGAAGACATAACTCACAGCTATAGGGGGCTGGCCAAGACATGGCATCCAGACCACAACCCCAGCAAGGAAGCTGAGGCCATGTTCATCAAGATCCATGAGGCTTATGAGGTCCTTCTACAACGGCACAAACCTCGTCGATTCACATAGTTGCGCTTCATTCCTCTGGCCTGAATAGTCGCGAGGGAACAGTGAGACCCCTGATGGCATTTTTATTATTGTTCATGGAACATAAATCAAGAGCATGCACAGAGACTCACGCAGCATCTCACAGCTGTCTGATTGGTTACTTCACAGAGGTGGTCACCAACAGTCCGTTGCTGCCACCTTGTGGTGCTATAGGTGTATTTTCACCTTCAACTATTTGATCACAGCAATTTTGGTTATTTACTGTGTGTTTGCTTGCTTGCTTTTAAACCCTTAATTAAAAACACCGAGTACATATCTTATTATTTCACAACATAATTACTGAAATTAATTATTAAAGTATGTAATAATCATGTAATAAAGGTAGACGCAAATGTATGATATTACCCGCCTCCTCCATTCTCCAGCATTTCCGGAAGAGGCCTTGATCATAAACAGACACGTGTCTGAACTCTCAATAAATAATTGTACTAAATGTAGCAGGCGTGCTATACTGGCCACCTTAAAGCTAGTATTTCTTCAAACATATATCAATGCGCAGCAGCATATACCAGTGTTGTGTATATTAGTTCTTCTTCTGGCGTACGTTTCATCACATTTCTACCACCTGTGACCGGAGCTGACACGCATCGATGCATTCGACAATCATTGAATCAGGAGTTCTGTTGTACAGTTATTCGGTCTGTATCCCAGCATGGGCCCGGAAGTTGTTTGGGATTCCCAGGTAAAAAAAAAAAAAAAAAAAAAAAAAAAATCCCGGAGATGCTGTCGTCGCCTGGGAAAACAAACAGCCATCCAGACAATTAAAAAAGGAAAACACCGATCGGTCGCCAGGTAAGGAGGAGGCTTGCGGACTTCACCGCGGCTCTCGGTAAGACCATCCGTCGGTTTTAATGTGAAGTAACGGCATGTTTTTGAGGAGTTGGTGGTGAATGCCATTTGTCGTGTGGTCGGGTGCCATAGCAACGGCTCATGAGAAACATTGTGAGGACAGTTTGACGTGCTCCATGTCGGATGACAGCAGCGTTCATGCGGACAATTTAGACTGGGGCAACTCCTGCAACACATTGCCCGTGTGTGTCTCGCCACTGTCTCGAACCGTCCATGAGCCGACTGGTGTCATAACAGACCAAATCCACCGAGCAGCTATAGAACAAGTAGCCGCGCGTACACGGAGGAGAAGCATGGTAGTTATTTGTAAAATGTAACGCAATATGTTTTACTGCACAATCCAGAGAGGATTGTTAGGCAAGGGTCGGTGCTGGTGCGCGTCCCCCCCCCCCTTTCTATTTTTTATTTTTTTTTAATAGCCGTGCCCTGGTGTGACTGGCGCGTCTCCCGGCTGCATCAGCGCCTGTTGCTCCCCATGCACGGCCAATGCCAGGATATTAATTTCCCCTGCGCTTCGTTGTCTCCGCCCCCCTGCTCGCTCCATAGTCTCCTCTGTCCATTGTTGTTGCCATCCATTTGAGCAAAAGGTGCAGCATTGTACATCTGGCTATTTTTGTCTCTTTCTCTCTCTCTTTTTTTTTCCTTCCAACATTAAATAAAATAGAGCCTCACCTTGAGTCTGGTCACATAAAATCAACATGTTCTCTGTCTGGAAATCTTGTTGGAAATAGGGGTATAGTCTCCATACTTGTTCAGAAAAAATGAGAAGGAACATATAATAAAATAACGTCAGCAAGTCAATATAACCCCTGAATCTCAAAACAATCTCATATGTATGTATATGTATACATAGGTACATATATATATATATATATATATATATATATATGTATATATAGGCTACAGTAGCTACGGTATATATGGCCTACATATGCAGTCTGGTTAGGGTTAGGTATACTGTACTATAGCTTTCTAACTTCAAAAAATCTGTATATAGTATATATCTGTATTATTTTGCTCTGTACCTCTCTGGCCGTCTTCTTGTGCTGCTCAAATGCTAAATCTTATCTTAATATTTAATTTCGTTGAGCTTACGTCATTAGTGTAAGGTGTTCCAGTTACTTTGTCCACCCCCAGTAGTTTCAACTCCTCCTCCAGTCATTAGCTTTCTATAAATGTCAAGCCTCTCATAGGAGGGCAGAAAGTTTACTAAATTAGTTTTTTACAGTGAACTGACGATGAGACACTGACAAGCCATCTGTTTTCCTATTCTTGTAACAACAAACAGCGGGTAAGGATATTGTATGTGGTTAGTAACAAAGATATTATATGCAATTTTCGTGTGACTGAGATTTGGAAAATTGGATCTTCTCAAAAATAATAAATGGAAGAAGTTACATTGACAATGTTTTTTTAAATCATATTTCTGTAGGCATCTGGTGAGAGAATGAATGCTGATGACTGCAATGGATGCTCATATGCACAAGGTAAGTTTATATATATATAAGGGATAAACTATATACATGTGTGTGTATAGTCTCCAAACTTGAACGCTTACTTTAATAACATGGGCCTATTTGTTTCTCAGGTAATGGAGGAGAGTCATCAACGGAACATGATTTTTATAGCGGGTTGCAGGGCCCTTCGGCAAGATCCCCAAACAGTCAGCAGTCCTCACCACACCGCTCCCTTAGTGGTCAGTTATTATTCCTTTGTTTTAATGTTGCCATATGGACACATGGCAGAAATTCTTCATTAACATTATGTATTTCCCCCTCACCCTCTCTCCACACAGCGAACTCCATCAAGGTTGAGCTGTGCAGCGATGATGAGTCACCAGGTGCTCCACAGCCAGACAACAGAGAGGCTGTGAGCGACGATGGCAGGAGGGATGACAGAGGGGACCCCATGGAGGAAGGGAGCACAGAGTACGCTGGGGCCGGAAGAGACAGAGGGAGCCTTTATAACGAGATGGCCAGTCCAAACTCTGCTTCGCCAGGACCTCTCCGCCTGCCCAATGGGAAGCTCCAGTGTGAGGTGTGCGGCATGATCTGCATCGGGCCCAATGTGCTGATGGTGCACAAGCGTAGCCACACAGGTGGGAACAAGCCAGCAAGGCAGTGACAGAATATTACCCTAAATGTCATTAAATAAAGGCAATACTTGAAATGATTACTTCTAAAATGCTCTGTCCATCCATGTGTTCATAGGCGAGAGGCCGTTCCAGTGTAACCAGTGTGGAGCTTCGTTCACCCAGAAAGGGAACTTATTGCGGCACATCAAGTTGCATTCGGGAGAGAAGCCTTTCAAATGTCCCGTTTGCAACTACGCTTGTCGCCGGAGAGATGCCCTGGCTGGACATCTACGCACACATGCAGGTAAATAAGTGAGCTTTAAGTGCAATACAACAGTACCTAACACATCAAACATAGGCCATGAAGAGATTTTTCATAAATGTACCTAATCAGTTATTGAACATGATGAATGCAGTTGCTCCATAACATTATTCCTTATTGTGATGAGGTATAATGCATTAAACAACGGTAAGCGGTAGAAGTGGGGATTCATTAGAACGGCCCCCTTCTGTGAAGCTCAGAGGAAATAGGTAGACCAGAATGTACTGTAAAACACATGACAAAATATGACATTTAACATTTTGTGAAAAACAGGAAACCCTGCTGGCACTTTCAACAGTAGGTCTTGATGGATCTCCACGGGTCGCAGAGGTTCATTTTCGAAGAAAGGATTCTTGCAATTTTTGATTTCAGCGAATTGATGTCAGTCTTGCTGACGGCTTATTAAGAAGAAGCGCTGCGGTAAAGGGTTAGGCGTTTTCTGTCGTCATTGCCGAGCAATATAGAACAATATCAGGAATCGATGGGGAAATCCATTCTCTCAAACCTAGCCAATAATAAGTTGAAAAATCCCCTTTCCAAAAATATTTTAATAAGCAACACCACTGTAGTCGTTTACACAATATTTATCAGCGGATTACATTTGATCAACAGTATCCATCGTCTCGGGTGAAATTTTGTCCATCTATCAGTTCTGTATTTTTTCTCTGAATTGCAGCTTCTTCTCCAACGGTGGGAAAACCTTTCAAGTGCAGCTACTGTAGTCGCAGCTATAAACAACAGAGCACACTGGAGGAACATCTAGAGCGCTGCCACAGTTATTTGAAGAGTCTGGACCAGACAGCAGCCATTGCACAGACAGCACAGGGTAACATATCACACCACACGAAAAAGTTTCTTCATGATTGTAAATGCAAATAGATTGAATAAAGCAAGTTAAACATATTCACACACATGATGAGTTAGTTAGTGTATTGATGACGAGGAGCCTTTTGTTTGCAGGTGAAGAGTCGGTAAATATGGAGACAATTACAAAACCTTCGCTCCAGCCAGCCAATGAAAAAATCCAGCTTGTGGATAGACTGGCTATGAGCATCACCAAGCGCAAGAGATCAACACCACAGAAGTTTTTGGGTTAGTTCATTTTAATAAGACAATCCATGTTATTCATATTTAGTAAGAGTTTAGAAATATATGTATAACCTTTTACAAATACATGTTGTATTTTTTAAATTAAAATTACACAATGTTATATCTTTAGCTTGAAAAAGCACAGAATTAATAAGAGTTTGATCTTTGTCGAATATTATCAGCTGTCCTGCAGTGCAGTCAGTCAAGAGTCAACTTGCCGTTACCAGTTTGGAGACACCTGGTCCATGTTGCTCCATGAAAATGGAGAAGTAAATCTTAATCATTGCATCACTGATATTCCTTTTTATAGGTGAAAAGCACATACACCTCGCCCTACCTGAAGCACCTTACGAATTGTCCTCTGGCTCTGAGAAGGAGGCGGACCTCACGAGCTCTCGGCCTGCTGGGGACTCTGCTGGGTTGGCCAGTCCACGTCTCCAAGGCAGCAGGGGTAAAAGGGAGAACCATGAGCCGCCTGCACTGTCTCAGCTCCATCCTGCCTTCCTGACGGAGATACGCACGGTTATCGGCTCCGTCAACAGCAACTTGACTCCTCAGGGCCTCCGAGCCCATGGTGGCAGCGGGCTGGCAGCAGTGACCCTTGGCCTGGCAGGGCAGCAGGCAGGTGAAGGCCGCGATGACCAGCGCCCAGCCCGTAGACACATCACCTCGCCCAACGGCTGCCCCGACTCTACAGACGCAGAGAGCACAGCAGAAGAGCAGAGCACAAGGGCTACAGCCCCGACAAATACCTCCAACAACCACCACCTCCACTACCAAACCCCAGCACTGCCCCGCAGCCATTCCACTTCCAGCCCCAGGCAGGCCAAAGACTTGGACCCAGAGTGGGAGAGAGCGTGTCCTGTGCCCACCACCATAGCAAAGAGGAGCCCTGTCGCACCCCTTTCTTCCCGGGAGATTGTGCAGGTGTTAGACAGGGATGGCCGGCCTGTGCGCTCTTTCCACTGCCGGCACTGTCGCATCCTCTTCCTGGACCATGTCATGTTCACCATCCACATGGGTTGCCACGGCTTCCGCCAACCCTTCGAGTGCAACATCTGTGGCCACCGCAGCCAGGACCGCTATGAGTTCTCTTCTCACATCAGCCGCGGAGAGCATCAGGTGGGCTGAGGAGAGGGGATAGTGGTCGGATGAGGAGAGGTGGCTGTCGCCCTCTAAAGTTGTAGGCTCCCGTTTGTTCTGCACCAGATCAGTTGCTTTAAATCCCTAGCGTAAATAAAAGGATTTGTGGTTTTACAGTGAGAACATTTATTGCACCATTTAAAGTTTAGTGGAGGCAAATTGCATTCTATGATTGATTGCAATCCCTTATAAAATCATCCGGCAAAACTACTGGTTTTGCTTCAAAAGTGCCTTCTTTGGGGATTTCCTCTTAACTTAAAAAAAAACTGTAGGGGAACTGGTGCTCAAAAATCAAACTAGCCATCTTTTGCTAAGTGATTTAGTCAGCACTTTTGAAAGGTTGTGCACAGGCAGTTAAGGTAAGCATGGCATGTACATTTTAAGAATTCTATTTGGTATGCTTAGTATGCACTAAGAGCTTTGTTTTTGTGGTTGAGGTGGGTACTTTGTGTCGTGTGTCAGGTATGCTTAATATGCACTGAGAGCTTTGTACCTCTGGGTTTGGGAGAAGCTTTTGTCACAGACAAAGCACAGTAATGGATTGCCTTAACTCCTACAGTA
The DNA here is from genome assembly GCF_004355925.1 of Anarrhichthys ocellatus. Lineage (NCBI taxonomy): Eukaryota > Metazoa > Chordata > Actinopteri > Perciformes > Anarhichadidae > Anarrhichthys > Anarrhichthys ocellatus. The sequence goes on along the minus strand of NW_022280035.1, from coordinate 10,974,284 downwards.
GTACGCTGCTGTAGGAATACATTGTTTACAGCACGTGTGAAGTCACCTCAGAAGAGAGAATATTTGCAGCTGCACAGTGAGACTATCAGGACAAAGTGAAACTATGAGGGAAATGAACTGAAAACGTTCAGGGTCTTTAGGGCTCAGATGTTAAATAGTTTTTTTGGATTTTAAAGTGAGCCTTAGCATACTGGTGCAGATCAGACCACGAGCCATGTAGTGTACAGTAACAGTCTGACTGAGATGGCCCAGGGTGCTATACCTATACGGGATTGCACTTTTTGGTTCCCTGCTTATATATGAACTTCTTTGCCGAAGCACTTGATGGCTTTACCATTTCCCCCCCTGTGATTGTTCTACTGCACTGATAAATCACATGATACTCACAACAAATTATCATCTAATTTGCAACACCAGTGTATTTTTAACGGAGCCGGCCTTCAACAGAAAGCGTTGCACTGGTTCTGCGGTCTACATTGAAGTCTGCTGCAATGTGTGACGGAGAATCGAATATCAGTTCAACTAAAAACAATTATTTTGCCGTTTTGCACTCAGCAGTTGAGGCTGAGAATTTGAACAATTTGCATAAAGTAGGTGAATTAAAAAACATTTATTTAAAAATGAATTAACAAATCAGTTTCGATCTGTTCAGTTATCACTTGTGCTTATCTATTTAGTGTTGTTTGTTTCAGCCTTGGTGTATTTAATCAGCTATATTCCAAATCTTATCCAGCATATTCCTCAAGTCCATGAAATGTTACCTCCTGCTTCTTTATAGCACCCAAATACCTTATTGCTACAGTATGGTGAGTTATCTGACAATGTTAATATTGGGAACATGAATGAGAACAAACTCAGTATTCTTACTTGTTATTGTGGGTTTGCTGCTTCATAGTTTAACTTCATTTTGATTGATCGCAGGCAAAAAATATACTTGAAACTGTTTGAGAAAAAAGGAATCTAAAAATGCACTTGGTTTGATAAGTGGAGAAATGTGTGTGAATGGAATATAGCATGTGTGCTTGTCATTTTCTGCTTTTCCCTGAATTGTGAATTATTTTTGAAATGTGAAGTAATTTCAAGAAGTGAAAATGAGGCATGGGTTTTTGTCTCCTTGTGTAGACTTTTAAATGTTATACAATATTTTGTGAATGATGTAACATGACAAAACACTTTACCTCAAAGTTAAAGATGTACAACTGCCTCATTATTTCAACAAGTCATGTTGCTTTTCAAGATGTTCTTGCAGTTACAGATGCGTGCCCCTCGATATTCTTGAAACTTTTTACTGTCAATAAAGTTGAGTTTATTGTAAAAGTGATTTTCTCTCGTTCGACTATGACGGCATCCACATCTTTGTGCTTATTTTACAATCAAAGTACACAGAAGAGTTTCTCACTCCGTTTCTGTCTCTTATGTGAAAATACAAAAAAACAAGCAGATTAGATATTGAAGTATTTATTTCACAAAGATCACTCATTTTGAATTCCACGTCTTACAGGCTTTGCAAAGCCTCCCAGGACATTACTCTATTGATATACTGATCGAACACTAATGTGCTTACTACTACAACAAAAATACTATTTAAATGTATACAGCTGTATCCATCAGTCCATGACAGATTTTAGGATGTAAAGAATTGGGTAGCTGCCTGTAATCTGTATGGTATTTTTAGTTAATAATAAGAAAAATGTTTATATTAGATATTACATTACTACCTACATATATTCCAGTGTTATTTCATGTTATTTCATGTGACAAAACGTGCATGCATAATTTCAACAGTATAACACATCTACAAAGGTACACTTTACTGTATGTGTTTTGGATATTGTAATTGAAGCCTCATCATATATTTTGTCTAGAAATGTTCAACTTTAACTTTAGGTAATTGTCCTTGTTTTTACATTTTTACATCAATACACATTTAAAATTAGTTAATTGTCACAGAAGACACATATTGTAAACCTTAATTTAAAAAGTCAAATATATATATATACTGTATATACATATATAAAGTGTAACTGTAATATATCTAAAAAAAAGTATTTCCTATTCTTGCACTGTATATTGAATGTTAAACCTTCAGAGGTATGGGTAAGCAGTGAATAAGGCTAAACTTTATATTCACATGACATTTTAGCAGACTTGTTTTCTGTTTCAGGTGGGTTTTGACCTTTTTTTCCTCTGCAGTGGAAAATCATTTTTGGCTGCTCCTACATATAAATTCCAGGTGCAATTTAAAAAGTGCATAAATATAACCACCCCTCCAGTGAATGACAACATTCAGAAATACAAATCACAACATGTAAAAGCCACATATACAGTATGTACACAGATTATTCTTTCTTACTTTGACGACACACTTGACAAAGTCGATCCACTCATCACCACCCTGATGAAGACAAGACATGCATGAAGTTCTACGATGTGTTTAACATTTGACAGACAATTGTCTAACCCTTGACTGCGGGTGCAATTCAAAACCACTTCTAAGTACAACCGTCATGAGATAAAAAAAATAAATAAACAAAAGAAACAGCTCACTCGAATACCACATTTATGTCGCCACCCAATTTACCGCTTCAGTGCCTTTAAAAACTGTTTGCATTTTCATAAGATGAAAGACGTCTGCTGTGAAACAATTCAACGTACCCAAGATTTTAACCATTAGAGCTAGTCTGAGGATTTTGCACAACTTGAGAAACGTGCCTATGTGCAGCTTTTACAATTCTGAGAAAATAATCTGCTCGCAATCCCTGTGTGAGTTTTAGTTGTGAATTTATAGTTACAAAGAATTGCCTCCCTGACTTCAACAGGAAGCTTTCAGAAGGCATGGTCCTCTGATAGATACTTTTATTTGTTTGCTTTTGCATGTTTTACCCAATTTACAACACACTATACTCACTAATACACAATATCTGTTCTACAAGCATAAAGGTATTTGTTTTCAAAGCATTTATTCAGTCTTTTTGATGCAGCCACAGCTGTTCATTTATGTCTGCTTGTTTGAGCACGTCAGTGCTGCTCTTCTATATCATTGTAAATGGAATATATATTGGGTTTTGGGTTGCTTGTCGAACAAAACAAGCATTCTGAAGTTGCACCATCGGCTCTTTGAAAGTATGATGGGCACGTTTCACCATTCAATTAATTCTTTAATCAAAGAAATTATTGCTGGATGATACATTATGGAAATAATTGTTGATTGTAGCCCTAAAGGTAAGTCTCAGAATACTGTCATTTGAAACAAGTGGCTGCTCAAAAGACTTATAAAATAAATATAATATGTTTTAGAAAAAAGGTTGGTAATAGTGTAAAAACTGTGTTTTGTAATTCTAGGTATAAAGTATAGCCCTTTTATCTCTTAACCTCAGACAGGTAATCATTTTTGTTTTTTTAATCTTCATTTCTGATCATCATTAGTACAGGTTACCATGAATAAAAAGAGTCAACGACAACATGTTTCTGTGACATCTTGTTTGATGCACTGTCGCAGTGTGACATCAAGTGGCCTTGCTGGGGTGATGTTCCACAACCAACACAAGGCAGGATGAATTTCATTTTACTCATCTACCTTCCACTGAGGTCTGCTGTAGAGTGACACGCAGCCACAGTGATGTCACACACGGTGGCAGCATCCGCCATGTCCCTCGTGACGAGCTGTTGATGATGGGTTTACGGGCACTAAACTCAGCTGAACATGACGCCCACCGCCCACCTCGTTCCATGGCTGTTCTCTCTGTTTTGCTGTTGTCGTGTAAGCTCGTTTTGGATACATGAACGTACACTAAACACAGCTGCACATTGTCGACCATGAAACAAAGTCATTACAGTTTTACATTGTGTAAAAAACATATCCATTAATTTGTTTACTTTGAATAAGCCAATTTAAAGTGTGTAATTCGTCGTTTATTCCACTAGATGGCGGCCGTTGATCATATACAAGTCAGAACTTCTCCTCAACGCTGACTTGATCTGATGGCAGGCAGCACTGTGATGATGACAAGTAACTGCACAGTAATACAACACACAACGACTCTCTCGAACGTGTTTAGCTTGTACTTAGTGCAGGTTCTTGCTGCATGTTTCCTCACAATACACATGAAGGTTAGTTGGGAGACTACTGTGGTTTGGGAAACTGAAATTCAGGCTGATATGTAGAATGTGTTTAACAGTCACATTTTATATATTTTATAAAACCTTAAATGTACTCATTTTGAAACGATGGACAACAACTCTCTTTGGTGTAAGGAAAAAGGTATATTGGCTCATTAGTTAGCATTGTTGTCTCAAAGTTGTGGGTTAATATCCTTGCACCATGACTTACTGAGGTGTGTTTGTGAGAAGCGTCCTTCCCTCAGATATAACTCATTAACACAAATATCTCCAATCCTTATCATTCCTTCTCCAGGAAGACAGAAGTCCTCTATGAACAAGGATGGAGACCTTTAAAGAAATCCCCGGACCCCTGGAGTTATACCTGGACTAATGTGTGGACAAAACAGTGTGCAACTCACTTGACTTGCATCTCCCCCTACTCCCCACAGTTCTCCATAAACCACCTAATTCATCTATTTTCCAAAAAGCGAATTAAGGGATTTTCAGAGGAAATCTTCTGGCTGCTAGATAAATGTGTAGCTGGTAGCCTATCAAAATCAGGACAATTATTCCATGAAGCTAATACATCCATTTGTCTTTTAGATGATCCAGATGCCAGAAAAGTTGATGACTAACAGCCGAGGAAAACAAATATGTCTCCCAACTTGTTTCCGTTTCAAAGAAGCTGCTCACTGCAGCTGTACCCTGCATGGGCTGCAATATGCATGTGATATTAATCAATCCATTTATTGTGCCATTTCAATTATAGAAAGAATGTGTTTATTTTTAAGCCGCTGAGTGTCAACCAAGGACACATTTAGGTAAGCTCAGGGTGCAATTCATCTTTCAGTAATCTCCTCTGCAAGGCAATGTGGGTTAAGTGTCTTTTCAGTATTTGTTGATTGTAGTAGCATCCCAAATGAGGACAGAGCAATTTTCACAATTTAACTCGCACTTTGGACATTGCCCATGTCAGCAAAATGCAACATTTAACGTCACTAAATCTACCACATTTGTACATCAAATCACAGCACTTCTGCAGTGTAGCTCACCCAGCTAATGTATTACACTCGCATAATGTTCATTTAGGGGCCAGAAGGAACTTTTTAGGGTGCAAAATGTACTGAAAGCCTGCTGGCACAGTTTGTAGGACAGCTCTGGCTCTGGAAGCGATTAGCCCTCAAAGCGTGGGTGAGTATATTGCAGAGAGACATGGGCGGGTGGGAGTAGTATCGTGTGTGAGTGTGTGTGCAACATGGAGAAAGAACTTGTGTGTGTTTTGAGAGAGAGAGAGAAATTGGGGTGGTTCTGTTATGCAAGCAGTTCTCAGTATGCATGTAGATTGGAAGATGTGTGGCTCCTGTGGTTGGCTGTCCCCTGTGTCACTGCCTTTAAAAAAACTGTTGCCAAGAGAAACGTCTTCTTTACAGGCTTTGGCTGCCAGATGCTGGGGATAATGGATTGGCCTGCAGAAGGAAAGATGGAGAGGTGTGTGCAGCAGACATGCAAGTGAGCGCATACACGAATATCAGCACACACACACATGCTTGTACGCTCGCACACTCTGTGGGCAGGGATCACCATAATGCTGAAGTAAGGTGTAAATAATTCATCTTCAAGTCACTGTTGTACAACTGCCACACACGTTCACCGTGACACACAGGGGAAGTATTAGGCCCAGTAAGTCATGTCAAATTAAGCATGCCCAAACCAGGAATGAGCATGTGGTTTGGGCATGCTTACAGATTCCAAAGATGGCACATTTTGTGGATGTGTGCAGGACGCGTTAGGAGGGAATAGTTGTGTGCAGCCATGAACCTACACATGGGGCGCCAGTGCGAATGCTGTAGTGTGTCTGCGAGCAGGATAGGCAGTGACACAGGAATGTGTCATAGTTCCTGCAAGCCACTCAGCTCCTAAACTGCAGCAAATAAACATTCCTCTACTGCTGTGTCAGTGCTGAGCCCTCGCCCACTGTCGCTGTAAAACACAGCTTGTAATTAAAACCAAAAACTGAGCATTTCTCCCTTTGTTTCCAGCAGTATTACTAGTTGAGAGATAATGGCCCCATGCCTTCAGACATTTCTCTGTGCTGTTTATTGACTCAAAGACAGCATGTTGTGGTCCAGATGATATCAAGGTGGGCCAACCGACAGTAAAACATCAGACTCATCTTTATTGGTTAAGTGCAGAAACAGTAATTCTGACTTGCTGTGGTTAGTCATATTTCATTATCTCACATCTACGCAAATACAACAGTAAGATACCACTGTTGAAAAACATCGCACATTTTGACAGTTTGAGATCCATTTGGATGAAGAAAAGTGTTGACATTCAATATAGCTGGACACATATTGCTGTCATTTATCACTGACTAGTCTGTTTTGATTTGAATAAATGCAGGCTTCATCCGTGCTGACAGGTGAAATGATGTGCAGGCTTATGCTGTGTCACATAGATTCCACCACGGTTTGTGCTTATATTTCATGTGGATCTCAGAGCTGGAACGTTGCCGTGCTGTACCCATACATTGTCAGATGTCTGTAAACATATTCTACTGTAGGTTGTCCTTTGCCCAACGTCTTTCCCTGTCATTACAGCTCTGTTTACAGGAGGAATAACAGTGTTTGCTAGCACATGATCTCCCCCAGAATATACAGCGGTCTAAAGTCGCACTCTGACGCACAGTTTTCCACCTAAAACACTTAATTCCTGTGGAACCGATTTTGACATGTCACTTCATCTGTTTGTTGTCTCTTGTCTGCTCTTGCCAGGTTAACCATTCACAGATGCGTGATTGGGGATTTTAACCTTTTTCATGTTGGATAACTACTGCCTTTTCATTCCAATGTTTTGGTCAAACGGTACTTAAAGCTGACCATTTAGTGTTTGCAATAGACTGAAGACCACTTTTAGGTATTTAGAGGTGATGTTGCATGGCAAAGAGGTGTTTATCTCAGCAGTCTTGAGGTTTAGAAAGTATTTAATATCAACAAAAAATGGGCCAACAGAGTAAAAGGCCATCAAGCCAAGCTCTCCATCTCGCTCCACAGGGGCGCAGAGCCTGACCACAGACATCGTACTGATTGCTCACCATCGCCGAGTGGTCTGTCCACATTCCCACCCTGATTCACTGTGTGCAGAAAACCCAACAACGGAAAACGGTGGTTTGAGAGTGTCTGGAGGTTTGCGGACAGAAGTGAGTGTTCGCTGTGTCCCTCCTAAATCCATCCTCCTCTCATCCCCTTCCACCGGCCAGCTGCATACCCCGGGAACATGGGAACAGTTAAGGGCAGACCCAAAACGGATGTGTGTGGAATGTTTTGGACTTGAAGGGAGAGGATAAAAAAAAAAAGAGAGGACACTTGAGTCAGTGTACGCATGCTGGGATGAATTTAAACTTCCCTCTCTCCCGTATGTGACAGGTTGTGGCAGGCCGGTAGATGATGAAGTGATGGAGATGTTAGGAGGCCACGGCCATTGTGATGCTGGGTGGCTGTTACTCTGGAACTGCCATCTGCCGAAAAGGTCAGTTGCTAGGGGACGATTCTCCTGGACCGTGTCTGCCTCCCAGCTGCCATCCACACACCCACACACACTGGCTTGAGTACGCACACAAACTCACACAAACACTTACACATTTGCACTATCACACTCTTTTTATTCTTTTCTAGAAACCTGAATTGAATTTGAGTAAATTTGACCCACTGTGTTCACCGTTATTAATCCACTCTGTAGTTTTCTGTAACTTTAGGGTAGGTTTAGTTGAATATAATCCTTTATGTGATATGTGTGTGATGAGGCTGTAAATACATATCTTGGGACATAATAGCCCAAACAAATGAGGGTGTTCCCATCAAACAATGCCTTAATTAATTGGAACTTGGCCACATTTGAATGCTGGGATTACAATGAAATGTTGAGGCTGCACGGAAATCAAATCAGGATTGAGTGCCAAATACAAGCCATGCCACATTGTCCATTACAACCACAGTGAGCAGCCTATCATTCAGTGCGGTGATCCAAACACAAATCTAAATTCCTTATCATACGCCATTCATATTAAAGGCAACTCCACCCAACAGGCAAACATTTTTCCACAATTTAGCAGGAATTCTAATATGAAGCTGCTGTGTCGCCATTATGCCATATCGTCTTCTCTGCATGTTCTGTGGTGACTGACCTGATTATTGTAAGGAGCCCAATGACGTGAAAACTTTTTCCTTTCTCAAGCTTAAAATCATGAACGTTGTATTTTAAAGTGACACACTCAGGTCAAATCGAGTGTGGCTGCATTTCTTAGCATCAAGTAACTTAACCCTGTACCCCTGTTATGTTGCTCCTGAAGTTAAGGGTCCTATAAAGACAGCATCACAAAGCTTTTTGCTAATAGATGGGAAAAAGATTTATCCCAAAAGGAAATTGACCGAGTAACAATTAGAAAGCCCCAGGAGCAAGCGACTGGATGTCAGTGTGTTATTAGATATTGGCGATACAGTAACAGACTGGATTTTGTGGCATTTTTATCCTTCCTATCACACTTTACTGCTCTCCTTCCCTTTGCCCCCCCCTCCTCACGCCCTCACCTCCACCCTGTGCCTCTCCACCAGCCTTCCAGAGACAGTGACTTTTGTGTTGTTGAGCTGTTGTTTTTGTTTGTGCCCTTCTCACCATGGCTGCCTGCTCGCCGCCTGGCAGCCCCTTGTGTCAAAGGTGGCTGCAGCAGAACAGACTGTGGGAACAGCCGGTTAGCCTCCTCTGGTCCCCTGCTCCCTAACCAGAGGGGCAGCCATCAATCCAGCACTCCCCCTGCCCCTGAACACACAAAATGCCCAACCAAACACACACTCACACAAAAAGCCTACAACGCTCACACCCTCTCCCAATAATCCTCGGAAGCAATTTCATCTCGACTCGGGTGGCGGCCCATTGTCGCCAGCCCCTTCAATCTTTCCTTATTAACTCTCGCTTTGTCCCGCATCCGAGCTTCTGGACTCATCTCTCCTACATTCCGATCGGTGCTGCTCCCAGCACTCCCAGGCAACCTCCATTCGCTAATCCCACTGCCTCCCCCACCAGCTGCCCCACCCCAAGGAACTCTTACTGCTTCTTTTTTTCCCAACCTGCCGATCACCTACTTACAGAGTAAGGTAGGGGCATTAACTCCATGGGTTTTCTGAAGGCAGAGTGTGAAGGCGGGGTGGGTGAAGGAGGAGGCGGCCACAAAGTGACTCCAGCCCAGACAATTAGAACAATGAGCTGGGCCTGTAGGGGGCTAACTCGCTGCGTCACGCCTGGACGGTGGGGTATTTTGTCAGTTTAATGAATTGTCCGTCAGGCCAGGGCCACATTGCAGGCTGCGCAGGGAGAGGCCAGCAGGGACCCAGACACTAAGTCGGTATTTATTACACTGCCTTTGTCACTAATTGAGCTAATTATCACTGACTCCTCAGCACTCCCACAGGCAGAACCCCCTCCACTCACTCTCTCCACCAACTCTCCCACCTCACTCTCACGCCTGGGATTTGAACTCTGCCTTCCCTCCTCTTTTCTTAAATCTGTCTGCCACTTTCTCTTTCTTTTGTTTCTCTCTGTGTCCACGATCGCCTATCAATTCTCTCTCAAGCCAGGATTTTATCGTTTTCACATTTGTGAGCTTTTGCTTTCTCCTGACTTTTTCTCCATTTGTCACATACTTTAATCCAAATCATGTGTTCACCTGTTATCCAGTCATACAAGACAGAACATTTCGTTTTGGAGGACTCAGATGTGTTACCCTGTGATCAAGATACATTTTAAGTTCTCATCTTTTTGTTTTGGTAGGTCTTATGTGACCTCATGCATCATTTGCAGTATTTTGATTCAGTTTGCTCTGTTTTTGTTGTTGTTTTTTAAACCCACTAGGTCTACATATTTAAACTTTCTACTTTCTTTGAGCTGTGGACCATTCTCAAGTTATTATTCATTACTTAACGTCTTTGCGGCAGGCAAAGGAGTCCTTTGTGATGTCTAATTTTTACCCCGTAACATCAAGACTGTAATTCGGAAAGTTTCTCGTCCCTGTCGTACTATGTCACCCTGTCTGCTCTTACATCTACAACTTTGCTGCTCTGTTATTAGGACCTTTGGATCTTTGGGTGCGTGTTGGTGTTCTCACTGTGCTCTATCTGGATGACCATGGCTGCTCCTGTGCTGTGGTGAGCTAAGTAGAAAGTGTTAAGCTTTCCAAACTCCCGTTAGTCAGTGGTTTGGGTCGTGGTTATTCAGGTTGCCAGGGGCTGGGGGAGAGGTTTTCATTATTTTTCAGTCTATTTCTCTATTTCTTTCCAGCATTAAGCAAATAAAGCTAAACATGAAATGCAGTAAAAACCTATACTGTATAAAATAAGGTATGTGGCTGGATAAGCAGGGGCCATCTCTTGTGGTTGGGAGCACAGATGCAGGGATGTTTTGTGAGCCAGAGAAAGAGGCTGCTTTGGTGGTGGTAATAGGATTAAGCAAAGGACACCCAGGGACAGGCTTATATGTTCACTTGGTTGGTTGTCAAAACTATCTCAAACACAGACTACAACAGACATAATAGCATCTTTTGACACATTCAGGAGGGCAACTTAATTGAAAATATAGACTTTATTGTTCTATCATACAATACAAAACCAACTGGAGCCTAAATCTTTTGATTAAAATCTAAAAAAAAAAAGTCTTCTCTTACATCTCACTATAACAGTATAAAAATCCTTAGAAATAAATATTTTGTATTTACACGAATAAAAAAGGTAAATATTCAGTGCATGAACACAAGTGTTTTACAGGAAACAAGCAAAGACGTGATAATGTTTTGTTTCTAGTATATAAGAGATATTTTGTGTGAGCTACATTACACCAAAATAGAAAAAGGCATAAGATCTAAAACAACTCCTGACTTGACACTAATGATAGTATATTCTCCAGCCACTGACAGGTGCATAAATCATTCAGAAAACATACAAATTACGTCATTATAAATATATTCATATATTTTAATATTTACAGTATTTTGGTTATCATAGCTGATATTCAGAATGATCTCTGACAGCAGAGGCTGTTTTCGGCAAAGAAAAATGTTATCTGCTTTTTACATCCTATCCTGAAGTAAAACACATAGTATACGCCTACTCTAAACCTGGACCAGTTTAATGCAACACTCATGTATTAACAGAAATTTTGTGTTGTTTTTTTTAACTTCAATGCCATCTCAGAATGGCATTAGTTTTCATTTTGAGAGCATGGTGAGATTCTGCAGGTCACATTTCATTTTCAATATTGATCCCTCTGATCAAGTCATGTAATTATATTCAGTGTATTTATAATACATTCAAATTACATTGCCTCAGTAAGATTTTTCAATCAGTTTCTATTTTCCTTGTAACATCAGGACCATCCTGTGGTCAATCATGGTGGCAAATCAGGGTTGAGGTTTATTCAGCTCCCATCAAATTTAAATAAAATGGGCAAATGTGATGAAGAAATTATAAGTGGTCGGGCTGCATCCAGGGCCTAAGTACACAAGTTGAGAAAAGACAGCCCATCCCTAGAGATAAACTTCACACAGTTTCATGTGAGAGGATCCAACATTCAGCAAAGAAAAAAAAACAATGATTTAAAAGAACACAAAAAACTTCCCTCTTGTTAGAGGTCTTCACCAGTTTAGGAGAGCCCACTGTTTGTGGCTCTCTGGCCACAGAAACATCTGTGAAACATTGTGCCCAGTCTCTGCCCTCAGTGGAGGAGAAGAAGGCTCTAGTAGTACCTGGTTACAGCAATCGATTCATCACCACATCATTTCGCCCCTTTACTAATTTTATGTTTCCACAGTGTAAACACTTGAGGGATGCGGATGATTTCCATTCTACATTGATGGCTGGAGTGTCTAAATTTCCTCTTAATGCTGTTAAGCATCAAAGGAAAGTTGCAAGCACATCTACTACCTCCATACCCTGTTCATATATTTGTGCTTTTCTTCATCTCCCTCTTTCAAAAACTGATTTTTTTTTTGGAGAGAATTCCCTGTATTAGTTTACCCGCCTTGAAGCTTTTCTAGCTTCTAACATCTCAAACCACCTGTGTTCTAGTGGCTTTCTCAGCCAATTGCCAATCAAATATGCATTAATATTCCATTGATGTCCACCTGTGATCATAAACACTGGTGTAATGTCCGTGTACTGGTGCAGTTCAAGCAGCTGACATGACAGCACCAGTGGAAGGTGCAGTTGCAACGTTCAGTCACACTCTCAGTCCGGGTCTTAAACCCACGTCCACAGCAGAGCAGCTCACATCCGTCCAGGCCTGGAGAAGAGCTGTTGCATGTTCTCCCAGAAGTTCCCAAAGTGCCAGTTTTGCCGTTGTAGGAGCAGAAGTTTGGTGATTTCTCAAAATAGACCAGGTCCATGGCAGAGGGGGGTTTGTGAGCCGGGTTTTCAGGCTCCAAGTGTCGGGGGTCGGCTCGGTGAGAAGCACGGTTGCTTCCCTTGTTGGCATAAACAACTCTGGATGCACCATCAAACCGGTCCTTAAGAAAGTCTGCCACTGTGCGGAAGCTGGGCAGGCGCATCCAACAGGTGCGCACGGTGCAGGAGCCTGACATGCCATGGCACTTACACTCCTGACGCATCTCTGATGACACAGTCTGCAAATAGGAAGACCAATGAAATCATACAAAGGGGAAATCACAAATGCATTTGAAGCTTTTGGGAATTCTGACAAAAACAGCCAATTGTGGCATGTTTGAATATCAAATCCTTACCATTCTGCCAGCCTCATTATTGTGTATGTTGGTGAGGTAGCGCAGATCTCTGCCCCTCTCACTGGAGTCCACAAACTCACGGCTGAACATCCGGCCAAAGTCTACGTTGTCACTGCAGCCCCCCCAGTGCCAATCTGGTCCTCCAGGACCTCTGCGGCGGTAATCGCATGTGCACGACTCGATGGCCCCTTCTGAGCAGGAGCGAGCCACAGCGTGGGTCACCCCTGCGCTGGTAATGGCAAATACAAATGCAGTCTCTCTGCAACCTGAAGAAACAACATCAAAACTTCCCATCAGAGCCAATTCCAGCCTTTGGCTATGGCTTTGCCAATTTTTTGCCCAAAATTTGAAAAAAATTCATGACAAAGCCTATTAAATGTAGACAAACGATTCCATTACATCCTGGCCAAAATTGCCCAAATAATGCCTGGTATGAAAGACAAGAGAGGCTCACCACGATTTACAATTTTCCCAAAAACTGCTGGGCTGTGGGTGGTCGGGCAGTTCCAGCGGCGGTTGCGGAACTGCCACTTGCACTCCTTTATGGCAGTGTGCAGCCCAGCGGCGATGGCGTGCAAGATGCCAGGGTTCTGCCGAATCAGCCGGCGCTGGCGACGACTCAGCAGGGCCAGGCTCGGGTCCAGGACCAACTGCACGTTCTTGGAATTGGTAAGGAGGTTGGATGAGGAGGCCACATTGACAATACCCCTGGCACAACAAAAGGACAAAGCCAATCAGAGTCAAGGAGCTGGCAGTTATTGCTCATAGCTACTTCAGTGACCCTCTAAACTCTTAAACTGGTGTGTCTTGGCATCTCATGTGTATCAAAAAAAAATGTAATTACTGTTTTCATTATTTAAAACTGTGGCATAACAGTGTTTCAAGACAATGAGGAGACGGTGAGTCTCTGAGTCTGAATGCAGGTTTGTTTGGCAAATAACATTAAACTCAATTTTTACCTCTTCATAAATCCTTTGGATCCGAACCAGATATAATGACGTATTAGTTTCATTATTAGAACTTGTAGTCATATTTTTCTGCTAAATATTCAGCATCTGTTATATTGTCATATAGCTCAGTGGAAATCCTCTCTCACAGGTTTGCATCTGTGTTGTTCTGTGAAAATGATTCTCTTGTGATAAACCAAAAGCTGAAGAGAAGTCGTTTCCACTTTTAGATTAAAATGTCCAATCTCACCTGCAAATATGATGATCTTGTCAAAATGTCCCAAGTCACTAAACATTAGGCCTTTAGGTTTGTATGCTGTAAATGTAAAATGCTCTCCGCCAAAAAGCAAATTCATATTCTGTAGACTTTATGTCACTTAGTTTTTATCATATTAATTAATAACTCAAAGTATGTTGTCCCTTTGCTACATGATATCAGAAAATATTCTGGTATTTGGTTTTATAACCGTTTGTGTCCATATATAATGCACCTGTACTTCTCCAGTCACAGTAATCCAGTTTTGGTGGTCAGGTTTCAGAATATTTCTAGTGTTTGAGTACACTGGTTGCTATATCATTTTTCACTTTGTCTGTTGGTATTATCTGTGAGATCTGTGTAGTGTAGCCTAATGGCTGTGTCTCCTGTTGAGCATTATCATTTGGAAAAACGGGCGAGTCTCGGCCTGTTAGAGGGCTGACCCAGACAGTTGTGTGGTGAGGCCTGGGAACATTAACAATAATGTCGTCTTTTTGGATGTTTTTCTTCATTCCAGCTACTCCGCGGTGTATTTTTTTTCCCCTCTCCTAGTTTTCTTGGATTTCAGCTGACATTTTAAATATTTGAAATCGTCTGACGTTGTGCGCAAATCCATCTAATGGCACCGCAAAAACGACAAAAAAAGAGCTTTCGTAAAAGCATTACCAAAACAAACCCAGCCCACAGTTTATAGAGTTTTAAACAAAAGCGAGACAATATGCTGCACTGATGCAACACTATACAGATATGTAACAAAATAGAGTGGAATTGGCAGCTGTAGTTGATGTGTAATGTAGAACGATGGAGAAGACCTCATATGGGATACTTTTCAGCCAATAAAAAAATCCGTATTTATCCCACATTGGACTGAGAAAGAGAGAGTAAATGTAATATATACCGCAAATAAGGTAAACCTGTTGTTATAGGCCAATTACAAATGTAATTATTTGATTGTTAAATAGATAGTCGACTGACTAATTCCACTCAACCGACAACAAATTTGAAGAAAAATAAATCCCACAAGCTTTAATATCATGCGGTTTTTCTTTCTTTCAAAGGTTGAACAGAACTTGCTAACGGTGCCAAAACTAACACATTATTTCGAGCATGCAGCATGGAATGTGCCCGCCCAATGAAACACCGCTCAAACCGGCGTGCAATAGAACGTGTTCAATGGTAGGATGCTGATAACTGAATAAATGTACGATATCTAGATATTTGTGAACTCACCACCACCGGCCGCTGTTGTTTACGGCCCCTGTGCCTGAGAGCGAAGACACCAGCAGGATGCAGGCGGCTTTCACCCCCAACAGCAGCGCCAGACTCCTCATCGTTGCTTCAGGTCAAATATGAGGAGTGAAGTGTCAAATGGAGTTTGCTCGGGCAAAGTTATAGCCTAGTTCTACATATCTTTGATAGTTATTCATCTGAACACCGGAACACAAATAACCGCATTTTATAACAAATTCAACTACAATAAACCGTCAGCCTGTAAGCGAGAAAAATAAGACAGAAGTCTGGCAGTGATAATGTATTTTATCATTATGTTCTACTGAATTATGATAAACTTGCTGTAAGGTGTAAATACTCACCACGCCACAGTCCGGTGATAGGACTTGAAAGGTGAGAGAAGCAGGCAGCCCTAATTGACTTAAATGGATCTTGAGTGGAGACAGGTTGCTAAATGATGTGAAGTGTCCAGACAGGATGCTACTGCTGCTGCAGTCCTCTTCACTCTGTCTCTCTCAGTGATGCTCTGCACGGCGCATTGAACGCGTGGGACAGTCCCGAAGACTTGATCCCCTCGGTGACTGATAGGCAACACATTCTTCTGTTATTGAGCGCTACGAGGGGAATAAAAAAGGGATTTGCTGCTCTCATCTCCCTCTGTTTTTTTTTCGGAGCCTTTTCAATAGGATTGGAGGGAGGGATAGTTAATGCTCTTCATAGGGCGCACAATGAATAAGGAAACACAACTGGGCAGAAAGGAGAAAAGAAGAGAAAAAAAATAGAGCAATCCACAGAGTTGCGCACATTACTTGTGGAATCTCACGGTCATCACAGAATCGATTCCCTGTAAATGTGTGCGGCTGAGAGTATTTTCCCACTGGCCGTGCGCTTGCTTCCACATCCAGTCTTGCGGAAAGGAGAAGAGCCTCTGAAGCAGTGATGTGTTGGTACAGATGCTGTGGGTGCGCCCGATTTGGTGCTCCGTCGCTGCTCAAAGCTGGTGTCACGGTGAAATACAGTTACAGCGGAATATGAGCCATCTAAAACTGCCCTTTTTACCCGGTGGTTGGATTAGCCTACTCCCTAACCGCATCTCCTCCTCCTCTGTCCAAATGCGCTCTCAAAATGTGTAGTGACTGGACGTTTCTGTTCAGTTCGTTTCCTTTTTACATTAGTCCAATAGACATTAATGTTTTACGAGGGTATCTTAATATATGTACTATTTGATATTACTCCCAATAAACATAACTATTATCCTCAGCCCAAGCGCGCACATTCACAACGAAACTTGCATGTAGAAATTCGCAACTCGTACTGCCTGGTTACTTCATTATTTTTTTTTCGATCGTGGGAGAGATGAAGTACAGTCTCCAATCAGAAGTTTGGTGTATGATGAACCAGGAAAAGAGGGGGACGAGTAAGAATAAAAGCCACTCCAAACATCTGGCCTGCAGACCTCCCTCGATGCACATGTAGCCCAGTGTGATCAGAGCTTGAGCCACTTTGTGGCATCTCCATCTAACCCCACTTCAATGTCTGCAAACTTCTCTATGTTGGTTCATGGGGGAATGTTTCATTATGTGACATTTATCTGCTAATTTGCATGTTTCCACATTAGTCACTGCAGCGGTTGTAGTTTGAATAATCTCTCTCTCTCTCTCTCTCTCTCTCTCTCTCTCTCTCTCTCTCTCTCGCTCAGATGACAGTAAAAGGAAGTGGGCTTTTGTAAAAAGGATTTAATGACAGCCATCCTACGTTTAAACTCCAGCCTTATATGAAGGTGCTCAAACGAGTTTCCTGGAGCAGTCATGCGACACCGAGCAGATTAGAGCTTCAATCCGGATAAAGGGGGCCTTTTATATACAAATCAACTTCAAATCACTTTTTAAGCCACTTAGATATACACGCCAAGGCAGAATGCTAATGCACTTTTCATTGCTGCAGCTTAGGGAATGGAAGGAGATTAGATGAATTGGTGTCACTATGCGAACCGTGTTCGAGGGGGGTTTTAACTTAATTTTATGAAAGTATCCAATGCATTTTCTTGAGTCCAACAGCAGTGTTTATCACTATTTAAGGTTGGGTCTAGAAAACGTTTTTATGAGACATAATGACAGTCTCACTCTAATCTAAGAGTGATTGACCTGTTGATTCAGTATTATGCTAATCATCGATTCGATGCCGAGCTGCCACATCCACCACTAACCAAGTCCCAACAGAAGGCCTATCTGGTTTCATTGGCCTGTCATTACTGAGCATGAAAAACGTGGATAATTGAGATGCTGTTTGGTAGTCTTAAATATGCATAAGATGTATTTAAAAGCCTGCCCTACTTTCTATAAGCGTCACAAACCCATTTGAATGAATCAATGAAGTGTTATTTGCCACGTGAAATTTGCCGGAGCATGTGACGCCATAATGTGAATAATCACAAAAGCACAACAAATCTGACCTGTCACTATCGTAATTTATGTATATCATTTTATACTCTGAAATAAAGACTTTGGGGCGACAAAGTGAAGTTGTTTCAAACACAACAATGAGAAACAGGCGCTCTGATGGAGTGGAGGAAGGGGGACCACATGACTAAAAACAGTATTGTTGGAAGGTCTGTTAGCGGAGCCGCCTGCCTGCTGCTGCCTCCCTGTCGTACAGTGGAACCAGCAGCTCTCCCCTCCCCCCATTCATCATTTAACTCACCCCTTTATGAACAAAATCCACTTTGACTTTCCATATTTCATTTTACCGAGCGTTTCTTTGTTCTTTCTCTCCAAACGTGGAATTCGATACTACATAGGCTAATGTACAGGCCCACCAATAACAAGCTTAGTTTAAATACATTGATATTTTTATGTCCTAGCAATTATTTTTTAGAGGATCCAGTGTTTTAGATTATCTACCAAAACTTGAGACCATTATGCGCACAGCTTGCAGTGGTGCTTGTGCGTAAATGTTTGGAGACGTAATTTTACGCTTGGACGAATGATCACACTCTTAGACGATAAAACGATCAACTGGTGATCCAACTTTCATGTTGGCCAATATCTTGCAAACAGCCGCCTGTGGAGGCATCTCCTCCCCTCCCCTCTTTCTCTCCCCCTCCCGTTTACTCTCGCCCCCGAGCTCCTCTGTTCTCCGTCTTCACTCTTCGGTCGTTTGGCGGTGCATCGATAATACTCCACTCCTCTTCTTTTTGATATTCTTATCCAAAACAGGACTTTATTACTAGTGTTTTAATGTCACGTCGCGTAAGACGCTTAACAAAATGGAGCTATCAAACAAACTCCGTTGGGACCAATTCCTGATTTTGGCAGCAGCACTTATGTCACCTGCAATAACGTGAGTGCACTTGAGAGCCCCAGGAGAGTTGATGTTACACGCGGGTTCTTGCTACATGGAATTCGACAAGAGTTGAGGGAAGTTACTGTGTATGACTGAATGATTGAAACGAATATTTTATATATTTAGTTAAAAAGTAAACATCTGCCTCTGATTTCACAGGCTGATTCTGTGCAATATTGAAACATTGGATTCAATATTTACTAATTGTGTAGCCTTCTACAAGTCTGAGCTATGCCATTAAGAATTCAATATGAATCCCAGTATTATTTCTCCATAAGATGTCGTAACTGCAAGTAACTCCGCTTGTGGGACTTCACAGTTGGATGATCTGTTTAGAATTATGTTTTCCCTGCTTAAACATCTGTAGAAACTCTGTAGTAAATGCTTGTGCAATTGATTAACACATTTTATTGCTAAGTGTATTCAGCAAATAGAGAGATGCGATTCATTTCGAAGTATATCCATCTTAAATCTGGTTTTGTATTTTTCAGATTTTCTTAAGTATCCAAAGCATCTTTCCATTGTCACATACTTCTCTGGATTTGACAAATGAACTCCTGACCAGCTCTGATGACCCCCCCCCCCCCCCCCCAACACCCACCAACTCTCTCTCTCTCTCCCCCTCTCTTTCTCTCTCTCTCTGCAGGGTGCTGTGTAATGATATACTCAGCCTGAGGGTGGCAGGAGATCCAGTGCTAACCCCTAACTCAGTGTGCCTGAGGCTGGCAGGCCTCAGCAAACGTCAGATGCGGATGTGTGTGCGAAGCCCCGATGTGACGGCCTCCGCTCTGCAGGGCATCCAGGTGGCCATCCACGAATGCCAGCACCAGCTCCGGGATCAGCGCTGGAACTGCTCGTCACTGGAGGGCCTTGGCAAGCTTCCCCACCACAACACCATCCTCAACAGGGGTGAGAGCCTGAGGCAAGCTAATGGTGTTCAAAATGTGACCTGGGTGTATGGATGAGTGGAGTCAGGTATATGAGAGTTCTGTACACAAATGCAGGACTGTTTTACAGCTACACTGTTTGCCATTTTCAACTCTTTGAGTGTGTATCTTCTGCTCCCAGGTTTCCGCGAGAGTGCCTTCTCTCTGGCCTTGTTGGCAGCGGGTGTGGCTCACTCTGTGGCCTCGGCTTGCAGCATGGGCAAGCTGCGGGGCTGTGGCTGTGAGGCCAAGCGTCGCCAGGACGATGACAAGATCCGGCTGAAACTCACACAGTTGCAGCTGCAGACCCTGCAGAAGGGTGGAGTAGGCCTCGGCATGACACGATCATTACCCTCCGAGCTAAACGGTCATCATGGCGACCTGCCCGCTAACCTGCACTCCACCCACCCCTCCACCCTTCTCAAGCCATTACCAGATGACCTGAGCTCCAAGCAGGACACGTGGGAGTGGGGGGGCTGCAGTCATGACGTCCGTTTTGGGGACCGTTTTTCCAGGGACTGGCTCGACTCACGCGGGTCTCCAAGAGACATCCACGCTCGCATGAGGATACATAACAACCGAGTGGGACGACAGGTGAGTAATGTGCCTATCCACTGTGTTCTTCATGTTGCTTGGAGAGCAGAGTTAACCTCACTGGCAAACATGACTATCAGGGTCATTGTTGCATTTCTGATTTGTGACATCATTTCCCTTTCTCTACACAGATAGTGACTGACAACATGAAGAGGAAGTGCAAATGTCATGGCACATCAGGGAGCTGTCAGTTTAAGACCTGCTGGCATGTGTCTCCAGAGTTCCGGCTTGTGGGTTCTCTACTCAAGGAAAAGTTCCTGTCAGCCATCTTTGTCAACTCCCAGAACAAGAACAATGGGGTTTTCAACCCTCGGACAGGAAACGGCGCCAGCATGAGCGCAGGGGGATTTAACAGAGGCCCCCGTCGAACTATGTCCAGGGAGCTGGTGTTCTTTGAGAAGTCTCCTGATTTCTGTGAGCGTGATGCGTCCGCAGACTCTCCAGGTACACAAGGACGTATCTGCAACAAAACCAGCTACAGCACAGACAGCTGCGGCTCGCTGTGCTGTGGCCGCGGGCACAACATCCTAAAACAGACACGCAGCGAGCGCTGCAATTGCAGATTCCACTGGTGTTGCTACGTGCTGTGTGAGGAGTGTCGTCTCACAGAGTGGGTCAATGTGTGCAAGTAAATCCCAGTTCTTCCAGTCCCAGCTGCCTTTACCCATCCAGGACTCAAGATGGCGAGCCTGTCCCTTGGCCCACTCCTTTTGTTTGAGCGTTTGTTTTGCTCCTTGTGTAACTCTCCCAGCAAATCTGTTTATCCCCCCTGCTCCTTCTTTTTGGTCCATCATCTGGGATCTATTTTCTCTTTGTAGCCGCTGTTATTCTCAAAATGCCAAGTCAGAGATTGAAGAGGTGACTCATGTCATTTGTCTTACCACGGTCTGTTTAGACGCTGCCCTCTCAGCCATGAAAACTGCTTATAACCTATTCTATTCTATCCCACAAAACAAAGACGAGCCGAGAACCATTTCTATATCTACATGCGGACTCATCTCATTGTACAGTAGCTGTGTATTTTAATGTGTACATGTATATTTGTAAATGTATTATTATTAATATTATTATTGTGTTGGAGACTTTTTTGTTCTGACAGACTAGTGCTGGCCGAGTGGCTCCGGATGGTGAACCAGTGCTGTTAGACAACAAAGTCTCATTACAATGTATTACATTTAACTGGGCTCCTCTAATGATCTCCAAGGTACTTACTCCATTTGTATATTTTGCACCTGAGCCTCAGACAGAGCAACAATACTTATTTGGGGGTCCATCATAAAAACCTTTCTAGACAAGGGTTTTACTAATAGAAGAATACAAGATAAAGGACAGTGTTTTTTGTGTTTTCTTTAAGGACTGATCTGGACAGAGAGCTCATAAGCATATCAAAGCGGGTATAATTGTGCAACTCAAGATGGGAACGTTTTGAAGACAAATTTTGTCCTTTCAGCTGAAATACTTATCATTCTGATTTATTTACACCATTGTAACAATAGTAAGTACTTCGTGAGAGTGGGCACTATTGGTCATGTTTTTCGTGAATATAACTGTGATGTGTCACTTTTCCTATGAAACCATGACTGAGCTCTTGTTATTCTGTGCTTGCCTTTGTCCATTTCATCAGTCCGAGCACTCCTTAGATTCTTCCCACATGTAGTACATGTCAAAGTGAGAGATGGACTTGCTTTAGTCTTGAACGGATGCTGAAAGGTCTGTGTATGTGTGCGTGCCTGTTGCTGTGTGAATGGGGGTGGGGGGGGGACGACGACGACAAGTTCTACACACTACAGATTTGGGAGGTGAGAGCCTTTTTTATGGCCACTTCATGCTGAGAGAAGGACTTTTTATGGCTGCAGGATATTGTTTCTTTAAAGTATGACTTTTATTATTGGAGAGAAGCATCAAGAGAGCAGAGAGTGGGGGTGATTATACCAGTCTTTGCTGTGTGAGCGTCAGAGGGGATCATCTGTCCAGAGGAAGGGACTTGCTAAACCATGTGGGACATCGTGTCCCTGTTACCTGGGAGACATACTTCACAAATATAAACACATGCACCTAAACACATGCATGCATTTATGTAAAAAGACACTTACTTGTCGGAATACTGGCACCGACGCACAATCAAAATTATGAACTGTCAGACAGAACTCTGGGTGACCCGAATGATTTACACTTCCATTCTAGTTACGCTGCAGATTTAGCAAAACTTTCACGTCAACACCGACTGAATTTATGATTGCAGCATTCTTAGATATCTTAAATGATCCAAACTCCATGCTCTGTCTGCCATAGAGGATTTAATGCCAATTAAGTGTTGTTTGTATGGTCTTGACTCCTGAGGAATGGCAGTGCCAGTAGCTGAATTGACTGTTCTGTCTGTTTGGTATTTAGTGAGGGAATAAAAGCGAGACAGTGACTTGTATGGAATGATAAGGTAATGGATTTCTGGTTTTTATTTCTTCATTCCTTTATCATTTCACCCTGGAGCTGCTGCGAAGGGGAATTTCCTGTCACTGTTTCTCCCATGTGTGAGACAGAGGTTGTTGGACAGTCTGGGATTGGTTTCTTTCCCTCTCTGCTCTCTTTTTCTCTCTTTCCCATTCTCCCCCTCATCGCTGCAGACATAGACACATGCATAGCAACACATTGAGTGCCCCCCAGAGTAATGACAACCAGACTGGGCTGAAATTAAAGAGAGGGCAGCAGAGAGAGGAAGTTGGGAGATAAAAGTTACCCGTTTTGATTGACAGTATGATTATATGTATAAAGTAAGGCGATTTAGTGTGTTTAGTTGGATATAAAGATAGGGAGATATACTGTATGCTTGCTGTACGTATAGCGGAGATGCAGAAGCAAAGGACAAATGGGATATGGAGAAGGGGGTGAATAAAGTGTACTCTGTATAAATACAGGCCTCAAAACATCTGCTTCTCAACTCCCCTTTCGTTTTTGATGTGGGACAGGCAGAGAAGGAGAGCGGGAGAGAAAACACAAGGAGCCAGCTACCCAGAACATCAAAGCCCCTGCCCTCAACGCGCAGGCCCTCATTAGTTCAGCTAGCAGAACCAACGAGACTTGTGATTGTGTTTGCTGGGGTGCACGCTGGCAGACACTTCAGAGGAAAGGCTCCTTTAAGTCATAGTTCCCCACCCCACCTCTCCTGCCACCACCCGAGCCCGCTGTAACCCCCCTGTAACCCTCTCCTAACTCCCCGCGCACACAAACTCGGCAGTCTCCCCCATCATCCACTCCACCCCATAATCTGGTCTGCAGCTGCAAACATCTGCTCCCCTCTTATTCCTCTGCCTTCACCACTGAGTTGATAAACACATCTATCACTGGACGTGGAAGAGGGAGACAAATGTTGGATTCACCTGTGGGGCTGGTCACATGCATGTCATTTAATAACACTGGGATGTTTTTATGGTGAATGGGTTAAACCCACACCAGGTTCGTTCTATTCCTATATGTAATGCCACTTATAAAACCACATACATGTACAATATCACCTTTGGAAATGCATGAAAAAATAACAAAATCAGTACTCGAGGTCGGTAACCTGCGATGATATTGATTCAGTCAATGTTACCTTCTGTCATCTCATTGTCTGTGTCACAAAGAGGGCTGCTGTCAGGAAGTATCACGTGGCATCCTATTACAGTCAGCCATTTACTTATTCATTCAGATGATTCCTGTTTTAATTATTCAAGCATGTTTTCCTGCGGAAGCTCGGTTACATTTCATATTGGCTTAGATGTTGGTCTCCTGCTGTAACGCCACACAAATAGCATTTACACATGCAATGTCTTGTCAGAAAGGATATTGTGTGTAAAAACTGGACACAATTTGATCTATAAGAACAAATAAATTAAAAAAAAGTTAAGTCTCAAAGCAGGTAGATGCTGATGCTAAAAACAATTATTAACATTTTATAAAAAGACAATTAAATTAAAGTTGTTCTCCAGCAGTGCTCCTGGCTTTTAACAAGTCATCCGGGATGGCAAACGTGAGAGGTGCTCTTGACCATCCAACTATCGCGAGAATACGCATTGTCACAGCCGTTGCTCATCGCGAGACTATCATCCAGTCTCTCTGCCTGATTCCAGCTGGTAGCCTGCCCGCCGTTGACGGGTAAGTGAATGAGATGCGAACGGTGAAAAATCCTCAAAGATGTATCCAAGTAACACAAGTGACCGCAGCGTGCGGGTCGCTGCGTTAACGCCTTGCAGCTCTTCTCGGCGAATTGACCGCCGTTAATCGACGACATCAGGCCGACATGGTGCGCTTGTCGTGACTGTACGAGGGGGCATTACTGCACACAATATGACCCGGGGAATGTTCTTCTTCAGTACTGAAGACGTTCGCTAATATTGTCACTATCTTAACGCACGAGTAACTGTCCTTTTTACGCCATAAATACGTTAGTTGGCTCATTCACATCCATCGCCTGCTGGGGACTGCAGCAGCAGCCGTCTCCCCCTCGCGTTATGACAAATGTGCATGGATGTGCGGCCACTGCAGCTGTTAACAGGCTATGCTAGCAGCTATAGCGTGTGCATTTAATACAAATGAATGGATATGTAAGTTAGCTAATCAGTGATAGCATTAGTTACAAAAAAATGCATCATAAAAAATAAAAGGGGGATCTTCCTGCTTGCCGTGCAGTACAGGCTGTGGATGCATTTTTTTAAATCAAATTTTGGATTATGAATAAGAAAAATGCCCCTCAGGTATAGATATGTTAGCACAAGTTGAGAGCAGAGTTGGCCTGTTAAAGGGGACATAAGACAGGGAAGTAGTCAAAGCCTTTCACCTTTAAAGCTATAGGCTGTGTGCACACCATGCATTCTCACAACCTGAGGTTATGTGTCATTTAATGTGATACGAATTGATTGTTACACTGGAATGAATATTCGATTGCAGCAAACAGTTTAAAAGGTGGTTACTGTGCACCACATGAAAGCTGATCCGCATAACAGAGATCCAGTATGGTTCAGGTCAGCCGCCTGGTGTGAAGTATACTTTTATTGGCTTTCCTCTGAGGTGGCTTCTATCCTTAACGACGTGGTAATGTTCAGAGCTGCTTTTGAAGAGCGTGTTTTTTGTGTGTGTGTGTGTGTGTGTGGTTTTTGACTTGCTATATATGTGGTTCACAGGCTTGTTTTGTTGCTATTTATGGAAAGCGCTCTCATCACTTCCCTCCCTGTGTGTAACAGTTCTGTTGCAGTTGAGGTGAGAGCCACCAGTCATCATGGGGAACATCTTTGGCAACCTGTTGAAGAGCCTGATAGGCAAGAAGGAGATGAGGATTCTCATGGTGGGGCTGGACGCTGCTGGGAAAACCACCATCCTCTACAAGCTGAAGCTGGGGGAGATTGTTACCACCATCCCCACAATCGGTGTGTGAGAAAATACAGAATTACCGATAGCGTTAGGCAACACACTTGTCACTGACTTCCTCCAGCTTGTGTAACTGATTTTGATTTTTCATTCAGGTTTTAATGTAGAGACGGTGGAGTACAAGAACATCAGCTTCACCGTGTGGGATGTGGGTGGCCAGGACAAGATCCGTCCCCTGTGGAGGCACTACTTCCAGAACACCCAGGGTGAGCCAGACCAGCAGCCCCGTTGATGATTCACCTGTCAGCCATGTTGGACTTTACAGTATTGTGGCAGATCCTGCAGCAAATGCTCGCCCCCGGCACCTGAGAGCAGATCTGACTAATGTTTTATATGAGGTCATTTGCAAACAGCCTCCGACTGATTATTATCCTCTTAGTCATGTTGTTGAAAGCCTCTGCAATGAATAAACTTGGTTCAGCAACCAAACCATATTTATCAATATGATATCAGCACATTGTTTAACAGTGGGGTGAAGTTGAGTAGAAGTTTTGTGTGGTTCAACCCTTAAAAAGACATGTATCTCTCCTTGCAGGTTTGATCTTCGTGGTGGACAGCAACGATCGTGAGCGGGTGAACGAAGCTCGGGAGGAACTGATGAGGATGCTGGCTGAGGACGAGCTGCGGGAGGCCGTTCTTCTCGTCTTTGCCAACAAACAGGTATATCCGATCTTGTGTCTCCTCCTTTTCTATTTCATTCTTTCTGCACTTTCCCACCATCCGACACCTCCTGACTGACCGCCTGATGTGATTGTGTTCAGGACTTGCCCAATGCCATGAATGCTGCAGAGCTCACAGACAAGCTGGGCCTGCACTCCCTACGCCACCGCAACTGGTACATTCAGGCCACCTGCGCCACCAGTGGAGACGGTCTCTACGAGGGACTGGACTGGCTGGCCAATCAGCTGAAGAACAAAAAGTGAAGAGTCCGGTCAACAGAGTGGGGAAGAGCCTGGGTGCCAGCTCCAGGTAGTGGTTATCGTAGATCCATTGTGTTTACATGGAGAGGCAGTGCTGAAAAGCTCCCAAGGGGAGACTCTCAATCACTTTCCCCTCCTCCCCCCCAAAACAAAATACTCGTTTCAATTTCCTTTATTTTGAATAATTTGTTTGGATCTGCGGTGAGCGTTTTTAAATATTTACAAACCAATGGTGTCGAAGTTAACCCAAATGACTTACATTCTACATGCAGAATACATACATATTGGGATGTAATAGTATAATGTTACTGTAAAGGCATATGTATTTCCCCTACTTTGCAGTCTCTTTAACCTTTGACCTACATCACCTTTAATTTGTTCAGAAATGTGATGATGTAGACTCACAATGGCTACTTTAAACCTAATGTAAATGATAAAGAATGTCCTAATAGTATAGTGGGAGTACTATTACTATCTCAGAATAATATCACTTTGTTAAAAAAACGTATACTCATACAGGCACAGATAAATGCGAAGTTGTCCTTTTCTGTTCATTCTTCTGTTTTAACACCAAATCATGCGCTTCAGACCTAAAAATGTGCAAAGAATTTTTTTAAATTTATTTTAGATTTAATGAAAATGTGAATTCTACTTATTTTATTAAACACAAAACCAGATGACATACACTTAGTCTTAAACAATTTGTATTTTTGTCAACATGTATTTATTTATTCTTTGGTTTGTTAATTGGTTTTATTTTATTGTTATTTATGTGTATGCATCAAATGGTTCTTTTCCCTTTATTGCAATGTGTATTTACTGCTGAGGCAGCTGGTGAAGAAAGGTGCCCTGTTATCAGTGTATATTACCCCTCTTCCCAATCTGCATGGAGACGTCCCACTCCTGGCTCACGGGCTCGTTCGAGCTGTGAACTACTGCAGGTCGCTGCTGTAAATAAAGATTTGTTCTTCGTCGACTTGCCTGGCTCAATAAGGGTTAAAACATTTTGTCTGGCGCCAGCGAGATGTAACAGCTGAACTGATACAGATGACAGAACAGGGACACTGTACCAGCTCCGTGGCTTTGGAAATAAAATGTGGAGATCGATGCAGCAGAGCATGTGATTGGCAATATCAGAGAGCTGACATGATTTTCGAATGTTCATTCTTTAAGTCAGTTTGTGCGAGCAGCTGCACTATATCCGTCAAAAGAACTCACATTGCTTGTCATCCTGATTTATTCCTCCCTAATTGGCATAATACACGTGTCACTGTGCATTATGTTGCAAAAAATATCCAGATGCATTATAGTTGTACAAAATGTAATGTCTGTTTTTTTCTTGTATTTTTGAATGGAGTATTTATTTATTGTGGACCAAAAGGCAAGTGCTTTTAGTGTTGTTTTTCTTAATTTGCTAACTAGGTCAGTTGTCTTTTTGAGTGTTCACACATATCACACAAAAAATGAAAAAATAGGAGAGTGGATGACAGTAATACTGCATCATAAGGCATGTTAATACTGTACAAGATCTGTAATAAAAGTGAATTATAATAGCCTGTTTCCTCAGACTATATTTGTCAGTTCAAATTACTGCTGCTGGTTGGAACAATGCTGTAATAATAAATGTTTACCGAAAAACCTTCTAATATGCAAAAGCATGCTTTTCTATGTGGGCGCAGCTGTATATATGTTTACGTAACAAGAAAAGTACCGTGTTATTCGCGATCAAATTGTAAGTGTTGTTGATACACCTGTAGATATTGGGGTCAGTGTGGTGGCAGACATGTAGAACTGACAGCAGCTTGTGTGTGTGATGTGCCCTCTATTGCGTTGTTTTTGTGGCCTTATATTGCCAGTGGTTTGTTTCTCTTTGATAACAGGTTTGTATATCGGGATGTCCAACATTCAAGTATCTCACCGATGATCTCTAACACCGATGCACTCACAGTACCGTTGTGGCTGAACATCCTTCATTCAGTGACTATTGGCAGATTAACTTGAAAAATGTAGAAAAGCAAGACTGCAGAACATTCCAACGGGTAAAGTTTATTTAAAAAAGAAACAATCTGAACGTAGATTTATTTAATTTAGTGGGATATTATCAAGAGGAGAAAAATAAAAACAACACAAACTGGTGCAAAAGTCTTGAATGATTTGATGATTCATGACACTTTGTCGAACGATCAATAAAAACACCAAAACTAATTTACTTTGCCATTCTCGTTTTTATCATGTGTTGTGTTATCATACATGTTTGATTGAACTCCTCAGTTGATACCTTATAAGATGGTGCTTATTTATCTGTTTGTTATGTTATCTGTCTTTCCCCTACTTTGATCTATATCGTTTGTGCCTGCACAAAAAAATGCATTAACTAGTTTAAGATTCTTACACACATATATCTCATTGAAAACCCCAGAATCTATTGATTTAAAATGAATTGTTTGATTAACTTGCTCAAGATGCTGACGTCAGGATTCATTTTTAACTCAGCAATTGTTTATCGTACCAGTTCCCAACTAAGAAAAATGCCAGATTACTTAACAGCACATATGACGAGCTTGATTATTGAAAATGAGCAGGTGAATTAGGTGGGAAGGACACAGATCTACGTCGTCTTTCTCTTTTGGCCTTTCCTAACTGCTGCCCTCAAGAGAAGTTTGGCACAATCAGGTAGTTTGGAATTGTAGCACTCCGCAGAGAGTCATTTTGTCTGGGCCAATCAGAGGTCCGTGTAGGGGAGAGTGCCGCTGTGTCTCCAGGGGTGTGACAGCAGTATGTGGGTCAGAGCTGCTCCCGGGGCCACCAGCCCCCATGGCCCCCTGCAGGTCTGCCACAATAGTAGCCCCAGGGCGGATGCCATAGCTGGGATTCCCACCCGTAACCGGGACGCCTTCACCCAGGGCACAGACACACTGGCAGCAGCCCCACAATCAATTCATCAATCCCTGAAGGGAGTGGCAACTGCAAAAGGCCACAGCAGTCACCCCCACAGCTCGCCTTGGAAGGGACAGGGCCACCAAGGCTGACACCATGTTGGCAATGTGAAACTGTCGGACTCTGCAGGAACCATTAGTCCTTTATTAAAGCCACTTTTCTTGACCTGACGGTAGAGACACCCAACTGAGAATGTGAGAATACTCACCAAACACTGTGATATTTTCCCTTTATACTGTTTTACTAAGCAAGATAGACAAAATCCACACTGATTGTTGTTTATGCTAACTGACTCAGGTTGTATAAAAAACTTTCAACTTACTGAGTATTGTTGCTCAATGCTCAATAAGCTTTCCGTCATTCAACAGGCAAGTGGACAGATCTTAGCTGATCCTTTTATCAGAAGAGTTTGTTATAAAACTTTTGGGTCAAAGAATAATCATATAAAACAACCATGTAGGTGCAAACACTGGCTGAGAGTTCACCTCCCACAGGCCCTACAGAAGCTCTGGTGTCTGAGCACCAATCCTTAGACTCTGTCTCCTCCTGCTGGACGGGGAGGACAGTTATGAGTTCATCTTAATAGTGCAGGCTGATACGAGGATAATTAATGTGTACTTGGACCATGCTATGATTGAGTAGTCTCACTATTATTCAAATTCCCACATGGGGATACTTCCAAACAAACAGCAACTATTCCGCTCTCTCGCATACAAAAAATTAGTAACAGGACATGTGTCGAGTCACTGATATTTATCTATTAAGACGTTCCCCTTTCACTCGCAGTTTCATGTTTAGGAATCTTGTCTGCTCTGAGGCCATTTTCTCAAATTAAGCTTGTTCTTATTTTGGGTTCAGAAGTCACTTGACCATCTGACAATGTGCCCCATTGTGACAGGCCGCTCCATACGCATCAAAGAGGTGATTAACCAGTTTAGGGCTGTGGGGACAATACTGCTCTTTACAGGGAAGACAGTGCAGCCACTCAGCACTGGGCTGCTGACTGGGAGCCACAGTACTGCTTCCTCATGCAGCAGCTGGCAACATGAAACCAAAATAACTGCACATGAAGGGACATATATAGGGTACATGGTGTTAGCACTGGTGCACATGGAAAAGGTTTGGATAACAAACATTTGCTTATCAAAAAGTTACTTTTTTGAATCAATTCACACACAAACATAGTCAACTTGACATACTAAAGGTAAAAGTACATTCATTTAAATGTTATTCAGCTTTATCTACATGCGCCTGATGTGTTTTTAAATAAAATATATAATCTATCAGGATTTTACCCGTTTGGATGCGCAGGGCAACAATTGAGGCAGCAGCTCGTGAAAAAAAAAAAATGACGGACCAACCTCTGATTGGTGAATATATCGGGCTCCTGGCCAATCACATGTCTCTGTCTGGGAGGGGAAGCCCGGCGTCAAAATGAACTGCCACTTGTTCGTTGTTGTTGTTAGTTTTGCAATTGGCGCGATTTCTCTGCTCTCATTAGTAATGTTTAGTGCAAAGTCTTACAGAAGGAGCTGCATTTCTCCTTCACTTTGACTATTTTTTGTCTCGTCTATCAGAGACAGAGCGTGAGACCTAAAGATTATTTTTTATCCATACTGCATATCCAGGACTACCTAAACCTGTGTGATATGATCATATCTCACTAAATAGATTCGACATCAACATGATCAGGTGGGGAGTCATATTACTGAGTGTGACTTTATCATGGTGGCTACAAACAGCATCATCGCAAACCCACGAAGGTAAGAGGATTTTATTATATATATGAAACCTTGTCTTGCCTGTTTTAATTGACATTATTTCATCAATTAATTATTATTATTATTATTATATAAAATGTTCCTGCTTGAATTCACCTGTTGGCAGTTACTCCTTAGCATTTGCTTGCCTTGAATTGTCACAGTTTCTAACATGTATGCAACTATATTTTGATGGAATAGAATAGGATGTAATACAATGATAGAATATAATAGAGTAACTAACATGGATACCATATAGACTTGTCAGAGGTTAAGGGGCTACATTTTATAAACTATTAACCCTCATCTCTTCTTTCCTTTGTGCTCTCCTCCTTGAGAGCTTTTTTACTGTTGTTACTGGGCTTTAATTAAGACCCTTAATGCAGCAATACATCGCCACTTTATATTCTGCTCGTGATGGCTGCCAGCAACATCAATGCCCTCGTGGAGACAAAATAGCTTGCATGGCAATGATCCCAGTTGTAAAAAGCTACTGAGAACAATTGGTCCTGTTGATGTTGATACATGCAATCTGCAGATGATTGTTTTGTTTAACTGAAAATCACAAATTTTAGCTGTGTTGTGCATGCTTTATGCATGATTGAGTTTCAATTGCTGTAATAGTAAGAATTATCATGCAACTCTCCAAGATAGGCTGAGCATTCCATTTTTATTCTATGTTTTCACGAAGATATGGGATACGCTACATCTGTCAACATGCAATTTTCCACAAAAACCCCACGCAACAAGCTTAAAAGGTTTGTGTATAGAAGGGATCAACTTCACTTTAGTGTAGCTGGAAGATTTTGGTTTATACCTCTGCATGTTCCCAATAAAGACAGGATATGTGGGTTGTGTTGACAGCTGCAGGTGTTTTGTCTTTGCACATAAAGGGCCAGCTCCACATTTTTTGTCGGTCAGTACGAAATAGTGTGCAATCCTCCTTACGTTCATGATATTTCCCTTCCCTCTGCCAGAAAGTCCTACTCACACAAGGCCCATTGTCTGCTGGTATGATCTCAGCAACGCAGACCCCTCAGACACTCACATACATACGCACATGCACACACACAGGAGCACTGTCTGTCACTGCATCACTCTTCAGTCACTGGGACACACAGTCCACATTTATAGCTTTGTCACAATGAGGAACGTTGTCTGAGAAAAGTCCCTCTCCCTCAACTTCCACTCAATCAGCCGCAGGCCTGGACTGCTCCATGTACCAGGGTTACAGCCTGTCTGTATTACTGTGCTTTGCATCAAACTCTCCAGCCAAAACAGCAGCACACGCAGTATGAAGAAGACCAAGCCCATAAGTACTGCACAATATAACCCTCTCACTCAAATATGCTATTTGTTTTCAAGCATTCCAAGCTGCCATTGGTTTCCATACATTTCTGTATGGTATCAAAATAAATCAGCAGACAGCAACTCTTAAAACTTGCTTGAATTGTGTAATGCATCACAGACTGCATTCATCTTTGTCAAAATCACATAATTGTTGGACTGTAATACAGCACATTATGTTGCAATGATAACTCTGGCAAAACATGATACAGACTTGATGTTCACTGCGGTGGATTACACAACTCAAAAAGGTTTCTAGAGTCTGCTAATTGATGTTCAAGAGTTACAGAAATTAACAGAAACCAGACAGCAAAATTCATTAAAAAAACACAGTGTTTGCATAGTTTGCAAATGATTTAAATGTGATGTTAAGTACATGTGATCTTGCAACGCATTCTGCCTGGATGTGTATAAGCTAAGCGTACACAAATGGTCTAAAATATATAGCAAGTAAAGTGATACATTGACCCAAGGTTCTCTTCACCAGTCCCTAAATCACCCTTTAAACTAAGTAGAGTAATATTTGTCTCTCTTCTCTGTATGTTTGTCAGTGGTGTGTCCTGGTACGCAGAACGGACTGAGCTCCACAGGTTCTCAGGAGATTCAGTACAACCTGATTAAGGACCGTTATGACGGCTGTGAGATCATCATGGGAAACCTGGAGATCACTCAAATTGAGAGTTGCTGGGACTTCTCCTTTCTCAAGGTAAAAAATCCCAAAATCCCAAATGCCTTGTCTTTCAACTGATTTCTGAGTACGAGGTGTAGAAGTGTGGTCCTCTTCTTTCCCTCCAGGCAATCCGCGAGGTGACTGGCTATGTCCTCATTGCCATGAACCACTTTCAGGAGATCCCTCTGGGGCAACTACGGGTCATCAGAGGAAACAGCCTTTATGAGAGACGCTTTGCTCTCTCTGTCTTAATCAACTACCCCAAAGACGGCTCCAACGGTCTGCGGCAGCTGGGCCTCGCAAATCTGACAGGTAAAGAGGGTTACCCGAGAACACAGAACGATTTCTTATATGCAAGGTGTGAATCGGGCATTTAAGATTTGCTGTGCTGTTCTTCTATATGTAAACTTCTTTAAGTTTTGTCCAAAGAAACATAAGATGTGTCATTTTATGTGCAGAGAAACATAGATGTTGCTATTATAGCTGACAATTACTCATACTTTGAAAGAATGACAGGACAATGGATTGCAACAATTAGGGAAATCTCATCTTCACTGTCAGCTAATCTTCATGTCTTCTTAAGTGGTGTAAAAACTACTTATGGCAAGGCGTGCATTCCCCAAATCCTTGACATCCTGGTATAGCACTTTATCAAAGCTCTGTCTCAGTGGCCTTTCTCACAGCAGATATTCAGACTCTAGTCTCGGTCTCGCAGGAAAAGCGCAGGTGTTGCTAATAGCTTTAACGATGGCTCTGTTCTAATCAGTAAATCCCAGTAAGCCAGGACAGTGTGACCGTGAGCCCACATGCACAATACTGACAACAAAAACAAATGTTGGAAAGAATTATGGTGCAGTTTTCATGATATAGCTTTTGTATAAAGGATATGCCATTCCTCTCCCCCTGTGGGCACAGCAGCCCACTGCTACTAAAAATGCTTTGGATGGATTAATAAAGGCAGAGGTCAAATATGTCCCTGTATGTATGTGACGATTGTGTTTGAGTCTGTACCTTCCAATTATGTGATATAAATCCTTATTGGAAAAAAGTATTCCTTGGGTCATTTAGTTTTAGGTCCTTTACTGCCTGTACGTCTATCCTTGTACCCGCTTGTATACTTTTTGTATATTTTACCCAGAAGGTAAAAAGTATTTAAATTTAAATTTGTGGGCTGCAGTCTAAAGTGTTGCTAAAGGACATCCAGCCTGCGCTCTCTCTGCATAATTTCTTATAATTTCTTCACAGAGATTCTAGAGGGAGGAGTGCAGATTATCAACAACAAGTACTTGAGTTACGGCCCCTGGATCTTCTGGCAAGATATCATCAGGGACAATAGTGCTCCAATTGACATCCAGTACAATGGAGAGAGAGGTTGGTGTTGGGTTAGTCCTATTTCACATATCTTTAAATTATCTCTGGATACTCTCTCTTATAACTACTGCCTCTCTTTCCCTCTGTCAGGCCCATGCCACAAATCCTGTGGAGATTACTGCTGGGGGCCAAATGAGGACCAATGTCAGATCTGTGAGTTGTGAATTATTCTGTTTCCCTGTTTTTCTCTCTTGTGTTTTATCTCTCTCCTCCTCCTCCTCCTCCTCCTTCTTTCTCCTCACTGACTGTCACTCTTCATACACTGAAATACACAGAGACGGAGAACACTTCATACACTGAAAGACACACACACACATATGCACATTGGTAACCTCTGTTTAACCCGTCTCTCCTGTGTTTCTCAGTGACTAAGACGGTGTGCGCTCCACAGTGTAATGGCCGCTGTTTTGGGACGAGCCCCAGGGACTGCTGTCACATAGAATGTGCAGCGGGATGTAAAGGCCCTCTGGATGTGGATTGTTTTGTAAGTACTCTGTTTTTGATAAAATGAAGACAAAGTCAGTCTTTGCAAACATTATACCGTAGGTGTTTTATTCTTCAGTAACAAAGGAAGCTAAAAATAAATAATTTTTTTAACTATTTTGCCTCCTTTATGTAAAAAAATACTTTACTTCCTCATTTGCTTCCAGAATTGGTTCTATTGTAACAGATATACTTGAAAGTCAATGGTTTTAAGGACTTTATAGGTGGATGTTATCCAATTACAAATATGCTCGCTCTTTTGATTCCCATCTTCCAGGCAGCTATTGGTTTTTGTTACAGTAATATAGTCTGGTCTGTAGACACTTGACACCTGCTCACTAACATCCAACCCAGTGTTGTGTACGTGACCTGTTTTTTAAACTCTTTTTTTGATGGTTCATCTGATATTTGAGGCAGCTCCCAAACAGAAACAAATTAATATTATTATTATGTAGTTTCTGGGTTTGATTTTCTGTCAATATAGCTTGTGAGTTCAGCCAGCCATGTTAGCAGCTGTGAGGCTCTACTCACAGCAGTGCTTTGAGCTAATTAATAACTTTTAGCATGCTTGCAATTACAATGCTAACATGCTGATGTTCAGCCGGTATAATGCCAACCATGTTCCCTATCTTAGTTTAGCATGTCTGCTAACTAGCACTAAACACAATGTACATCTGAGGCTGATGGGAAAATCATGAATGACAAATTCAAAATGTGATTAGATGAAAAGTCAGAGGATCTTTTCACGTACTACAATTCATCCGAGGGATTATGAATCTGTGCACCAAATGTCACAGCTCCATCCAATAGTTATTGAGACATTTCGTTCGAAAGCCAAAAATGTCAACAGATCTGTAAGATTCATCCTCTGGGGCCATAAATATGCAACATTTATCCAACTATCTAAGCAGTAGTTGTTTATATATGCCATTCTGGACCAGGTGAGGGACTAACAGACTTATAAAACTGTGTATAGTGTTGTGTTATGGAAAGCAGTCAGAATTCATATTTAACAGAAATGATTTGTATTATTTGAGCCAAACCATGGTTATACTTTAAGATGATTTCTTTACTGAGCTACCCATCATTTGGGATTCAGGACTTAATTAGCATATGTTTGCTCAAATGTCTGTTTGTGTGTGTGTGTGTGTGTGTGTGTGTGTGTGTGTGTGTGTGTGTGTAGGCATGTCGTCATTTCAACGACTCTGGAGCCTGTGTGCCCCAGTGTCCCCAGACTTTGATCTATGACAAGCAGACGTTTCAAATGGAGACCAACCCTAATGCCAAATATCAGTACGGATCCATCTGTGTCTCCCAGTGTCCCAGTGAGTGGCTTGTGTTTGTTCGTGTGTTTGTATCCTCAACGTGTTGTCTTGTTACTTTTTGTGCAATTTGGAAAATACTTTAACTAGCCTACCTGATATTGCAAACCTGTGTCATAGTGTGCTTTTTTTTTTTTGTCTTGCTCCCTCTAGCCCATTTCTTGGTGGACGATAGCTCTTGTGTAAGCGTTTGTCCACCAGACAAGATGGAGGTGGAGAGAGACGGCCAGAAGCAGTGTGAGCTCTGCAGTGGACTCTGCCCAAAAGGTTGGCACTATATATATATACTTTCCACTTCTTACATTGAGTATATTTGTCAGTCATCAAAGATTAAGATGGTGCTTGGTCATTCCTGTAGTGTGTGAAGGCACTGGAGCTGAGCATAGACAGACGGTGGACTCCAGCAACATCGACAGCTTCATCAACTGCACCAAGATCCAGGGCAGCCTTCACTTCCTGGTCACGGGGATTCTTGGGTAAATTGCCTGCCCTGCCTGAAGGATCACTGCGTGCAGCTATGTAGAGTTAGCCTGTTCATATTGTGTGTTTTATTCTTCATAGAGATGACTTTAAAAACATCCCGCCCCTGGATGCCAAAAAGCTGGAAGTGTTTCGCACCGTGAGAGAAATAACAGGTTTGTGTAAACTTTGTTGGTGCTAATAATGGATCACAATGCTTGGTGATAGTTTTACATGTTGTAGCAGACTACTGTTGCAATTCATATTTCAAAGTTTAATCAAAGCACACTGGTAGGTTTTAAATCTAAATCCGGGTGACAATTGTTTTCAATTCATTTTAAGTGTAATGTGATATTTTTGATATACCGCTCAGTATTCTTGCCAAAGTTACATTCAGTCACTTGGTAATACAGCTGTTTAAAATTAGATACGGTGAAGAGAAATAAGTCTTGGATACATGACAACAGAGTGGGTTGCTGTTCTCGACACCTATCACCAATTAATTATCCATCTCATAATCTGGAAAAATGTTATGCAATATGCTGATAATGGCCTAAAACAATCTAAATACCTTTGCAGTCTTTATGTTTGAATGTTATCACTGCATTTGATTGTCAGATATCCTAAACATCCAGTCGTGGCCCAAAGAACTGAATGATCTGTCTGTTTTTTCGAGTCTCACAACCATTCAAGGGAGGTCTCTCTACAAGTAAGTCTTGTGTACACACACTGATGTTTGTTAATGTTGGTGCCCAGTAGAAATTGAAGTAAATCAGTAAAAGACGATTAATTAACCTGATAAAACAAATAACATATCAACAAAATGTTCTTCTATATAGAAAGATCAGATATTCAAATGGTACTAACGCTCTTAAGATGTAATGTTACTGACATTAAACATGCTGCATGCCTCAGGATGGTTCTGATTCTTGTGTTCTTGCCTAAACTCATATCTATATTACAAGTGTGTTGTATAACCGTGTGTCATCACTGCTCTCTCACACACTCTACACCCTCCTAACTGCTATGAGCTGCTATATAAACAAACAAGTGTTGCAAATTTTAAGTAATTCTTTGACATATACAGTATATATCATAAATATTTCTTAAATGTTTTTTTTTCCTTTGTTTTCTTTTTGTCTGTGTCCCCTCTGTCCTCCAACCTTCCAACCAAAGGCGTTTTTCTCTGATGGTGATGCATCTCCACACTCTTACCTCACTGGGCCTGCGCTCTCTCCGGGAGATCAGTGATGGCAGTGTGTACATCAGTCAGAATGCCAACCTCTGTTACCACCACACAGTAAACTGGCCGCAGCTGTTCAGGGGCCGCAGAGTTCGAGTCAACAACTTCAACAACAACAGGCCGCTGGCAGAGTGTGGTGAGACGAGATATAAAGAACCTGTCTATAATCCAAATGAAACACGTTGTCTTTTGTTGTTCGTTGAGCTGAACAAACTGTAGGCTACTATACACTTTTAGCAATCTCCATACTGATAAATCTTCATCAGTTTCCTGATGTTTTTCTCACATTGTTGTGTGTGCAGTTGAAGAGGGCCATGTGTGTGACCAGCTGTGTTCAGACTCAGGCTGCTGGGGCCCGGGGCCCGACCACTGTCTCTCCTGTAGGAACTACAGCCGAGACGGCACATGTGTGGGTAGCTGTAATTTCCACACTGGGTCAGTAGATACATATGTGTGTTGATATTCTTACTGGGGTTGTTTGTGTGTTGAATATATTGATTTCATCTGACCATATATGTATTTGAATATTGTTTCCCTAGAGCTCCAAGGGAATTTGCAGGACCTGATGGCGAGTGTGTTGCCTGTCATCCAGAGTGCAAGCCTCAGAGTGGGACGTCCAGCTGTACTGGACTGGTAATCACTTTCTTTGATAGTACACTGTGGCCCAATGTCTTTGTATGGATTTTCAATTACATTTAGCTAATTATCCAATAATAATGTTTTTTATTGTTTTTACAGTCATACCTTTACTACTTTACGAGGCCATAAATCCCTCTGGGAAAGGACGGGTCTCCCTCAGACTCATATTTTTGTCCCCCATTTTTTATAGTTTTACTCTGTCTCACAAATCTCTGAATCCAAACCCAACAACATTTATATAGTAATATTAATACTGTCTAGACATGAGTTATAATTTGCCCTGCAATAGAAGAAAATAGCAATGATGACTATCTAAATTATTGAAAGAAATTTGATTTGTTCCTTTCAAACAACTTTATTCCGCTAATGCTCTTGTGACACCTTCTGTCCAATGTAAAATCTGCAACAAATCTC
The DNA here is from genome assembly GCF_004355925.1 of Anarrhichthys ocellatus. Taxonomy (NCBI): domain Eukaryota; kingdom Metazoa; phylum Chordata; class Actinopteri; order Perciformes; family Anarhichadidae; genus Anarrhichthys; species Anarrhichthys ocellatus. The sequence goes on along the minus strand of NW_022280035.1, from coordinate 10,935,141 downwards.
AACAAAATGCTGACGAAGTCGCTGCTCTCTTCCATTATGACATTTTGTATCGACTCTCCGCCACTTCCTGCCCATTATATTTTAAATCATGTGTAGTAGCCAATGGTCTAAATCATTTATTATGCGTCTTGGTTATTTGCAGGTTTCAATGCCTCCCCATAGAGTTATACATACAGTAAATATGATGTGTCTAAGCTTCTCATATACGTCTCTTCCTCCGTCCCTTTCTTTGTTAGGGTGCAGACAAGTGTATGGCATGCGCCAACCTTCGAGATGGTCCTTACTGCATGTCCTCTTGTCCCACTGGGGTAAATGATGGACAGAGGGGACTGATCTTCAAATACCCCAACAGGGAAGGTCACTGTGAACCATGTCACCATAACTGCACACAGGGGTGAGACTGGATCCAAATTATATGTTTGTCTGTCCGTCTGTAGATGTGTAACAATTATCAAATCAATGATGTGTTTATCCATTACAGCTGCTCAGGTCCAGGATTAAATGATTGTTTAGAGGCAGCTAGACTGGCAGTTAGCAGGTGAGTGTTTCCCCCTGCTGGTGAATATAAAACACTACACTGCAATGTGTGCGATCCATCCACAACTCAATACATATGACACAGGGTCAGTGTTGCAAATTGAGCAATTGAGACACAAATTAACTTCACAAACTGCACACCTGATCCCTCATTTTTTTTAAATCCCCCTTTATTCAGACATGCATATGACATGCATATGTGCAAATTTGACAAATAAACTGTTCCCCGATTAGACTTTTTTTGTTTCGTGCAATATTTCTTTCCAATCACTTCTGCACTTTTGTTAGTTGGAATCTGCACATTAGCATCTCTCTCTGCTTCCCTCTGCAGTGGTCAGATCACAGGCATAGCTTTAGGTTTACCGGCTGGCTTGATATTATGCCTGGTGTTGTTTTTCCTGGGTGTGCTGTACCACCGAGGCTTGGCCATCCGCCGCAAGAGAGCCATGAGGAGGTACCTGGAGAGCGGAGAGGTGAGACTTTAGAGACCATCCAACCACATGAGCTGCTTTTGCTTTGACTGCTACATGCATTTGTTTTTAGAGAGGAATGTAATTATGGGAATTTTTGGCAGAGCTTTGAGCCACTTGGTCCCGGAGAGAAAGGCACCAAGGTTCATGCCCGCATCCTGAGGCCTTCAGAGCTGAAAAAAATCAAAGCCCTTGGCTTTGGAGTTTTTGGCATAGTGCACAAGGTATTTATTAACCTCTTTGTCTTTGTGCACATCCACTGATAATCCACTGATTGATGTTCCATGAGAATTTTAGAAGACTGATATAAGTTTCACAGATTCTTGTGAACTGATGTGAATGCTGCTGTGCATTTAATTCTGTTTAAGGGTGTTTGGACTCCGGAGGGAGAGACTGTGAAGATCCCTGTGGCGATTAAAACCATCCAGGATAGCTCAGGCCGACAGACCTTCACTGAGATCACTGATGTGAGTCATAGCATTACAGAAAGAGCAATTAATGTCACATACGTACAACATTTCATACAAAATGCAACGTATCATATCATAGTCAGAAAAGTAAACAGTGTTTTGCTCTCTGTGTAGCATATGCTGTCCATGGGCAGCCTGGACCACCCCTACATCGTTAGGCTGCTGGGCATCTGTCCAGGTCCCAGTCTGCAACTGGTGACCCAGCTTAGTTCACAGGGCTCCTTACTGGAGCACATCAGGCATCACAAGAACAGCCTGGACCCACAGCGCCTGCTCAACTGGTGTGTGCAGATTGCTAAAGTAAGTGCGACATGAGCTACAGACTTTTTTGGAGCAACCACATGTTTTGAATAATATATAGGGTATATACTGTATGGATGTTTGTGCCTCAGGGTATGTACTACCTGGAGGAGCACTGCATGGTCCACAGGAACCTGGCTGCCCGAAACATCCTGTTGAAGAACGACTACCAGGTCCAGATTTCTGACTACAGTGTAGCAGACCTCCTTTATCCCGATGACAAGAAATACATTTACACTGACACCAAGGTTGTTATGATTCATTTAATAAGTCACAGTTGAGAGGTTTTCACTGTCTCCTCGATTTATGGCACGTCTGCAATTTGTCACTTAATCCAGACACCCATAAAATGGATGGCACTGGAGAGCATCTTGTTCCGAAGATACACTCATCAAAGTGACGTTTGGAGTTATGGTAAGAGGCTGCGGGTTTCTTTGTGTGAGTGTGTGAATGTTATACTGTACTAATAAAATAAACGTTCCTCTTGAAAGCTGGCAGGCAGCATTCAAATGTGGCGTCTCTCTTCCCGGACAGGGGTGACAGTGTGGGAGATGATGTCATTCGGGGCGGAGCCGTATGCATCCGTGCAGCCTCAGGAGGTGCCGAGTCTGCTGGAGAAGGGGGAACGACTGTCACAGCCCCACATCTGTACCATAGACGTCTACATGGTCATGGTTAAATGTGAGTATGATGAAACATCACAACCAGTATGCAGAAACACAAAGATATGATCTGACATGTTTTGCTTCTGCTCTTTAGGCTGGATGATTGATGAAAATATAAGGCCGACCTTCAAAGAGCTGGCCAGTGACTTTACTCGCATGGCAAGAGACCCACCAAGATATCTTGTCATCAAGGTGAGGCTATCATCGTCATTTATTCTAAAGTTAAGTCCACTGGCTGTTGACTTAGACGTTAAACCCTTTATGCTTCTATGTATTTCTGTAGATGGAAGGAGGAGAAGCTGCCTCTGTCGAGATCCATCGAAGAGAATCAGAGCGAGGGCTGCTGCAGGAAGATTTGGAAGACCAACACGAGGAAGGACTGGAGGATGGTTTCACTACTCCTCCTCTCCAACACTCTCCATCTTGGAGTCTGTCTCGTTCACGGATTAATTCTTACAGGGTAATGAAACACACATATATTTTAGACTCTTTTGGGACCATTGTGATTAGATCAGAGGCAAATGAAACGAGAACATAACACTTTTTCTTCCCTGATTTGTAGAGTGGTACCTCTCAGGCTGGACCCATTGGATACCTGCCAATGAACCCCAGCCCCGTGGACAGTATCCGCCAGGTGATACAGACTCACAAAATCACACACATGCATGCAAACAAACACATTACTACAATTACACAGGTGATACAGTTTAAAACTTTGAACTATACTTTTCCAATAGCCATATTAGAGTCAATATTACGACCCCACAGTGCCAGTGGGTCATTAGCAGAGGAAGTGAGAGACATTAAAGCGCATTAGAGCTGCTGCATCAGTACATGTCTTCCGTTTTTCTGTCTCAGCTGTGGCTTCAAAGGTCTCGACTGAGCTCTGTGCGGACGCTGCCCGAGAGGTCAGAGTTCAGGGGGAGTGGCAGAGAGGCAGAGCTGCATGAGGAGGGTTCACGGACTGAGAGTCTTCACAGGGCCAGGTTTGGCTCCGAGAGGGGTACCCCTCGTATAGCCATTAGCCGGCACAGGAAGCTCTCATCAGCATCAAGTCCATCCTCGTATAAAGTGTGGACTGCAGAGGAAGAAGAGGAGGTGGACCACTGTGGCTATGTCCTGGCTGGGTCATGTGTTACTCCACAGAGAGGTAAAATACCAGCACTCTGATGGGAGCATGCTGATTTATTCTATTATTTACTTGACTGTTTTGTAAGTGATGGTGTAAACAATACATAATCGTGGCTTCTCCCTCCTGATCTTCCTTCTACACATTCTGTCTTGGCACACAGTCTGCAGCGCCTCTCATTCTGGGCGAAGAACCTCAAGACTCAAGAATAATCTGTCTCTTGTGGTGATAAATCCCTCCCAGGAGTATGAAATCATGAGCAAAGAATCTGGTGCTCCTCTTTGCTCGACCAGCAGCGTCCTATCACAGGGAGAGGCCAACTCAGCGGCAGTTTGTTGTAAAACCTCACCAACCCTCATGGCTCGCTTACCTGTAGAGGAAACAACGGATGTGGAAACTCTGACACCAATCTCAGCTGTAAGGATGAAGCAAGAAGATGGAGATAGTGAAGGAGGTGTTGCAGAGCAAAGAGACTCCACGGAGAAACATCAGCTCACTGGAGACTCTGATAGTAAAATCAGAGCTGTGGATGACCAAGAAGAGGCAGCTCAAGGGATAGGCAGGTATGAATACATGGATATCAGGCGTTTGAACTCTATAGAGGGAGATGATCCAGCATGGGAGAGATGTGGGAGTCAAACATCTTCAAAGAGCACAGCAAAGACAGAGGAAACAGACCAAATAGTGGAGGTGTTGAAAAAAGAGCTTGAGGAGGAAGAGGAGGAGGAGAAGTACCACAACACAAATAAACAACCTGCACTTCAGGGGAATGTGAGCGGTATGGTCATGCCTAGGCCAGATGTGCTCACAGGAGGGGGTGAAATGGTGGAGGAGTATGAAGAGATGACCAGATTTGGAGTGATGCCCAGTGGGTGGGAGCAGGCAGACTACCAGAACCTCCCATTGAAGGGGAGGGCTGTTTCTGAGGAGATGGGCAGGGACATGTGTGCAGGGATTGGGGGATACATCAAGGTGTTGGCTGGCATCGGGGAGCCTGGCAGCAACACATCATTTGACAACCCAGACTACTGGCACAGCAGACTGTTCCTCAAGCCAGATGCTGTTCGCACCTAATAATGTGGATTGGGACGGAGACAGCACCGGTTATGTTCGTACTTGTCATAAATGTGGGTTGTTTTGTAAAGTTTTCCAGCTTTCATTCTTTGAGCTGCAGCATCCAACAAACTTTGAAAGATAAAAGCGATCCTAAAAAAATACATCTGAGTCTATGATTGCTTCATTGTTACATTACAGTAATACGAGGTAACCATGTTACATTGTAGTAGAACAGTCTTTTTGTACAATTTATTATCATATGAAATATTATATGAATGAATAAAATTTGAATAGTTTGCAAATATCAAATCACCTGTGTCATTGATTTTTTTTGTATCAGGGTTGCAATTTATATATATATTCCGTTTTGCACATCACCTGTCGTATGAACCAAAGACTGTATATGGGTTGAACAGCAGGAAATGAGATGGAGGCATATAAACCATACGAACCACAAGAACAGATGAATCCGTGACGCACTTGCGCGCGATTTGGTCAGAGGCCGATCAAAGATGATCAGAGAAGCGACAGATTAACTGCTGCTTGTTTCCGTTTTTGTTCAAATTCAGTTTTGGCATGGGCTAATGGCTTTACCACCAGTTATTGTGTATTAGTTAGAAGGATTTAACAAGCCATTTTGAAATGTCCTGACATGAAAGATGCACTAATGCACTTATCACAACACAGTAATGTGAACTCTATGAACTTTACAAACAGTTGGTTCGTAGGCTACATGTAATATCTATGTTTCCATAAATGTCCAATCTTTCCCATTTTTATTATTTCTAATTTGTCCTTAACAGCGTCTCTGAAACATCCACTTACTGTCCTCTTTATTTAACCGACCAGTTATGTTGGTTTCTGCAAGCCTTGATATAAATTGTTCCCCCATAAATATAGCCTAACAGCTGTATATCAGCGTCAGCTATTTTGCTGACTGTTGAATACACGTGCATGGTCTAATTTTAAAAGCTGATGATATCATTTATGATATTAACCGAGCCTTTTTCGGATGTGATATTCAAAGCACCAAGCTAGGCCGTGAACTATCTTGACTGCAGAGCGTGTCTTTGGCAGCAGGGCGGGATCTAGAGCTCGTACTAGGCTGCTTACTGAAGGCGGGCGGGCCGATGCGGAGAGCAGCGTGGTCCATCCTGTGACTGACTGTGACACCCACCGGGGGAAAAAAAGTTACTCTTGAGTTCGCGGACACACTGCCAACATGTCGGGAGATGACGATACGCAGGAGCAGACCATCGCCGATGACTTGGTGGTCACCAAGTATAAGATGGGGGCCGAGATTGCAAATCGTAAGTGAAATGCAGCGTGAACCGTTTTGACTCAACGGTCCACAAGTATGAGGATCCGTGTGAGGCTAGCTAAACCTGTCAGCTAGCTAAACCTGTCAGCTAGCTAGTCGTACCCAGGCAGCAGCTGTGCCATGTGCCGCAGCAGTGCCAACGTTACATCGTGGTAGTAAGCGGGATTTTGTGGAAAATAAATTAAACGCAACGCTTGCTTTATTTATTTAGGTCGAGCTTTTCTTAACAGTTGCACATATTTGTCTGACGAGCCGTTTGCTGTCACATTAGCCCAGTGAGCTAGCTAAGCAGCTATGTGGCAGAGCTAGCTACCTCACTAGCTAGCGTTAGCTAGCTGCTAACGTAACAGATAACAATGACAAGTACAAAACTGAATGGCGATACGGAGTTGTGCGTAATCGAGTGTCCTATATTTAAATATGAACTTGCAGGCTATTAAGTCGAGACCACTCAAATTGTTATGCAAGATACTACAGGTCTGGTTGATTTAAATAGTGTCATTTTACGTTAACGTTACTGTAGTAAGCTGCTAGTGAAAAACCCAATACTTGTTATGTTAAATGATGTCAAACTTAATCTGTTTATTTAACTTTAACAGTCACACACTCAATTTTAAGTCTCCAACATGAAATCGTGAACTTTACATGCTGTTTGTTGTTGAAGCAGGTCTATAACGCAATAACGTTTTATTATTTTCAAGGCCACGTGCACACAACGTCATTAGTGTGATGTCATAATTGGTAGTTGTTTTAATGTAAATCCACTGTAAATTAAATTAAAAGCATCAAAAGTCTGTTATTTCAGAATTTCTTAATTTCTAAAAACAAATATAAGCATGTTTACTTCCTGTCAGCATGTGCCAACAGTGCACACCGTTACACTCGCTCACTCACACCTGTCAGTAGCCCAGTTTAACCACACTCTTTATGTATGGCCATGTTTCATCTGCCAGTGTGCTGACTGAACAGCTGACTTTGCTGCCACTTAAAGTTTAATTTCACATATATTCAAAACCGTCAAACTCAAAATTGCTACTACAGTTAATCTGAAATTAACTAATTTTAGTGTACATTTTCACTATTTTCTGACATGTAACCAATGATTAATTGACTGACCCAGTTAATAATCAACATAGTCATTGATAATAAAACATAGTTGCAGCCCGGCACTATAAACACTGTTTTATTAACCAATCATTTTAACCACATCATGGCTCATTGTATTTCTTGTCTTGCAGAGGCTCTGAAGACGGTGGTTGAGGCAGCTATGCCTGGAGTTTCCGTGCTCAACCTGTGTCAAAAGGGAGATGCCTTCATCATGGCAGAAACTGGGAAAATCTTCAAGAAGGAAAAGGACATGAAGAAAGGTACGTCTTTTGTTGCATCTCGTCAATCACCATCACCGCCTCTGACTTGGCAGTCCCTCATTGTCTCTCTTTTCTTTCGCAGGTATTGCTTTTCCTACTTGTGTGTCAGTTAACAACTGTGTGTGCCATCACTCCCCTCTGAAGAGCGATGCTGATGTCATGCTGAAGGATGGGGACCTTGTCAAAATGTAAGCTGCCGAATGTATACATGTACATCTTGTGTACAATTATCGTATAGTTATATATTAAATTATAACTACTATTTTATTTGCAGTTCATACTCTTTCTTTTTTTTTTTTTTTTTTTCCCTGTTCTATGTGTTCACAGTGATCTGGGTGTGCACGTTGATGGCTTCATCTCAAATGTGGCTCACAGCTTAGTTGTTGGAGTCACCAAGGTATGTCATCACTCGGCTCATTGGTTTATTCACAAGAGCCATGATTTGTAATATAATTTACTTGATTACTGGTCGTCACACCATTAACAGCTAGTGATAGTTTGGTATTTCAGGTCTTGTAACTCTATCCGTCCTCTTGTGTCCCTTCAGGACAACCCGCTGACCGGACGGAAGGCTGACGTTATCAAAGCAGCTCACCTCTGTGCTGAGGCTGCTCTGCGTCTTGTTAAGCCAGGAAATCAGGTGAAACTCTCCCATCATGACCAAATGAAATGAGCGATGCCATCACTGTACACACCTCATCTAATAAACGTCAATCGGTCTCTTCCATCAGAACTCGCAGGTCACAGAAGCCTGGAACAAGATTGCAAAGTCATTCAAGTGCTCCCCTATTGAAGGTTTGTGAACAATCGGCCCCTTCAAGATTGAGGGTTTACAATGGGATACATTTGCGAGATATGATTTGACTCTGCTTATTCTTTCAATGTGTGCAGGCATGCTCTCCCATCAGCTCAAACAACACGTGATCGATGGCGAGAAAACTATCATCCAAAACCCAACGGACCAGCAAAAGTGAGTTCACTCAGCCAGTGCTTCCTGTCACTGACCCGATGAGTGTTTAAACCAGTGGATGATGATGTCGCTTTGTTTTTGTAGGAAGGACCACGAGAAGGCCGAGTTTGAGGTGCATGAAGTATATGCAGTGGATGTGCTTATCAGCACTGGGGAGGGCAAGGTGAGAGGAACTTTGGTTCAAATTTGATTGTGCCGCTTAAAATATAATAACGGACGGCGAGGTATTTATAACGATGTTTTGCAATTCAGGCGAAGGATGGAGGTCAGAGGACCACCGTTTACAAACGAGACCCCAACAAGGTGTACGGCTTAAAGATGAAGACATCTCGCACATTCTTCAGTGAGATGGAGAGGCGCTTCGATACAATGCCTTTCACTCTGAGGTAGCATCTTTAAACTTCAGATCAAATGTTTTACTCTTTTTAAAAAATACATGTATTTTATCTTTAGTAAAATATTTTTCCAGGTTTCACCATCTCATTTTTCTTTTCTCTGTTTATGTCCTCAGAGCGTTTGAGGATGAAGGCAAGGCCAGGTTAGGCGTGGTTGAGTGTGCCAAACATGAGCTGCTGCAGCCATTCAATGTGCTGCATGAGAAAGAGAGTGAGTGGAGCAATGAGGGACGTGATTAAGGGCTTTATTGTAGGTTTGTTCATATGTGAACAAAATTAAGCGAGGTCAGAAAGTTTCTGAGCTGTTGGAAGATTTCACCTATACTTGAATGTGTAGAAAATGTAGGTCGTACTGGTAAAATGATTTGTTATTGGGCCTCTGGGATTTACGTGCCGCTAAGCCTTCTGCCTGTCCCGGCCTCTAATGGACCAGAGGAAACATGCCATGGTTGTCAATCAACATGAAAAGGGACAGGAAAACTGCGTTATTGTCCAGTGCAGTCTTTTTATATAGAGCTTTATAAAAAGAAAGCATATGTTGAAAATAATCGACTTATGCCTCTTCTACTGTGCAGTTCTAAGGGAAGTCTGAATGATTAGTTTCTACCATGTGTTTTAGTCAGTCGATTAACAGCGTTCTAGTGTCCACTCTTTGTTTTCCTCTGTGAACTGAACCATTGAATGTCCTCCTCATATGTGTCACTGTTTAATACAACTTTCAACCTCCTCTGTGTCCAGGTGAAGTTGTTGCCCAGTTTAAGTTCACCGTGTTGCTCATGGCCAACGGACCACTGCGAATCACAAACAGCCTCTTTGAACCAGAGCTCTACAAGTCTGAGCTTGAAGTGGAGGACGCAGAGCTGAAGGTAAAGTGTGTTTGATGGATGGGGGGGGTGTTTCAGTCTCCTCTTGAAAAGAGAGCTTTAGACTAATGGGGTCACTATCTTCTGTTTGCAAACTAGGTGTTTTCAAAGCCATTATGTGTTGATGTATTGTGAGGTTATGAAAGTCACTTTTGTCTACTTTGTTTTTCAGGCTTTGCTTCAAAGCTCAGCCAGCCGTAAGACTCAGAAGAAGAAGAAAAAGAAGGTGAGCTAGAGGGCAGTGTGCTTTCTTTTCTTTTTTTAAATGTTTACAAATTGATTTTCTCTAATTTCAATCATTTCTGTTTTTAAAGGCCTCAAAGACGGTTGAGACTGCAACCGGGCAGGCAATGGAGACTGAAGCTGCAGAATAAATTCCTCTGAATGACATCTGACGACCCAAAGAACAGACGCCACGAATTCTTCTGTCCCAGCTGTCTGAGGCTCTTGCGGACATAGCCGCTGTGAATGCCTCTGAATCGAAATGATGTTATTCTGGGATGATGCTGCTCCTAAATTGTTGTCACTCCACCTATAATACACACACACACGTGTACATCTCTAGTAAATCTCATTGCCCTTGAGACCGTCGTCTTCTCTTAACAGTGGACAACAATTCTGCTGCAAAAGAGGAAATTAAAAATTTGTTTGACCGTGAGCCTTCGTCCCTGAAAGATATGGAAAATATAATGAGTTTGACAGAGCGGCCCAGGATGATGAATGGACAGTGCTGTGTCAGCGTAATTGTGTGGCATAAAGGTAACTTTCCTAATGTCATAAACCTGAAGCCACGCCTTTTTGAAATGAGTTTTAACTTATCATGGTCAGAAATGTGTAACACCCGTCTTGAACCCTGAAGTTGCGAGCATGACGTCGGTCATTACTGTTGAATTCAGCATATTTACCGCATTTATACAGCTCTCGCTTAGGTCGGTATGCCAGTACATTGTGTACACTTTTAGGAATCTACTGTATTTTACTCGGCTAACAATTTCTAAAACTGACAATTTTAAGACCAAGTTGAGTAATTTAAATGGCAAAAAAGAAAAATTCTCAGTTGTGGATGGCCTAACTCCTGCCACGGGTTCAGCATTGAGTCTTCTGGTGCCACCATCGAGTCCGACAGTCTGTGTTTACATAAGAGTTCCATGTGAGATATATGGATGCTTTTGTAAAACAAATCCCAGTTTCAGAGACTATTTTTGGAAACATTAAAAAGCCACCTGACATCATTTGTGTTTTTTTTTTAAACTGATTTCAATTGATTGTTCTGAGTTTAAGTGTTTTCATAGTTTTTAACAGTAATGAATCACCCTTCCAAGTAAAATTGCATGCTTTGATTTATATTTGACTAATGATACATCTTTGAAAACTATTTAAACTCTAGATTGTATAATTTACAAGCTAAATCAGGAACTTGTGAGAGAACACCAGCCACCAACAGTTGAACAACAAGCGTTAATGAAATGCTGACTTCTTTTTAACAAACAATTGTTCAATAAATAATGATTTTAGAAATACTGAGGGAATTTTTAGATATGTGTTCACATTTTATCTAACTTTATTTATTTCTGTAAATTGTATTTCCCATCATGAAAGTCTAAATGCAGTTTCAAAACCTTTACTGCTGCCAGGAATATCATTTTTGGGGCAAAATTCAGAAGCAACAATCACTTAACCCATAAGGAACCACAGGTGTTTCAGACACTTAAATATCCTGGAAAGTTCCTTGTACAGTTTTATCCTTGATTTTAACTCATGAAGTACCTAAAGTGACACATATGGAACATCCTGGTGAGGTCATTTGACAGTGAGTTAATCTGTGTACCAATGACATCACTTCCAAAATGGCTGCCTGGCTGGTCAGCACATTTGGCAGAACTAACTATTTCAAAAAGCTTGTTTTTGTTGCTGAAGGTAAGTTTCAAAACATTTAACAATTATAATAATTTGATAACATGTCCTACATTACATCTAAATGGTTCTGACCATGTTTATCAAATGAATTTGTTTAAAAAGTTATGAAAATATCGTGACAGATGTGTCACATCAGGCTTTTAAACTTATAACTGCTCAGAAAAACCAATGTGACATTTGTCACAATAAGGAAAATAGTAATGAGCTGCTCAATTGATTTATCTGATTCAATTATTGTTAATTAATATTTTCTTTTGTTGAATTCAAAAGACATTCAAACAAAAAAAATGTCAAAATGATTAAATTATTAGTCAAATGAATTATGAATTATCTCTACGCTAACAACCACTGTGACATGTCACATTTCAGATATTTGGCACTAGATGGTAGTATTTAGAAAATATTTTCAGAAATGTGTTCCATGTCCATTTATATCTCCAATCATTTTAAAATGGGTGTGGGTTGTTGTGGGTTAAGTTAGTCTATACAATACTGGAAAGGGCTTGTTAAATACCAACCACTCATATGTTTTTACAGTTCCCCCAGGTCAAAAATAAATGCACACTTTAAATATACATGTACAAAATACTAAGGGCATACTATCAATCTTTACTGTGTCACCAATCACATAACAAGTATGCTTATAACTCTCTTCTTGAATATTATCTGTTTATTTAAAGGACCAGACAGATCTGCTGCATATGCACATAAAAGGTACGTATTTTCTATATACGATTTACATTCTAGAAAACTGCATTTCCCATAATTTCCTACGGTCCAGTGAAAGTGACGTAGAAAATCCCTATAAAAGTGTCGTCGCCACGTTATGACGTTCTTCACGGAGACGATTCTTTCACTGTCGGTAAGTCACAACTATCGGTGTAAGAATCCAAGTTAATCGTCTTGTTTTTGAGTTAATCGAACTAATCTTTAACATTTTCCTTTCAGTTTTCAGCCTCCTCTTCTCGACATGAGAGCTAAGGTTTGTGTTTTATGTTTGTATGATCAAGTAATCGTTGTTCCTAGTGGCGCTAACGTTTGCGAGCTAGCTAGCTAGCTAGCTTGAGCATGACTACGGGCCAGCAAAGCACGTGGTGCATTAGCTGTCATCTTTACAATTTGTTTATACGCCATTTATTTGCAGATTTGGGAAGAGTTAAGTACATTTGTGCATTTAGACTTGCAGGAATTAAATAAGGAGAAAATTAACATTGTACTTCTCTTCTGCAGTGGAGAAAGAAGCGCATGCGCAGGTAAGAATGCATGCCTCATGTTTTTCACGCATGTGTATCAAGTCTGTTTTGAGAGATTTCTGGCTGATTGCCTCTTTGTATTGTCTTGTTATAGACTGAAGCGTAAAAGGAGGAAGATGAGGCAGAGGTCCAAGTAGACCGTCCTCCCCGCCATGGCTGTGACAGCACATGTTGCCTACAACCAGACCGGTGAGGCTGGCTCAAGATCCAGGACTCTCCAGGTGTCAAGTCTGTCAGTGGCACCCATATCAACGTGAGGCAGCAGAGCTGCAGCGGCTGACTTGTGTTGGAGAGCTGATTCAAGGCCTGCTGGATGACAGGCTTTTCCTCGGACATTCTGGACTTTGTTGTTAATTCCTCAACTTTTGACCTTTTTTGTTTAAACTGTGATTAAAGGTTTTGGTTTCTAAATAGTTTGTAGAAGTTCTTTGGGTTTAAAAAACATTATTTACCTGCTTAGGTTTTAGGGTTCAGGTATTGTGCATGCAGGTCCTCCCATGATTATGGATGACAATGCAACTTTACTTCAACAGAGCCATGACTAATGTTATTAGTTACGCCTCTGCTTTTCTATCATGGTTCATGTTTGCTGTAAAAGACCTGCTGGTACGGTTACCTAATTAAGTGACTGTTTTGCCTTTAGAGAGTAACTGACCAAAATATTCAGAACCTGTGCATAAGTAATTCTACAACAGTGTAAAATAAGTATCAATTCCACACTGATGTAATGAGTGAAATCTGTATTGTGGTGTTATGAACTTACGCTGGCAGAGTTCAAAGATCTGGTGTCTTAGGACCGAGTTTAAGTAAGTGGAGTATGTAGGATCCCAAATAAAACTTAAGAGGCACCGACCAAACGCCCGTCAGTGGAAGCAGAATATCGATTTGGGAGACGAGTATTAATGGGCATGGTGGAAAAGCTGGTTACTTTTAGACTCATTCAAAATAACAAAGCAGACCCAACATAAGACAACTGTCCAGTTAACCCCGTACACATCTTTAATCTGGCAAGGTCTTGCTTTTCAAAGCCTACTTTCTATATGCACGTCAAAAGTAATTAAATCTTACTTTCAAACAGCCTCTGCCAAGTTTGCAATTGCAGGTTTAGCAGATGAATTAGTTTACGCTCAAAATACAGAAATGCCCAGAAAACATGTTGAATTACCCCCATAAACGGGCTTACAACTCACTAAATCCCACCTTTTTACACAACACGTTTAGTAAACATGGCGTTCTATACAGTTATCAATCGCTACGGCACATTTTTTGAAACAGTCTTTAAAAAAAACTGTACAAGAGCATTTGTCGCAACTGTTTAATGGGACGTCGCAGCTCTTGCATTTCTGCAAAAGGTTTTTACTCCCCCAAAACACTTGATTCATCCTTCAAAACCTCGTTATTGTGCCATTAAATTGGTTGAGGGGCATGGCTCCTGCTGAGCTGAGGGAGGGGGGTACCTGGTGGATGGGGTCAGGACTGTCCCATTGTCTTTCAAAGCGCCAGTACAAACTTATAAGAAATGTAATAATGAAGCATAAAAAGTATTGATTACAGGACTGCTGAATATTACGTGAAAACTCACGCAAACAATTACACATTTATACATTCTAACACAAAACAAGTGTCAAGTTGGAACTTGTCCATTCAATTAACAGCTTTTCTTGCTGCCCTATATTTGCATCCTTGACTATGAATCCATGTAAACAATTATTGGCAACGCCAAACTGACAGCTGACATCAGGAGGTCCAGTTTAAACTTTGACCTGTATGAAATAACTTGGTGGAGATCATTTCAACATCACAAATAAGATCCTGTGACCACTTCTGCTTCTGCAGAACAAAACAGCCAGTCATGCTTCATTATTGGGATGCAATAATGAGGTTGTTTATTGAAATTAACTTGTTATTCATTACTGACAGCCTTGGTGAACATGTGCACAAATGGTGGTTACATGTGTATTGTTTGGGCTTTAAAGCATATTTGGTGATTGGTACAGATTGGTACCAGTGAAGCATGACGTTACAAAAATGAATCTGTAAACATTAGAGCATATTATCCAACAAATACAATATTTAATAGATGGCACAAAAGATCAACAATGACTGGGTTGCCATCATTATATCATTATATATCTTGAAAACATATGCAGTATCTCAGTTGTAAACAATGCTCCTGTTAGATTTGGGAGAAGAAAAAAACTCCTCTTGTGCCAGAAATAAGGTGCTATTTTCTTTCTTGTAAGAAAACATCAATATATTTTTTATGGACACAGCAAATCACATGTAAACCAGAGAGACAAAACAGTCATCAGTAATCAGTTTGATGAGGTTTATAAAGCAACACACCCGGCATGTGACAAGCCACCACAATCTGTGGTCAACATGTTGCACAGAACTTGTATGACTTCTTTACAACGCCTTTATGTAGCCTATATAATTATTGTATTGCACATCCCATGAACATATTGTACTTAAGCTCTAAATCTCATTGAAAACTCTTATTGACTTGAATTTTGAAATATATCTACAGTCTATTTTTGTTTGTTTTAGGCCATTTCCTGAGATTAGCCAATATGTAACATGGTTATTGTTGCTTGACTGACTGCATCAATGTGTCTTCATGCATCTGTTGACAAAACGGATCAGCAGACCTCGTCACCCTCTCAGCAAACAGCTGTAATTGGCTGTATCCAGGCAACTAGGGAGCCTGGTCTGTTTTAGTTGCCAAGCATAAATGAGGCTATTAGAGAGAAACGAGTAAAACCAACTCCCAAACTCACCCGAATGACACATAAGAAGGGCTAATGTGAATTAATCTGCTTTTAGCTGGTGAGTAAACATTGCGTTAACATTTAGCGCACATCCTGGTGGTGTGCCGACTCTGCCGCTCGGCTGTATACATTGATAATAACGGGAGCTATAATCTACTCCAACTCGATAAAAGCTGCAAAGCTACTAGGCCGACACCTTTCTGTCAATGAACCTGTTGGCGCTGTCACGCTCGGCTGTAAACGCTGCTGCAGTGGAGATGAGCGGTTGCGCATGCAGCAAGATTTCATCGGGTTATGTAAAAAAAGATAACGGGTTGAGCAGCCTGTGCATTAAAGCAGTATTTTGGGTGTAGTGGTTACTTTAGTCTACGCGGTGATGATACTGTTACTCTGAATAAAACGTGCCCTTGGGTGTCTTCACATCAAATAAACATTCGTTCACTTTGGTCCTAATACGCTCCGACCGCACGAGTCGCTGCATGACGCTACGAATTAATTCTAGGGTTTAGGTTTCTACTGGATTTCACGTGAAGGAGGGCTTGAAGAAGAGCCCGCCCTCACGGGTCTTGGTCGCAGCTTGCCCTGCTCTGTGAGAGAAGCTCCACACGTAAATCAATTTCGGAACAGTCAGTTTAGCGCCCTGCGGAACTGAGGGGGAGCGCAGCGGAGAGAAGCGGAGAGAAGCTGCGATCATGATTTAACCGATCGAAGCCCGCAGTTCATCGTTGATTCCTCCATGGTTTCTATGTTCAAACGGTGGTAGGTATTCAGTGGCGCTTGCCACTCAGTCGTAGAAGCATCGAAAGCTGAAGGCCAGGTCGAGTCGGAGAAGTCAAACTGATCTTGCGATGCCACCCGCGGATGCAGAGCCGGGCATGAGCGGAGGCACAACGTTCGCAGCCCCGGCCTTACCGAGCCAGCCCCCAGGTGAACGCGCATTGAGTGTGCTGTGGTCCTTTGCAAAATGCCTGGGTGCTCTTCTACCTGTGTACCTGGCCGGGTATTATGGCTTCAGCATCAGTGTAGTCCTCTTCGCTCTGATGATCTACATGGGCTGGAAACACAGTCGACTGGAGAAAGCGACGAGGCTCAAGTTTTCCATGTACCTCCAGGAGAACGAGAGAGCGTTCACCACCGAGAAGGCTTTCAGAACCAAAGGGGATTTACCTCCCTGGGTAAGCACCGAATCACCGCCTGCCATCTCTGCTGTTTGTATCACCTGCCACATCTGACAGACTGACTCGACTTTGCATCACTGTGATAGGCTCTTACATGTATGTTACTCACAGGTACCTGCTGTTTATTCAGAAGCTCCAGGCTTATTTACATATTGCTTCCTTACAACTCATACGTGTAAGACTGTCCTTTTTGTTCACAGTATTTTCCTCCTGGCTACATATTTAAGCATTCCTGATGTGCAGTGCCTGGGTAATTAGTCCGAACTGCTGCCTCCCAGGAATGTGGATTTAAATGTCAGACGATGGTCTTCTAGTGGGAAGTTGGAAAGAATGACACTAGCATTGAGTAGAACTTGCACTTTGTAGACGGGGAAATTAATGTATATACTGAAAACAAATATTTATCTATAGGAGAGATTCTCTGTGTGTTTCCTCTTCCTGTTTCACGACAGTAGAGCTGGTATTGACCTTATCTGGCTCCAAAAACATGATGACTCATAAACATACTTCAGGGCAGAGCAGGGGCCATGACCAAGACCACCATATCTGGATAGAGAGCAAAAGAGAATAAACTGTGTGTGTGTGTGTGTGCGTGTGTGTGTGTGTGCGTGTGTGTGCGTGTGTGTGTGTGTGTTTAGGGACGGATATGCCTAATCTTGAGATCACATATCTCTGTGGTTTGTAACGGCTGATATGCATGTGGTTTATTTCCTGAATAATGTCTAATTATTCTAAGTTGTGTTGGCCTGTGTTCTCTCTCTACTTTTAAGTTAAATAAGTAAACATATACATTACATATTTTATAGATAGAAGATAGATTATAGGTAGAAAGCTGGGGAAATTCTATAATAAAGTACAAATACTGCTTTGTAAATAAACTCATCTTATGAAAAAGTAACATCTCAAGTATTTAAACTACTCTGCTCAGAGATAGGTCATTATACACTGCCGTGTTGTGTTTGAGTTCATGCCTGACCAATATTACTTGTCCACAGGTCAACTTTCCAGATGTGGAAAAAGTGGAGTGGCTAAATAAGGTATGCTTTAAATCAGATGTTGCATTATGCTGTGTATTTTAGACATTAGGAGCTTATTAAGAATCATCTGTTTCAACATGCTTGTATGACGACTGCTCCGCTTCATTCAGCTGAACTCTTCAACAACAATGATTTCAAGATAAAGGGTTTGCGTTTCACTTGAGTAACTCCCACAGTGGAGGTACAATGCATCAAATTGAATATGAAGATAAAGAACACTTGTGTGGACTTTAAGTGACCCGGCTCCCGTTGCAGCCTCTCCATTGGAGCAGATCATCTCCCGCTGTAATTAAGAGGCAGAGAGAGTGGCTCAGATCGTATCACGGAACTCTCTGTCTCTGTCAGTACAGTAACCTCGCATCAGCACAGGGCAAGAGTGGATGTGAATACTAATAATACAAACCGCCTCTGTGCAGGAAAAAAATGTAATGAGCACAGTGACAGAAGCCCGGATTGTAGGATGGCTATTTGCTGAACTCATCTTTCAACAACCCACGTCTTTCCTCCAGGCTTCCTGTCATGTGATTCAGCTGCTCACACTTGCCCTCTTTACTTGCAGCCGTAAACAAACATCAAACTGTTACCGCCTTTTATTATATTTTACAACTTGTAGAAATGGAAATACAAGGAGCTAGTGTCAGGTAATCTCTAATGCATCGGAATTGCTCTTTAATAGAATGCATCATTCCTAAGTGAATGTCTATAACCGTATCATAAATAATATAGGATACTCTTCTGTGGGCGTGGCCTGGTAGCATCACCAGTCTCACGGGGGCTTTGGAGGTCAGAGGATCAGTAAACAGTAGCTGACTGGACTTTGCACCAAGCACTTACACCTCGCACTGAAATGCTGCAGCTAACACCAGTGTGAGGCTGCAGAGTGACAAGACAGATACACTGAGTCAATTCATCACACGGAATTACATGTTTGCTCTTTCAGGAAATTATGGACTTCAGTATTATGTTCTCCAAAATAACTGGGGTGCACTTGATTGAATTATTTCCTAACCCTCATGCTTATGGTGAGCCCCGTCCTCTGTCAGATGTTTTTTATTTGCTTCTCTGAAAAGCATTTAAACTACAAGTCAAACAGTCTGTGGTCATGGCTTTGTGAACGGGGTGTGTGTGTGTCTACATGTGTTCATGGTTCTTTGTTATTTGCTCTCCTGTTTTGGTAAATAGTTTCTTATTCACAGGATACCATTGTGCTATGACTGAGCATTTGCACAAAAAGATAAATGAATTGTTATTGACAGAATTACATTACAATGGATGCAAACATGAACTTGTATTTATCATTGCTTTATACTATTCTATGTATCTTATATAACATAACTGTAGAGCCAGCTTGTTAAAGACCTTTGCCACTTCTTGCAGGATGTAAAGGCTTCTTTACGTTATTGTTCTGCCAAGACAAGAACAATAATGATTGTTCTGTCATGTAGATCCTGCAGCAGGCTTGGCCCTTTATAGGCCAGTATCTGGAGAAGTTGCTGCTGGAAACCATTGCCCCTGCCATCCGTGCCTCCAGCATTCATCTGCAGACTCTCAGCTTCGCCAAGGTCAACATAGGAGACAAGGTATCTGAATGATCTGTCATAAAAGCAGCAATTTATTGTGTTAAATGTTCTATTACCAAGCAAAGACAGTCAAACACAGAATGTTAATGTGGGTAATATGTAAATCTGGTGATGCAGTGCTGGTGTTACTGCCGATGTCTTCATCACAGCAAATGATCCTTTTCATGTGCATCTTTGCTAATGTTAAGTCTATATCTGTCTTATGTGCTTTGTGTAATGCCAGCTGTTGTGTTCACAGGCTTTGAAGGTGATTGGTGTAAAAGCTCACACAGAACATGATAAGCGACAAGTTATGTTGGATTTGTACCTGAGGTAATCTTGCACAACTTCTGTTTTTGCTTGTGTGTAAGCACTTTGTCAATCAAGTCACACACTGAAATATGAGGAACTGTGAAGTGTCCTACACTAGGGAATGGCTGGTCTTGTAAACATGTATGCTTTTCTACTTGCAGCTACGCCGGTGATGTTGAGATCAATGTAGAAATTAAGAAGTACTTTTGCAAAGCCGGAGTGAAAGGAGTCCAGGTATAAGAATTAATATGAAGATATTCTTTCAGAATAGTTAAGTGTCCTGAAAAACATCCAGTCAGTGTTATATTTTCTCTTTGTAGCTGCATGGGAAGCTGCGCGTAATCCTCGAGCCTCTGATCGGAGACGTCCCATTGGTTGGAGCCATCACAATGTTCTTCATCCGCAGGCCTGTGAGTTTAACACCACTGAACCACGTCTAATTTCACACACGTCTGTATTTATATGTCTTTACTTATATCTGTGTCACAGAAACTGGACATCAACTGGACCGGGCTGACCAATCTGTTAGATATCCCAGGGCTCAAGTGAGTTTCTATGACAGAGCTCTGTGTCAATGTCTTTTAGGGTGCGGCTGCATTGATCTGTTGTGTCTGTTTGGTGTTTGTTTTTAATTGTTTTTTTTAAAGAGGAGTGCCTGTTTGTTGAGTAGGGCTGATGAAGTTTTGACATGCAGGAAAGGGGGCTGCGATTTTTGGAATTGACGGATACAGTTCAGAGAATTTATGATTTATTTAGCTACAAGAATCAATAAGGGTTTTATTTCTGTTGGATGATGGATCTGAGTGTTCACATCCTTAGAGGGTAAGTGTGGCGATATGCTACATTTTGTCTTATCAACAAATCATGGGAAAGGACTAAAACCAACAAATAATTGATCCCACTGAGGAGTCACAGCCTGACATAGTTTATTCCTGTCACAGAGATACTTTGTTGAGCTACTTTTGAAAACACATAAAAGAGTCACGCTGCTGCGCTGGGTAACATGTTCCTTCATGAACAGGGGCACTGTAGTTTATTTTGTAGTTTAACATTACCTGAAGGCCATCGTTGTTCTCTGCATACTTGGAAGGGGAGGGGTGAGCATTCAGTTGGTTGCAATCTGCAACCTCACAGATGCCACTAAATCCTACACACTGGTCTCTGGGCTGAGTACCACAGACAAGGCAGAGAAGTTGAAAGACAGACAGATTAACACTTTGTTGGTTTTGTTCTTTTTATGGTGTTTGTTGATAATAAGAAACATATTGATCCATGCCACCCTTATCCTTTAAGTTGTTCAACTTATGCCATATTGGTGTTCTTGTGATTATTCAGTATGTATATTACGACTCCATGCATTCATATGGAGGTAGTTATTGGGACCCATTATGTAAGGTCAGTGAACAATGTAGAATCAGCTACAGTAAAATTAACTATACAATTAAAATATAATGTGATGGTCTGATAAATGCGAACGATCTATTTAATATTCTTATTCAGTGCAATTGTCTGGTGGCTTATTCTACACTGTGTGTGTTGTGATCTTATATAATGGACTACAATTAAAGCATTATCAGATGTGTAAATTAGTTGCTGACACATCAGTTCCCTCTGGCGATGCTTTCAATGACAGTTTGTCATCATTAGACGACATTAGCCAAAATGATTTCACAGAAAACTGTCCTCATCTTTAGCTACTGTGAGTGTCCTGTTGGTTCTGTTGCTGAGAACATGGATTTCATGTTATTGATGCATGTTCGTATTGTCAGCAGTAGTACATAGCCTCTGTCTGTTTGTCTGTGTGTCCCTCCTCTTTGTCCCCAACATCATTTGCATTCATTTACAGTGCCATATCGGACACTATGATAATGGATGCAATAGCCTCCCACCTGGTGCTCCCCAACCGTCTAACTATTCCCCTGGTGGCCGACCTGCACGTTGCGCAGCTCCGCTCCCCTCTCCCACGGGTAACTGTCTCAATTATGAATGACCTGGAGAAACATTGACCCACACAGACTGAAACTGCCTCAGCATATAAGCTGCAAGCAAACACATGAAAGTCATAAAGTCATACAGCAAATTCACATTGTGAAGAAAAAAAACATGGACCCATGTTTTGTGCGGAAGCGAGTTGACTAACACTTTCTTTGTGCATGTGTTTTCCTGCATGTGTATGTACATGCTAGGGAGTTGTGCGTATCCACCTGCTGGAGGCTGAGGACTTGACTGCCAAGGACACAGTCATTAAGGGCTTAATCGACGGGAAGTCCGACCCGTATGCCGTTCTGCGTGTGGGCACCCAGATCTTTACCTCCCATCACGTGGACAGCAACCTGAACCCACAGTGGAGGGAGATGTATGAGGTGAGAGCGAAGAAAATGTTTCGAAAATTCAGCCAAAAGAAACATGAGCTATATGGCTTTGCCTTGATATTCAAGTGCTGCAATCCCCACCAGTTTGTGTTCTGCAAGATAGAGCTTGCTGTTGGTGTCCTTGCTTCATAGGAATTGCATAGATAAATGGTAAAGTACCCGTGGTAAATATGTCGGAGATAAACAGTTTTGCAGATATTTTATCTGTTTCTTTGGTAGCAGGAAGTTCCTGTGTGTCTGAGATAAGCTGCTCTTGCAAAAACTGCTTGCTCAGGGACACATTTAAATGTTTTTCGTGGTTTTTGAAATTTGAGCAACTGAATTATATGTTAAATTATTAACGTCTACGTAGTACAAAACTGAAATGTTCTTGGCATTGTGATTCTGTTTGCATGTCCTTGTGTTATTGTGCCATGTGTGGCTGTATCTATATTTGTATATTTGTTGTGTGTTCTGTGTATTTGTCCATTTATGTGTGTGTGTGTGTGTGTGTGTGTGTGTGTGTGTGTGTGTGTGTGTGTGTGTCAGGTGATTGTCCATGAAGTACCTGGTCAGGAGTTGGAAGTGGAAGTTTTTGACAAAGACCCAGACCAGGATGACTTCCTGGGGAGGTAGCTTACTCATTCTCATTCATTTACTCTGTCTCGATGTGCTTCTCATGTCATTGTCATCTCTGCTTATAGCCACGTTGGGCCATGATTCTGTCGAAAATTAAACGCCTTAGTCTTTTTGATTCATGGCTTCATTGATCCTCTCTCTATCTCTCTTTATCTGTCTCTTTCTCAGGGTCAAGGTGGATCTTGATATTGTGAAGAAGGCCAGAGTTGTGGATGATGTAAGTAGTAATACCAATGTTAGACAAGATGCAGTGTTTCGCCATTACATTTATTAAATGCTTCTCCCTCAGATCATATAATAATTAGCAAGCACAAGAATGCAGTTATTATAAAGTCTCACTCTGGAAAACATCTTTGTGACATTGCAGTAATCCTGTTAGCATGTGATATTGCAGACACCATGTGCCTCCTTGTGATCTGCTCTGATCTCACCATCTTCTATCCTGCCATCCAGGCTCAAAGAAGAGCCAGAAGAGAACAAATGTGTGTTTAATGAGCCTTCTGTTTTTGTAAACAGTGGTTTAATCTGAGAGACGTCCCATCTGGCAGCGTTCACCTCCGGCTGGAGTGGCTCTCTCTGCTGTCCTCTGCCGACAGACTTAGCGAGGTGAGTCTTCGCTACGGCACAGCTTACTAAATCTTTTTTTGGCCAATCAGGGGCAGGTCTTCGGGTGGTGACGTGGACAAAATTCATACATTGATAAGTATCAGAGCTATATTTTTATTCTGGTCATGGGTTTAACAATAGTAGATGTGTAGATTTCAACCAGTTATACTGCAAGAAAATCTGTGTTTCTATACCAGAAAACCCCAAGTATGAAGTGTGGCAATGGTTCTAACATTATACTCTTTCGTCACCACAACAGATGCCTTGCAAATTCAGCAAACACATTTCCCCTTAACTTCTCTAAAAAAGTAGTAATTTTCCTAACTGAATTTTTTTTTGCCATGTGCATACACTGCATTTAATAGAAATATGCACAAGCCATATTTTTAGCTTAGTCATTTAAAAACGGGCAGCAGTTGACCTGCGAGCATAGTTTGGCCACCGACGGTATAGAGAGACAGGAAACATTGGAAGAGACAGAAATAAAGTTATCTGGCTAGATTTGAACCGGGAAGATTGCAGTTAAATGCTGCACATCTTAAACCACTCAACCACCAGGACCACCAGGACACTCCGGATTGAGTCAAATGTTATTTTAGAATTTAACTTGGAAAAGAAATCCTATGATTTAAAGTTATTATGATTTAACTTGACTGGAAAAACTGGAAAAGATTCCTTGTCAAGCCACTCATGAAAAAGAGCAATAACAATGAGTTACGGATTGAAAACATAAAATAGGTAACACAAAATATATCCAACGTCAGAGTTAAACAACAATTTTATTGTAAAATCCCTGGTATAGAATCACACAAACGATTACATCCCATAAACAATCTTAAGTGGAACCTTTGGGTGGGATGCCGATGGCTGGAAGTAGTTGTCACCTTATGTACATTGTTTTATGTGAGCCTGCAGGGTTGGGTTTACATACTTTTACCATATGTTTTATGTATTTTAATATGCTTTGTGTATTTTTACCTCAGGGACAATAAACACTTAGAAATCTAAATAAATCTTTTAAGATTAATAAGATGTCAAACAGTCAATCAATAACACAATCTTCATCATCAACTTGTTATTGACAGTATGAAAGTAGTAAAATTGTCGGTGGCCTCTGGTTGGGTGTTGGGCTTTTAGGGTCTCAGATCATTTTCCTCACATGCTCTTTGCTTCTGTTCATTGTTCTTCTACCAGGTGATCCAGAAGAACCAGAACTTGTCCACTAAGACGGCTGACCCTCCATCTGCCGCCATCCTAGCCATCTATCTTGATCAAGCTCACGCACTGCCCGTAAGGCTATCATTATTCAGGACCCTCTCACGTCGTGTGCATTCCATTTTCATCTGTTACCCACGTTGATGTATTTAATATGTTGTAGATGAGAAAAGGCAATAAGGACCCAAGCCCAATGGCACAGATTTCCATTCAGGATGCAACTAAAGAGAGCAAGGTAAGGATACAATTTTAACCTTTTCTTAGTACATTGATCCAAACGCATTATTAATGTTTTCCGCTCTCTTCTGCAGACTTGCTACGGAACCAACAACCCTGTGTGGGAGGATGCCTTCACCTTCTTTATTCAGGATCCTTGCAAACAAGATATTGACATTCAAGTAAGTCATTGTAGTAAGTAGTAGTAAGTAGTATAGTATTGATTGAACACACTAATCAAGCTAGCTGCAAAGATTTTACATAAATTACTCCAAAGATGCCAAGGTAATTAGGACACATAGTACTTTATTGATTTCTTCTCTGGTTTTAATACTTTTTTTCTTTTATATTCTGTTCTTTCTGTAAATAGAAATGTTTAACCTATTAATTGCCCTTTCCCCTTCATGATGTACTTTGTCCGAACTCCACATCTTCTGTTTCTGTGTTTTTGACTCAGGTGAAAGATGATGACCGTGCTCTGTCCCTGGGCAGTCTGAGCATCCCTCTGACCCGTCTTCTGGCAAACCCTGAACTCACCATGGACCAGTGGTTCCAGCTGGAGAATTCTGGCTCAGCAAGCCGCATTTACGTCAAAGTTGTGCTTCGGGTTGGTGTTTCACACATAGACTTAAACTCTTTTTTTCTGCTCACTTACACGTGTCGGTGGAGTTAATAAGTAAGATGGGATTCAAGCGGTTTTGGCAAGAATCAACCCAGCTGAATTGTCTGTGTGGGAAGACTTTGAAATCCCACCAGCTCCCAAAGGACGGCTTTGGTCTCAGGAAGCTAACATCAAACACAAGCTTCAGTATTACACCCACAACCCTTCAAACTGAGATCTCAAATTGAAACCAGATTTTACCATAGCTGTGTGTGTGTCTTTTATCTGTTGAAATCAGATCCTGTTTATACATAACACCCTGAGATCAAAAAACGTGAGATACTGGAGAGGTTATAAAGTCCTCTAACAACTCGTGCATACTGAACTTAGCCCTATTACACACAAAAACTGCCTCATCTCTCTATCCTTGTGGGAACACTCTGCCCTTGTAAATACAAAAATAGAGAAAGAGAAACATGCATTTAATTTACTGCTTGGCAGTTGCTCACCATGATCTGTTATTTGTTTCCTGCTAGGTTTTGTGGCTAAATGACGATGCCACTCCTATGACTCCGTCCCCTCGGCCTTCGGCCACTGGGCCTGGGATGGGTCAGGGGGGAATCACATCAGAACTGAACCCCATGGGGCCTGGCGGGTTAGCTAAACCTCAATCAACACGACCACAGCAGACCACGCCTGACCCAGAGTTTGCAACTGAGGTAAAAACAGTTCCCTAGAGTCAAACAGCAGCAGGGCCCATGCAGCCTCACAACACGCACTACAGTAGCTTGTCCTGCCCTTGTTCTGCTCACAGGGAGTGCTGCGTATCCATCTGGTGGAGGCCCAAAACCTGATAGCGAAGGACAACTTCATGGGGGGCATGGTGAAGGGGAAGAGCGACCCCTACGTCAAGATCCGTGTAGCTAGTATCATCTTCCGCAGCCACACCATCAAAGAGAACCTCAATCCCATCTGGAATGAACTCTATGAGGTATTACCTTTGGTTAATGCTCCTCTACTCATCTGATTCAATTATTAGGTTTCAGCTTCGATTTCATTTTAATCTTCTGTGGTTTAGGTGATTTTGACCCAGCTTCCTGGTCAGGAGATCCAGTTTGAGTTGTTTGACAAGGACATCGATCAGGATGACTTCCTCGGAAGGTGCGCCCTGACATTACAAATAAAACGCTGACAGCATTTCTTTCGAGAGAGCTCTTATGACTGAAGGAAAATATTTAAATGAAAAAGGGGGACAAAGTATTGATTGAGTCCTGTCTTTGCAGGTTCAAACTCAATCTGCGAGAAATCATCAGCGCACAATTCTTCGACATGGTGTGTGACACATAGTGAACAGATCATTTACCAAATAATATTTGTATTTATAGCCTAACCTGGACATTTGTGTGTCACTCTTGTTACAGTGGTACACTCTAAATGATGTGAAGTCAGGCCGAGTTCACCTGGTGCTGGAGTGGCTGCCCAGAGTCGCTGACCTTCCCAGGCTGGAGCAGGTAACATATTTGCTCTTTTTATTTTATTTCATATTCTCTTTTTATTTTGGTATACAGTACCTTGGCAAAATAAAAATGATGTAGTACTGTAGTTGTAATGAAACTAAGAAGCCTTGACTGTGCATACCTTTTTTGAACTATAAAAAAGTATAATGCATTGAGTAATAATAAATAATACAAAATTATATATGTGCAAATAATTTAATAAAATAAGATAAAGATACAGGTACATAAAAAAGAAAAATAAAGTGCATAAATAAAGCTATATTTTCAAGGTAGAACCAGAACCTTGGCTGTGCACCTTGGTTAAACAAAATTGACATTAGACAAATTATTATCAGACAGGTTTAATTATTATTAGACAGCTTTAATATACAAGATCCAACATTCACATATTCTTACAAACTGATCGTGTTGCAGTCTTAAGTAGAATGTTGTTCTTTCCATCATGAATCAGTTGAAGGTGTTTCTTAAGCCATTTTCTAGTAATGACCTTTTTACTGCAGCACTTACTGTATTTACCAAATTGACACATTTCTCTGAAGGCAGGGCCCCCAAACAAATGACTTTAAAACATATATTCAGATGTTTTTCTATTTAAATGCAAACTGTGAAAGAGTTGTTTGTTGCTCTAATAGTTCCCCCTGTCCCGTTGATCTCTTCGTAGTGCACATGCAATATCAGAGATACGGGACACATTTTGTGGTTTCTGTGAGAAAAAAAAATGCATTTAAAAAGTCCCGCCAAATAGCGTAGTCTGGGTTAACCAAATCATCTGAAGTTACAATCTTTTTCGTGAGCAGCTGCAGAGATACTTTGCATGTAGGTTTGTTTCTGTCTGAATCTCAACTGCAGAATAAGATACTGACTTGATTTGTCCTACTCAACTTGGGTATTGCACCATAAGTCTCACTAAAATGCAGAGTCTCTGTGTGACATAATTTCCCACTTCCTACAGATCTTGCAGTACCAGTCACAGCAGTCGTACCACAACAAGGTTGTGCCATCATCCGCTGTGCTGTTTGTGTATGTGGAGCGTGCCCATGGCCTTCCGGTGAGATCATATCTATGAGTCCTTGGGGCTCTGTTTGTTGTTTATTGGGGCTGTGTTTTTACTTGCCCTAAAGAGTGCAAGTAGAAGTAGTTGCTTTTAGTGCTAGTATTTTGCATAAAACACTGTAGTGTCCCAATACAGCTGCATTCTCATTTATACATTAAATATCTTGTGATGTAATGTGTGTTTTAAATGCTGTAGATGCTGTTGATTACAGTGTTTGCATTACAATGTTCTTTGAGTGTAATTTCAGTTGAAGAAGAGTGGGAAGGAGCCGAAAGTCGGGGCTGAGATTATTCTCAAAAGCGTTTCACACAAAACCAAGGTAGGACCATGACGTTTGAGATGAGCTTCTGAATGCAACAAAGGAGAAGTGCTGTTTGAAAAGTCTGAACATTCTGCTGTGCCTTCTTTCCTTAGATCTGTGAGCGTTCCACATCCCCTCGATGGGACGAAGCCTTTCATTTTCTGGTTCGGGACCCCAGAGATGAAACACTCACAGTGAAGGTGAGAGTCATAAACAGCAGCTGTATTTACACTTTTTGTCTGAACTATGTAGCTGCAAAGCAGAAAAAAATAATTTCATAATAATTTTATAAAAGGCGGTCTGAAAAGTGTTTGTGTCTGTTTGTAGCTCTCCCACTGCTGGGGCCAGGCCCTTGGGTCCTTCACACTTCCTCTCAGAGATGTGCTGTTTGAGCCGGGCCTGGTGCTCGACCGCTGGCTCAATCTGGATGGAGCACTGCCAGAAAGCCAGATACTACTGAGGGCCACGCTCAAGGTACGAACAATATATCCTTCTTATTGTCTCTACACTACTAATATACTGCGTATGTGACCAAGTGAGCAATGCCTTGATTGCTATTATTTCTGTACTGTATCACTTACATTTCCCTCTATAGAGCAAATATTGCAATATACTGAATACTTTACTGATGGTCCAACATCAGATTTTCAGCATTTCTTACTGAATATCATGTGCTGAAAGACAACAGATATCCCCCACAATGCCTCTGCTCTTGTCAATACGGGTATAAGAAAATGTCGATATACTTGAGTTTTGCAATGTTATGTTTTGTGATACTGTATCTATTCTCAAAAACACAGTATTGATTTTTAATTAATGGTTTACACAACCACCATACCACCAAAAGACACAACCACCATACATATACAGATACTCACAAGGTGTCCATCAATCACAGGGAAAGAGAAAGTCATCCTGGGAAATGTAGGAGATCACAGCCATATATATCCCTGTACCAGTATCTGATTCTTCCTGCATAGCTAGTCTGTAAAATTGAGTCCTTAGTCAGACATGAGTTAAATGATTATTATGCAGCAGCAATGTCTTGCTTAGCTGTGATCCGTATGTCCTGCAGGTCTTGGACACTCAGCTAGCGGTGTGTCGTAAGGCTCCAGGGGACGTAGGTAGTGACGGCGGAGTAGAGGAAGCCATTCCCAGATGGGTGCCTTCCCATCTAGACCTCAGACAGAGAAGTGGATTCATGTGAGTCACACATAGCAGCATCGATGCCACATGGTAGTCACTGCCTCCGCTGTGAACATTGCAGTTATCAGGGTTGCCTCAGTGTCTTCCATTTTATTTGTATATTGTCCTAAATATTCAAAGACATCATTATGTAAACAATCACATTTTCTACTCTGTGTGTCTTTAGGGCTGATAACCCAAACTCAGCAGGCCAGGTGAAGCTTACCGCCGGCTACTCCATCGAGGAGAGCAGGCTTTTCATCACCATTCACTCTTGCAGGTCTCTCTATATGACACATGTCACCTCTTTATCGTCACCTTTTTGACCTGGAGCACTCTGTACCAACACATGTTGTGAATGTGATCACTATTAACCCACAGAGCGCTGGCAGCCTGCTCCAAGGACGGTGCAGACCCTTATGTTTCCTTCATCCTGCTGCCTGACAAGAAGGCTACCACCAAGAGGAGGACTGCCACCAAGAAGAGAGACCTCAACCCAGAGTTCAACGAGAGGTAAGATAAACAAATGAATCACTTGTGATAGTGAAGAAGTGAAACTTGTTAGTTGACTTCTCTCTCTTTCTGTAGGTTTGACTTTGACTTCTCTCTGGAGGACTCCACACAGAGAAGACTGGACCTGTCTGTGAAGAACAGCGTTTCCTTCATGAGCAGAGAGAGGGAGCTTATCGGCAAGGTATATATCATCTTCTGAAATGAAGTTAGTCATCATCACATACATTCCCCGGTGTGGACGTAGTTATTATGTGAGACTTGTAAATGTGAGACATCATCTTTTGCTTCTCCTTGTTGCCCTCAGTTGCAGCTGGACCTGGACCAAATCGACCTCAAGACTGGTATCCCACAATGGTAATCATTTAAACAGCTAAAGAACAATATGATATATAATAGAGCTGTATCAGCAATTGTATGTTCGTATATTACTTTCTTCAAGATTATTCACACAACAAATTGTATCCTTTCTGTTTTTCCAGGTACGATTTGGTAGCAGAGACCAACTAGAAGACTCAACGGATGGTCTTACGTCCTATTTCATGTTAGGTGTTGCTTCTGTGATCTGTGATTTGTGTGTTTGTATATTCAGCTTAAATGAACATTTCCACCATCACTGAAGAAAAAAATGAAGACATATCTGCTCCACAAAAACACAGTTCATCAGTATTTATGAAACTTTACATGTTGCTTATCATCCGTAAAGTGTTAACTGTGGTGAATTCATGCTGTCTTGGACAGATTCTTCAATAGAATATTTTGGCTGAATAGATATTTGATAATAATGCAACTATGTTGCACAACCTACCGAGTTTATATGTGTTCAAAAGCATGTCTAAGTCCTCTTTGAATTTTATTCACAAAAGGGCTCATGCTGTGGTCAATATCTTAAGGTAAGATATGTTTATGGATTTACAGCATCCAACACAAGTGAGAGAAATTCCTTAGAATTTTATTTTTTACGACTTTCAAATAATTCCCGATGTTACTTTGTTTGTATATGTTTGTATTATTGCCTTAAGTATTCCAAAGCTGTGCACAATTTGTCAGTGTTTATGAATTACGTTCCAAATGAAGTTGTATATGTTTTAGCCAGAGCTCTATTAACGTTGCTTTTATAAATCAAAAGTATTATGAACCTGTACCCTCATATTTACCACTGCAAACAGAGGTATGATACTGTAAGCAGAGTCTAAATCACTGTGCTTTTATTATAAGAAAACTTTGTAGATACTGAAAACACATCGCTGGTGTACTTACACCCATGCTTTTTTGTGTTTGCACGTATTGGTAGCGCTAAATGCAACAGGCTGAAGCTGTCAGCCATGTTTAGACTTCAAGCAAAACAGTTAGGACCTTATGAGAAGCAAGCTAACTTTGTACACCAGCAGTGGGACAAAGGCTTGGGCACTGATTTGTGGTGATGGAAAGAAAATAGTGTTTTAAGAACTGAAGAAGAAAACTGCTGAGCTTTGACATTATTTGAACATATCATCCTGTATCTGCTGAAGTTGTTGATTAAAATTTGCACTCTCATGAATCAAATCAGGTTTGTGACCTTATTATTGTGTGCTGTTTCTTTTTAAACTAAATTCTAAAACATTATTTTTTTCGTGTTGATGAAATATCATATGTGGCCACCAGGTGGCGACAACGTGCTGACAAACCCTCACCTTTCCGTCCAGTTGTATTTGGGATCACTGCCTGCAGATGTGAGGGTGGGGGAACAGAAATAAAGCGATTGACAGGTCCTTTGACCAACAGGAGCGCCGCCTCCTCCAGTTTGGGGCGGGACTAGAGAGAAAACCTTCCCTCTGAGTGGAGGCAACAGCGACGACTTTAATCACGATCACACAACAATAATGAATGGAAACACGTCGTAGCCAAGAAAGTTGAGCAGCAATTTAAAGTAACTGTTGCTCGGCATTTGAAAGTTGTGTGTCGCGAGGGGAAATCCGTTTTAAGTAATGGATTGGCCAGGCAAATTAGAAACTACTTGCTGGAAGAGAAAGCATCTGCACTTTGATTGTTACTTTTGAAAGTATAGGTGTTTTTAAGAGACGCTACTGTGGAGCACACTGTCAATCTTAAACGCGTGAGTAAAGTGTAAATGGCATTTTGGGACGGTGATACGAGACTACTGCACTGTCAGCAGTTTATCTCGTTTTTGGAGAAGCGGTTTTATGGATTAATCCGTAAATGAAGTTGTTGGAATATTTGGGAGATTTTTGATCTTTCGTTTTGCTTGGATTATCACCACTGGAAGACATTTAAGGATTCAAGTTGACCCCGGAGGATACAGCACATCTGGGGGAAAATGGGTAATATAGAAAGCGTGGATGGCCAGTCGGAGATGAAGCATCACATCATGCCTCTGAAGGTTCCCATGCCTGAACCCACCGAGCTGGAGGAGAAATTTGCCATTGTTTTGGTGAGTTGTGATCGTCTCAGTTTGTGGTCAAAGAGATATATCTACCAACCTTAAAGTATGGTGCATTTTAACTTCTGTTCTGGCTCCATCTGCCTCATACATTAAATCATTTACAGAATTCAAATTCAAAATAGTGCCAGCATAAACATCCCTAATAACGGATGGTGTTTCTGTAACAAAAGAGTGTATTTGTGCGCTCTTTTGTTTTTTGTGACTTGGGCCTGCATGAAAGTATAGCGCGTGTATTTACATTTCTGTATGGTCCAATTAAGAGCTGCAGATATTTTAAATGAACCGACCTGTGCTGTTCCGCCCCTCACCCCCCCCCCCCCTTCCTTTCTCCCTCTCCTGCGGTTCTTTTGTCTCCCCTAAAGTCAGACAACTCAGCGTTTGGCTGAAGTAAGCAAGGTGAGAGTTGGCAGGGGTTTTGGCATTATACTGTATATCCTTGACAGAGCACATCTCGGCATTCTCCGCCTGGGTTTGTTTAAAGTTTTCTCGCTGCATGCGAACCATCTGAAAACAGCATTTTCTGAATTCCCCCAAAACTCCCACGCAGAGTCTCTCGCCTCCCTTCACACTCCACACCGGGCTGGAGTTGCGCTTTGTATTAATGAGCACACAGTCAACACCCACTTTTACCGACTATCAACACAGTCACTCTGTCACACTGGGGACTTTACAAGTTTTCTCTTTTTTTTTTTTCAGGAACAATCATGTGGATTTAGAATAAATGAAATGTCAGGCTGACTGAGGAAGTGGGCGCTGCAGTCAGTCATCTCCAGCGGTGGAAAATATCTAATCTGTAACTCTACTCTTGTCCATCGACACACAGTTAAATAACCAGCAACTATTTTGATCTTCAGTTAATCATTTAGGTCATATTTTAAGCGAAAACCCCAAACATTCACTGGTCACAGCTCCTGCAATGTGAGGGTTTGCTGCTTTTCTTCGTCTTATGTGACAGTAAACAGAATATTTTGGGGGTTTTGCACTGTTGGTTTAACCAAACAAGTCACTCAGGCATTTTTCCGCTATCTTTTGACATTTTGTAGACCACATTATGAATTGAGAAAATAAAGTAAATATGTCAATCATGAAAATAATCTTTGCAGCTGACACTCTTTCGCTCAAGTAGATTGTTAATTAATCCAGTATTGTATTCAACTTCTTACCTATTACAGAGTAGCCAGCAACAGTGGTTCCCAATCTGGGATTGAGGATTTGCAGGAGCGCAGTGGGTTACAAGATAATTCTGAGGGGTCACCAGATAAAAGGGATAATTAGAAAACAATCTTACAAAAAATCACTTTCTTTTATCAAAATGTAGTGGTTTTTTTCTTGAAGCTAACAATTGCAATAAAGTTATTTTACACCAGAAAGTCATGCAGGCAGGTGCATTGAATCAGAAACCCTTACTCGCTCACGTTGTTCACAATGTTTTGATACTCAGCCTGTAAATTCATATGAATTCTGCCTGATAAATGGATTGTGAGTACTCACTAGGTGCCCTTTTCCTGTGAAAAAGGGCACCTTTTCACACCTTCTTTCCTTTTCTTTTATGAAATAGTTCAACATTTTGGAAGTACTTTTCTTACTTTCCTGCCGTGAGTTAGATGAGAAGAAAGATACCACTTAAATCGGAAGCTTAACTCTGCATAAAGATTGGAAACATGTAGAAACAGCTAGCCTGTTTGTTTAATTCATACTAAAACCTGTGATGCTGGGTGGACATTGCCTCATTTTAAGGGGTCACAAGTCAAAAATTCAGGGAACCGCAGGCCTACAGTAAAGCATTAATGGCACAGTTAAGGAAATACAACATTGCAGTTTGCTTTGGACGTAAATGGAACTTTTGTCAACGATTTGTTTAACAACATCTGAGAAATGATTGCCACTTTGAAGAGAACTGGCCTGACCCTAGAAAGCTAAACTGTTTGCTTCATGAAATAGTTCAGGATGCCGCATTGGCCTTTTCACAGTCCCACAGTGGTGGAATATCTTTCAAAAGAGCTACTTTTTGTTATATTTAGTTGAGTAACATTTAAGCCATGCGGTATTATTCACAGAACCTGTATTTGAGTACTCTTTCCACACTTTCATTTTCCAAAAAGAAAACAGAAACCTCAATAACATCCCTCCAACATGTTGCTGAATAAAGTTTTCATCACCATATTTCCTGTTTATTTTTTTGTTAAACAGTTGCATGGAGGTTTCACACAGGTACTTATTTAAACATAACCACACCTTGATTCTCTTCTGTTTAAGAGCTTAATTACAGCTTCAAGCAGCTAAGATCTGCTCATTCTTGAACACTTTGTGGATCCTCCATGTTTCTGGAATAAAGCCATTATTTGCTTGTCAGAGCTATCAGCAGCTACAGAGTAAAGCCCTCATATGAAGAGACGAGCACAGCAAGAAGCCATTCATGGCCTGCTTGTTGACTGCTGTGCTAATCCTCACTCATTATGACAATTATGCACTGTACTCCGCTGTCAGCACCATTGTGACAGCTCAAGTCGTGTCTCTTTCACGCAGACTGCTCCTTGCTTGGGACGGTTTATTTCAAGTTTTTCCATAGGATTTGTAGGCGTCACATTTCCCATAAAGGAAAAAAAGATCA
This sequence comes from Anarrhichthys ocellatus, assembly GCF_004355925.1. Classification (NCBI taxonomy): domain Eukaryota; kingdom Metazoa; phylum Chordata; class Actinopteri; order Perciformes; family Anarhichadidae; genus Anarrhichthys; species Anarrhichthys ocellatus. The sequence continues at coordinate 10,900,322 of NW_022280035.1, read as the reverse complement.
ACATAAATCCTGCCCGGAGACTGGAACAATTTTCTGTTGTTTGACTGCCCCGCAACACAAAGTCAATCCCTGTTATTATGTTCAGCCGTGCAGAGCAGATGATTTCTATGCAAGCGGCAGTAGACTCAACATTTCAGTTGTGTTTTTGACTGGGAACATTTTTCAAGCTCTCCAACCCCACCCCATCCCATAGTAGCCCCAGATTTCCTTTACTTTGTGGGAAAGAACAACATGCTTGTATATTTTAGTGTTCTTATCAGACAATGGACGTCTCTCTGCCCTGCTGGCCCCTTGTTTTCGAGATAAAGGCACATCAAAAGCTTCTGTCTAAGCGGTTGGAGCTCTTCAGGAAGACAAGGCCATGGATCTGTTCTCTGACAGTGGCTGTAAAGTATCATATACTCCAGAAATAGTCTGAGGGATTCACTCTGCTTTTTCTAAATTGGGCAGGTTTCTTTGTTCAGTATTTGTTAGCGGGGACATAACCGGCTTCGTCGCAGCCTCACAAATAACCCGCGTTCCATAAATGGATATTTTGAAAGGGGTACATTCCCCTTCTCTGGACCACTGTGTTTCCTGCTGCACGATGGCATGCTGGCGTGAATGGATGTGTCTGCATCTGCGTGGTGGGACTGCCCTCCCCTCTCAGACACAGACGTCCCACTGGACTGACAGCAGCCCATAATGATGTCATGGGTGCAGCAGCCTTCGCCAGTGTAGTAATATCCCAGGGCTAATGACTTTACCAGGACTGCTCTACTGTAGACGGTGGAGGGGAGCGGAGGAGGGGCGAGACCCCTGGGGTTAGCTTCAACTTCTTCATGCGGTCTGCTAATAAAATGCCTGGGTCCATTCTAACCAGCAGCATGTGCTAAAGGCATCGTCTCCTTCTCGTCTCTTTTGTCCAGCATCCTCAGAAACAGCCTGAGCTCTGTCTTTTGCGGCTGGAAACAGCTGCCTGGCATTTTCCTGTCTTCGTTTTACAGGGGAAACTGCATTGCTTCCAATGGTCGTTGTGGTTGGTTCGCTGTACAATAAGAACTGTGTTCCTTGAGGTTGCTACTGGTGCATACCATGCCATTAGTTCAGCTAGTGATACAGATCTACCTTGACAGGTACCTTCACAGATGCACAACATAGGCCATATCTTTACAATTATACCTTAGTCATTAGTAGCATCCTCTTGATGGTTTTGGCTCTATTTTCCCCTTTCTTTGCTCCAAATGAAAGTGGAACCTCTCATTCACTCACCCACGCAGTGTTTCCTATACCCTCCCATTCCCTGAATTCACTCTCACCGTGGGCCTGTCCTACAAAATACCCTTCTCCATATGACTCTGTCCTTATGAAAATGATGTGAGATCAGTGAGTAGCATTTTCAAAGTTGCACGCCTGGCCTCGGATCCTCTTTCAAAGTGCCCGAGCACCGATCCACCACTGGATTCCTGCGGTCTAGTCCCAGCTGAGGCCACAAGAGAACTCAGAAAGGGAAAATTCTCTTTGAACTGGCGGTCTGCCACTGTTCTGGGTTGTAATGACTTAACCAACATTATTAAACAGCGCACACATATTTAAAAGCTGTTATGGGAGCAGCTTTTGATTATTTACACCACTTGAATGCGTTGGAAACCATTCTAACCCATTTGTCTGACTCACAATCTGTTATGCTATTACATCAAGTTGCGTCATTTGCAAATGTGCCGTTGCAGCTTTTCTTTTGAGATGTGATGTTATCAAAATTGAGTAGCAGCAAATGTTGGGAAAACTACAAATGGAAAGAGTGGTGGAGAAATCCGACATGCTGACGATGTGACTCCAGCTGTCTGTCTGACGTCACTGTGTCTTGATGGCGGAAGTCTAAAGCTGCATTGTCTGATAGATGCTACTCTAGTGGAACTAATGGAATCAAGCTGCGAGATGTGTTTATTGGACATAAAACTTAAATCATTTGCTTTTGTCGAATGGCGGTCGCAGTTTATTTATGTGCTTACTATGTCTACCACTCCCTTTCTCTCACGCGCCATCTTTTCTAAAATAAGAAAATGTGTTTGTTATACGTCACTTAAGTTTGAAGTGTGTGTGCGCATCTGGCTCAGCCACCCACCACTATATCCCAGGAAGAGGGAGGATCATGGGAGTTGAGAGCACACAGTTAAATTGGTTTTAGATCAGCGGAGCAGGCAGGGGAGGTTCAGCACAAGGCTGTCCACCTGGCTCTCTCCACCCTCGGGCTACAATTACCCAATCTGGACCAGGCTTTATGGGGAGTTTTAGTGCTTCTCCACTTCTCTCCATGTCGTTATTTTGGAAAGCAAAGGTCACGTTAAAGACCATGACTGAGCAGATATAACATATCCCCATATAGCCGCATTTGGGGAAATTTATTTGCTGCTTATTTTAGAGTTAGATGAGGTCGGTCAATGCTACCGTCATGTCTTTATGGAAGATGTGAAGCTACAGTCATCAGCCAATTAGCTTAGCATCAATACTGGAAACAGAACCTCTAAAGCTCACTAGTGAAAATGTTTTATTTAGTTTGGTTAACATACAAAAACCAAAGTGTAAAATCAACAAGTTTTGTTTGGACATATAGCCATGTTAACTATTTCCCCCTGTTTCCAGTGTTTGTGCTAAGCTAGTTGTAGTGGTTGTATTGATTTGCTATACGTGTATTTCCCAAAAATGCCATCTATTACATTTAAAGCCAGACAGACCAACAGAGATACAGCACAAGAAGTATTTGTTGTTTACCTTTTCAGATTCTTTTCAGTGAAAGATTGTTCTTCTTCAACTTTCATGCGTATAAGAAACAGCAACTCAGCAACTAGCACAAGCCGTTTGTGCACATCATTGAAGTGTGTATATATCAGGATGTGTTTATCTATGCAAAGGATCTGCATGTGTTTTCCATTTCTATGCATATGTAAGTTTATTTTTTTGGTGTGTGCATTTGTGGGGGTTTGCATGCTTCTCTAATGCAGCTGCACCGTGGCTATAGGTTGGAGAAGTGGTTTCCTCCTCAATACAATGGGGACTCTGTCAGTCAGTGTTGTTTTAGAAAGGGGGCCTCATCCCCTGGTGCCCTTTGTGCCGCTACACTCTTTTTACAGGGATGCTCAGAAGAACCGCTGTAAACCCATTTAAAGAGCCAGTGGATTATAGCAGCTCCCTCTCCTACACACTGGTGACATGATGTCATTATTTCCCAGGCCTTCCTTAAATGACATACAGTAGCTTTGCTATATCTTCTCCTTTTGCTTCTACAGTACCACTTAAGGTGAATGAAGTCATATTGAGAAACAAAGGGGAACTTTTTAAGACGTGACGGGTAACGTGATTCAGCCGTTCTACGTGTCTTGACTGTCATCTGGTTCCTCTTTATATTATTAGCACCGTTTCCCCCTCAATGCAAACTTCAACCAAGAAGACGAATCCAGTTTGATTAAGAAAACTTTTATTTGTACACAGCCCAGGGTCAGATTTGTCGCCCTTTCTCTTTGGCCGACCTTCATCTTTTTAACTGGGTAGTGTGTCATAAGGCCGGGCCAGCATGAGTTATTGAGGCATTCATGTACCTGCATTCCTGGCATTCCCTGTGTATATCATCTCTTGGCCGGGGCTTCCCTGGTCCCTGCTCGGACGCACGGAGGAGAACAAACAGGATGTTAGCCAAGCAGGAATGTACGAGTACCTCCGATTCATCACCGATTGTAGTATTTATTAATAACTCAGTCCTATCCTCACTTATATCTTTGTTTGTGTTCACATTTCCTAGTTACAAACCCACAAATAAATAGGACAAAGTAGTTGTCAGGTGGGATTGCTGGGACAGTTTTATCTCTCTGTTGTTTTGGAACACAAACACTAGATAAGCTCGTTCGCTCACGTTTGAAGCTTGAGGACCATCTGGCTTCAGAAGGACATTTTCGTCTTTATCTCAGGCTGTGGCCACTTGTTCGACTTAAAGAACCTTGCGATGATAACGGTCTCTCGCTATCACCGCTGTCGATCACTGCCATGTCACCGGGAAAATATATGGATTAGCAAGTGGGTTCTGAGTGGTAGTTCCTTGATTTATCAACCGAAAACCAACTTCCTGTTGCCTTGACTGGCTGTGGAATGACCATTTGGTCTTGAGTTGTAAAGAAGGGACGGCAGTTATTTCTCTCCACAGAGTGACTCAGAGGAGAAGTCACATAGTAGAAGACGTGAGTTCATGAGAGAAGAGTCTTCAGAGTGCATTCAGGCAGGGGAAGGGAAGGTCTGTGGACTAGCAGGAGGGCAGAGAAGAAGGTGGGAAAACGTCACACCACAGCTGCAAACTGTGTTGCCTTTAAGCTCCTGATTTAATGGGGATTTAACACTCCATAATATGGGCTTCAGCCATTAGAGGAGCTTTGAGTTTTGACCATTTGTGCTCTGTTGCTGAAACAGTCAAGTTATCAGATATGCGAGTGAAAATTTGGATCCATGATGAATCATTTCAAGTCATTTAGCCGGCAAAAAAACCCCCAAAATTCACTAATGTCAGTCTCTCAAATGTGAGGATTAGCTTCTTTTGTCTGTTTTTATTTCATAAAACATTTGGTCATCGACTCACGTTTGCATGTAAATGAGATATGCCCTTACCTGTTATGCTAATATCTTAATAAACACGCTCTTAACTAAGTCTGTTGGCTTTATAAACAAGGACAAACATTCGGGGGAGTGGACAGGGAAGAGTACTGAGCTCCATGAAAACTTTACTTCTCCGCCTGTTAGAAAAAAACGACTTGTCCTCTCTGATGTCTGTCCCTCCCACCTTCACTCTCTGTCTTCGGGAGAGAGAGCTGGTAGCATCTGCTTTGTTGGGCTCCCAGTCCTCCAGTATCTTTGTGCAGGACTCATGCTTTGTTGTGATTGCCTGGTTCGTGTTACCTCGCCAAAGAGCGATAGGGCGATCGGATGTCTGCTCGCAGAAAGGGTGGACAGTGTTTTCTCACACTCTGCTCTGTCGCTTTCAATTCCACGAGGCTTACCTGGAAAAAAACACCTACAGTTCATTCATACAAACATAAACACATTGTCAGAGTGGGTGTGCAAAAAAACACACGCTCGCATTACACGTAACAGAAGGTACGAAGTTGACATTACTCAGACTTAAGGAAGTCTCTGCAGCCCAGTGACGACAACCTCTCATCCGGTCTCCTCTCATTGTGTTTCAATAACAAGGAAAAGGAGGAATCCAAACAATAGCGTTCATTAATGAAAAGCTGGTGTGATTCACACTTACGTTTACCATGAATGATGTCATTAAATAAGGCCACCGTGCCTCGTTGAGCCCCACCTGATGCAGTCACCAGGGTATGTGGCATGTACAGTGTGACAGATGTTTGTTTTCTATTTAGCCGTCCTGTTCTTCGTAGCGTTTGTGAGGGTGCAGACACATTTATCTTGAACTATATCCATCCGTCTCTGGCAAAAGAACTGGAGCATCACTTTCTTTTCTCATTGCGAGGGCCTGAAATATGCTTAAATAATAACACAGTCGTGCCAAGTCCCATATTCATTCTGTTTTCGTTGCCTCCTTGTTGGCTCTGCCTCCTGACGGGGATCAGTGGCCGGCCTTTTTCCAACCTCTTCAGACAGTAACCCTCATTTCAGCTTACTGGTCTCCTCTCTCTCCTTATTGGCTGGTTCAGTATTTTCCTTTCTTACCGGATCATTGAAATACCGTACGTTCAGAAAAAGTGTTCCTATTCCATAGCTGAGGTGCTTTGAAACAATATATACCAATGCTTTTCTTATGAAGAAAAAAGAGCCAGACACTATTTTTTTCTTGAACATTTTAAATGATAACATTAACAATCTATTGACCAATTTGTTGTTCTTGAAGTGTAAAATAGAGACCATATATATATATATATAATTATATTATATATATATATACAGGATTAACATCCACACAGGATCTGAAAAAGCTGATCCATGCTTTTATTTCTTGTAGGTTCGTAACTGTTTCTTTTCAAAGCTAAAGCTGAAGCTGTAACCAAATTGAAAAGAACATATTACATTAAAGCTTAAGTCTAAAATGTTAGAGTATTGATTTTAAAATTAAGTTATGTGTCTATAAATCAATTGATGGGTTAGGACCGCCATTTATTGACACTGGTTTGAAGGGATAGTCTGACATTTTGGATTTACGTTTTTCTTGCTGAGAGTTAGATGAGAAGATCAACACCACTCTCACATCTCTCTATAAGCTACCACCAGCGTAGCTCTAGCCTCAAGTTTAATGTACAGGAAAGACACACGAGTGGCTTTGATCTCCTCATTTAAATCTCTGCAAAAAAGACATTGAGCATATTTCACAAATGTTGAACTATTCCTTCAATATTCAGATTTTAAATTTGAACCGTTATTTTCTAGTATTTGTCTTTGTTTATCTGTTTATCTTGTACTGGTTCTCTAAAAGACAATCTGTGAAGCGTCTTGAGTTGCCGTTGCATAAGAAATGTGCCAGACATTAGTGAATAAATGAACCCGCCTTTCCTTGAATGTTTGATTCTAGCTCCGTGCGTTGTGGTGTGCAGCGGTGACCCTTTGATTATGTTGGCTCACAGTGTAGTTGTACCGTAAGTCCCTTCTTCCTGCACCCTGCCCTGATGAGCAGACACTCCGACTTGTTGGAGGTAAAAAAGGCAGTCTGGGCCTCAATGTCTGCTCTGCCACAGGCTCTGGCCAGCAAAGTGAGCTCTTTAGCCACCCACTTCTCTCCCTGATGGTTTACACAGGCCAGACTTAGTTGTCATCAGCTCAAAGTAGATAAAAACACAGACTGGGTTTCCAGCCCACCAAGAGATCAAATCTAATTGAATGCATCTGCTTAGTTGGCCTCTTGTAGGGTCTGACAATTAGATTTACATGGAATAAGAGAGCACAAAACCGTATTATTGTGTCTTGTGTATTGTTATTATTATTAGTATTATTGGATACAGCTATGTCCGCTTCACATGGGCTTACAAGCCACCACAAATTCATATAAGCTAGATTCAGAATGCTCTACTAAATAAACTTGTTTGTTCTCTGCAATAACAAACAGGGTTTCTGCAGGCACGGTCAGTTTAGTTTGGTGTATGGCGGTGTTATGTCTTATCCTGACTGAAAGTGTGAAGCTGTGAAAGAGATCAGGGGGGAAACATCTTGTCGCACTTTTCCATTTGTCTATCTGGAGCTTCCAGTCATAAACTCAACTCAAGGCTGATTGTAAATCAGCTCGGATTAGGAGGTTGTCCCGTTTAGGGCTGACAGAGTTGCCCTGTTGACTCTTCATGTCTGAGGTGACCGTGGGCTCTGCAGCATCCCCCCTCAGTTGCGGGGGGATATGCGTGACTTGACTGCTCTGCTGAGTCCCCGATGGCTCTCCTGGACTCTCCATGCCTCTTTAACCCGAAACCTGACCCCCTCAACTACTTTAACTGTTGAGTCTTGAAAACCTCCGTCTTCCTTTGTCGACGGCTCAAATGTCTCTCTGTTTTAGAGTTTATGCCCTCTCTGTTGGCTGGTGTTACTCCTGTGCTTAATTCTCCTCCACAACTTCCTTTTACCTCTAACCAGGTGTCTCACTTTATATACTTCCCTTGGTTTGTGCATAATATTTTAACTTTTTTAGGTTATTTACCTTTTAAATATCCAATAAATGCCAACACCATTTTCCATTTAAACAGTAAACCATTGTTTCAGAGAGAAAAGCAAAAAAATCTCACATTTAAGAGGCTGAAACCAACGAATGTTTTGTATTTTTTAACAATTAATCACTGAATCAAAATGTTTGTTGATGGATTTTCTGTCAGCAGATCTTTTTCCTCCATTATATCGTTTTCCCACGATTTATTTATTATTTTTCTGAACTGATTTGTGTGAAGAGATCTCTACATAAAAAGATTGTTAGTGTAATGGTATTTTAACAAGTTCAACTCTACCACAGTTTTATACAGTGGAGTTTTCATTCTCTGTTTGGAAACTCGGCCTCCTGTCCTGCCTCAAATGGGGGCCTAGTGTTAGGAGTGATAATGGTGATAATATAACCAGTTAATCTGGTTCTGCAGTGTACTGGTGTTGTGTTCTAGCCATATTTTGCTATACACAGCACCAGGGGGCATACACTGACCCTGCCCACCAGCCATTGTCAACGATTTTCTAAGAGGAAAACAATAGCTCAAATGTCAAAGTATGGGAATGGCACCAAATCAAAACAAAGCGCCACATTGAATTCTTTCTGAAGCCAGTCTCAGGCCAAAGAAGAAAGGCCTTGCTGGAGGAGAGAGTATGTGGGCAACATAACAAGCACCAAACATATTTGGCATTTCTGTAGTATTTTACTCCTAAAATGGGCCGATGAATACAAAACTGTGCCACTGCCCCCTCTCCCCCGCATAAAACTACTTCTTTCCAGCTTCTTATAAACACAGGAAGGGCAAGATTGTATCACTGTGGGAGAAAGTGAAATAAAATTAGCTAAATTGGGTTACTTGGCTCAAATTACCCAAATCTAGTCCGAACGGAAACATCCTCTCTGCCTTTTGCCTTGTCGCAGGAGAAAACGCTTCTGAGCCTCTTCTGTCATCGGAGAAATACTTTTTTTACACTCGTAACATTTGTAGCTTCACACATCTGCTCACAGTCCCACCTGTATTTGTTTACATTACCCGAGGCTCTAACTGACAAAGAGCAGAACCGTGTCAAACATCAAAGTCTGGTGTGTGTCCTCGTGGCTCGTAATGGCAAGGAATTTATTGCATTTACTCAGCGTTTACTGAAATTGCACACTTTTTTTCCACTTCTAATTCATGTTTGTATTACTGAAATCTTTTTTAAATCCAATAACAGTGGGCAGGTTTTAACTTAAAACTTTACTTTTGCTCCTTTTGTCTAAATGGATACACATCTCTGTGTGTGTGTGTGTCTGTGTCTGTGTGTCTGTGTGTGTGTGTGTCTGTGTGTCTGTTTTCCAGTAACTCAGAATAAAATGACTACGAAAGGGGACCTTGCTCTTTGCCTTTTTGCCCTACAGTTCTACTCCAGTATGCATGACTGACGAAAAAAACAACAACAACCAAGCTTTGGGTCAAATGATTGAATGAAACAAATGATTCATTATCGAATAGATTAAATTAGAAAGATTTCATTAATCCCCAGTGGGGATTCTCATTTGCCACCAAAAGCAACTTATACACACAACAATAGACGTAGTTTCCACAGTGCACAACACACAGAAGACACACTACAACGAATACATAACACCATAAACACCATAAACACCATAAAATGCCATATGAGACATGAATACCAGATGGTAAATCTAAAAACCACATCTAAAGGTGTTCATTAAAATATCTGACTGCTGCTTGAACAAAGGACCTTCTGAGTCATTCAGCAGAACACTGAGGCATCCTGAGCCGCTCACTGAATGATTAATCTGCCAATTATTTTCTCACTTAACCGATTAGTTGTTGTTTTTTCTATAAAATGTCCAAAAATAATGACAAATGTCCGTCATGGTTCCCCAGAGCCCGAGGAGACATCTCCAAATGTCTTGTTTTGTCCGACCAACAGTCCAAAACCTAAAAATATTCAATTTACAGTGATGTACAGTACGACAATGAATGACATTTGAGAAGCTGGAACCAGCAAATATTTGACATTGTTACTGTAAGCAACAGCTGAACACAATAATAGTCATCAAAATAGTTAATGTCAGTAAAGTAATCTTCTCACTATCGTCTAATTGATTAGTCAAATAATAGTTTCAGCTGTACAGTAAATCGTTTTTTTTCTTCCATAGATTGCATTCATTTAAGTAATATGAATTTGATGAGCCTTAAATGAAAGCTCTTTGAATAAGTGAATGTTTAATATGTCTGTCTTCTTTTGATAATCACCAGCTGGAGGTTATTATTTACTGTACTATAAGTTATCAGTAACCAGTGCCCATTAAAGTAGTGTCCGTTCTATGTTAAAAAATGCTCAGAGAGAGAGACAGATACAGATGTGTTTTATTACGCTTCACTTCCTAGTACGAATGTCCTAAAGACTGTATCGGAGGTGAACGTTCTCCCCGGAGAGACAGAGGAGGAGAAAGCAGCTCGAGGGTCAGACAAGAGAGGAAATTTACTGCTATCAACTACTACTATAAACAGGACACATTCCTCCTGTAATTCTGGACATCTGGTATGCATGTTGCTTCTTTCCTCTGCCCTGCCATGTATTCATAGAGCCGGTTATGTCAAAGGCCCCACATGCAACATCTCTGCACTGTTTCCCACTACGACTATAACTTGGTCAGGCATTGCAATTTTACATTTTTTTAAGTGTTTTTCTTTGTTATCTATCGGCAGTTTAAGGTTGCTGCAAGTTCGCTGTATAATTTGTGATTTCAGAAATAGACTGTTTAATGTGAAATTATTAGTCAACCGTCAAGAAAAGCAGAAGCACAGTTTATTTTTGTTGTACCTCAGTCCCCTTTAGACAACATGATTCATGACGTGCTGATAGAGGGAACGATACCGATGTGGGAAACTTATTTTAAAAACACTTGCATGTGATGTTCCACCCTTAATTTTCAATGGAACAAGTATATTTCATCTATTTTTCCATGCATCAAACACTCCACCAGTGGAGCAATGCTAGTGTGAACATCACGATGTCTGGCCTGGGATGGGTTAACAGGGTGCTGCATTTTTCTAGAGGGGCGGCTGAGTTATAGCTGAAGGTTAAAAGTCAAGCTGACAGGCCGTTTGTGGCCGGGCTGCCGGGGTTCTGTTGATACGGGTGTAAATGAAGGTTCCCAGTGCAAACAATTCCTCATGTCTCTTCAAAGACAAAAACCGCTGAGGTGATCAGTTTCAGGGGCTGGCAAGCTCCCTCATATTGTTGTGCTTCCTCATTTTTAAGATTTCCATGTCAACCCCTGTTGACAAGCTCTTGGCTCAGTCAAGAAAGTTATTCGTCAAAAGCTTGTGTCGTTGAGTTATCTTTTAAATGTTGTCATGAGGTCATAAAACGCTTAAGTGTGTCGGTCTCCAAACACAAATTAGAGCATTTAGGGTTTAATTTGAGCCACAGTAAACTGGCCGCCTCAGGACCTCTAGTGTGGCGTTCAAGTGTTTTCACTTCTGGATTAGATGAGGTCTGGTAATAGGCCCGTAGCCTACTTTGGTTCTGGTTTCTTGTGGTTAAAATCAAGGTACTGAACGATACTGAGACTCAAAAGTGCAGAGGAGATGCGGGCCATCTCCTGCGACAGGATGCTGAGTGTCTGCACAGGAAGTGAGGTCAGGGTGTAAGTCCCCCATATTTTCGGCTCTACTGTTGGCACCAGAGGCCTGTAAAGTGCGAGTCAATGACACACACTCTGACAGAGCTGCTTGAAATAGTCAAATAAACTAATAATAAATAAAGCTAATGCTTCCATCTTCTATTTTCAGAATTCTATGAATCTGCCTCCCGACAAAGCTCGGCTCCTCAGGCAGTATGACAATGAGAAGAAGTGGGACCTGATCTGCGACCAGGTGCATTCAAAAACTCTTATTCGTAAACAACAAAAGCAGCACTCACAATGTACACTAACCTGCTGTCATTACTACTCATTCTGTACCAACACAGTAACGTCAGCAAACTGCACATTACAATGCTGACTATCGTTGTGTATTTTCAGGAGAGGTTTCAGGTGAAGAATCCGCCTCACACCTACATCCAGAAGCTACGAGGATACTTAGACCCCGGAGTCACTCGAAAGGTGGGAGAGTACCGATGTCCTTTCAAATATAGTGTCCACTTAAAGGGGAACTCCACCGATTTTACACATCGCAGTATGTTTTCAGGTGTTGGGGAGTACTTCCGCATTTGTGAAAAAAAGTTTGATAAATCCTTTTGTGGCTGATAAACACTAAGAAGACTGAAGACCACAAGTTTAAAAAATGAAAACATCTGGGTGTCTGTATAAAGAAGTGGGTTACCAGACCTCTGTAGCCCACTCCTCATCTCTGCTTGAGGGTAGCGTCTTGAGGTAATATATGTTAGCCAGTGCTAGCACAGCACAGCACACCCGAATCTTGAAATGAACTATCGCTGGTTGAGTTGCATTCTGGGTCCTGTAGGCACCAATGAAGTATGGACAAGAAAGAAGAATGCATTGATTTTAACACATTTTTATTAAACTGTCTATCATGAATCAATCAAGGTAACAAAAGTGTAATACTAAATCGGTGCTGTTTCAAAAGTAACCTATAAACTCGCACAATGCTATTTCTACAGCTAAACTCTGCTTTCATTGTGTTCCAGAAGTTTCGCAGACGGGTGCAGGAATCTACAAAAGTCTTGAGGGAGCTGGAGATCTCACTGAGGACAAACCACATTGGGTAATCAATACTTATCTCTGAAGTTTTCCACAGATCAGTTTAATGGTTTCACAGACCTGAAGGGAACCACATTATTGTTTTCCCTGGTAAAGAATAGTCCTTTCTGTGCTCCTGCTGCTGCAGGGACCAAGAGCTCTTTCTGGTGCCCAGATATTCCCCATTGTTCTAACTTGCCAAGCACTGCAGCTCCACTTCATAGAGCTGGTCCTCATAATGCCCAGATGGTAGCTATTGTGCTGCCCCGTCCACTCCCCCATAGTGTTGAGCAGGAAGCTTTGTTGTGTGTGCCAGAGGGACAGGAAGCCTGGTTGACCAATGCTGAGCCCAGTGAAAAGCACAACAACACACACACACAAGGATACTTTTATGTTTACACATTTCTCACAGCAAACAATGCTTTTATATTGTTCTGTCATACTTTGTCATGGACAGTTCACTACACAGCTGTGTATGCGGATGTTATGTGAAGCCTTTCTAGTCTTTATCTTCGCTGTCGCAGCCGTGATCCTTGACTTTGTAATCTGATGTCACACAGATACTTTCACATTAAAAATGTGCTGCAGTGACTTGCCACTGAATTCCCAAACTAAAAGAAGCCTGTTAAAAGACTTTGATTTTCCATAGCATTCATTGAGCGCCAAGAATAACTCGTATTGTATTAGGCCTCATCAATAAAGGTCTGTTTCAATGCGTTTCCCAGAAAGACTCGCAGGCAAAGAAAAAAGAAAGCTATTTTCAGAAGACTTTTTTGGATGGGATTAAGTGTATTCAAGGCCGGTTTTGTGCCAGTCTGTTTCCTGGGCCCGTTCCAGAAATTGCCAAGAAAATCTGAAATAGCAACTGGTTGGAGAGGAGTAGAGGGAGGGAGCGAGAGAGGAAGGAGTGAGGGGTCAGAGGCAAGGAAGGGGAGGGAGGGTGATGGTAGACAGGAAACTGATGATCAAGCCTGCCTCCTTGTCCACCCCTCCTCTCCTTTCCTCCTGCACCCATCTTCTTACTGCTTTGTTTGCTTTCCTCAGTTCTTCTCCTCACCTCTCTTCCCTTTCCCTCCCTCCCTCCCTCCGCTACTTTGAGGCTCTGATTGCTTTCCTGCCTGACTCGCTATTGGATGACTTTCATCATAACCAGCACCCCAAGACTATTTTAAGAACCTTTTACCCCAATCCTGTCCCCCCTGGAGTTCTCTGAAGACATGGGGAGGAGGTGAAGGGGGTCTGTGGGGGTCTGTGGGGGAGGCAGACTAAATACTGTTGACTGTCAGAGGTTGACTTGAGCTCAGCTCCTTCAGCCATATGCCCTCCACATTCTTTCACCCATCGTAATGGGAATTCCTTTGTTTAGATTTGTTTCTCCCTCCAAAAAACTGGAGTTAAATGTGGAGTCTGAAGCCTCGCGCTGGTTTACTTTCCATGACATTCCTGCCAAGTTCCTTTCTTCAGGGGAGGGAAGACCCCCCTCAGAGCTGCCTTAAAGGATCATTCTGTTTTAATACAACATGGGTTTTATTTGTTGTTATTATCTCTATCGGTTATGATAACATCTTTCCTGCAATATCGAAGCGAGGTGATATTGCTACAACAATAAATCAGACGCAGGCTGTCCTACGATCAGACAGGTTGTAAACAGGTTAAACGTTTACCCAGATTACAGAAACTATGTTATTCCAGGGAATATTGTGAGCACGCACAACTATGGCGGGTGGATGGATGAATGGACAGTTTGGGCAACAATTTTGCCTTTTATTTTATTTTCCTAATAATTTTGGTTAACCTGGGGGTTTGTTCAAAACCTGTGTAATCATCTGACTGCTTGTGTTTGCTGCCCTGTTTGACTTATTTTTGCAATGTCACAACTTTCCCAGATTTTAATAATTAACTTGGTCAGAAGGTGAAAAAAAGCTTTCAATTGCATATTCTAGAGCACAATGTGATGTCATTTAATGTCTGTTTTTGTCCAACCAACCATTCAATATCCCAATTTATTCAATTTGTTTTAATGAAATACCAAGAATTGCAGCAAATCCCCACATCTGAGAACCTAAAATTACAAACAATTAATCGATTAGTAAATGGAAAAATCAACGAATCACTGCGGCTCTACAGTGAAGCGCAGTAAGTGCCAGGAAAGTCAGGGGAGATATGAACTGAAACATACATGCATATACATGCAAACAAATCTGTGTGAACACGCATATATATATATATATATATATATATATATATATATATATATATATATATATATATATATATCTTCCTCTTCTTGGGCTTCCATTTTGCTACAAATTCCTTGTAATTACTTTTAAAGAACTTATTCTAATATTTTCAATGGATGTTTGTTTGAATCCATTATTTCAAGTCATTACACCTAAAATAAATCAATATTTTAGTCATTATTAATGATGGGGAGGGTGACCAAAACAAGACTTTTATTGATACAACTTTATACAGATCAATTCTTAAACTACAAAAAGTCATTTTAGAAGTCCATTTTCTCTTTGTTTTACTTTGTTTTCCTGCAGAAATGGGTAAAATGTAATCCTACAGGGTAAAAGGATAAGGGTGTGTTCTTGATTTGGTGCCCTGCTAACCTCTCTGTGTTCCCATGCGTCACAGGTGGGTCAGGGAGTTCCTCAATGATGAGAACAGAGGTCTTGACGTCCTGGTGGAGTACCTCTCCTTTGCCCAGTGTGCTGTCATGTAAGTAATTTTATTCAAATAAGCTTTATACACACACACACACACACACACACACATGCACACCCATCATGACCGTGGACAAAAACCTTTCCTAAGGGACTAGGTTGGGCAGTGGATTCAGCTGCTGGGTTAACGCATACTGTCCTGTAGAGCCTGTAATAAACTGCTTGTGCATCTAAAAATTGCTCTTTGCAAATTGCGCTCTTTCAACTGTTTGTTTGCCTTGTTGCATACTTGGCAAACTAAATGTGTTTCTGTGTACGCTATGTGGTGTAGTGCTGAGCTATACCTTGCCTGAATGGGGCAGAATCTCTGTGCTGAGCTTTATCAAGCAGCTCGATGACGGTCCTTGTGATAACCCCTGGCTCTCTACCAAGCTGCCTTGCTGACCTAACCTCCCCCGTTCCTCTCCTCTACACCCCCCGTGCCTCTGTGTTGGCTTGTGTGTCTGTCTGTATGTGGCCCAGGTTGGATTTTGAGGGGCTGGAGAATGGGGAGGATGGCTTCTTGGATAAAGCTAAATCTTGGAGCAGGTCCATAGAGGATCTGCACCATTCCAGCACCCAACCCTTCTGCAACACACTGGTGCGCTCTGCCCGCCAGTCTGTCCTCCGGTACGTATTGCTAAGCTAGCTTCTCCGCTGTTTACCTATCCCCGTTATTGCCGCGCTGTGCTACCTTTAATGCTTCAATCATGTATTAGCATGTAAGCCAGTTGTTTTGGTGCTGTTTTTTATTTTAGGACGATGCCTGAATGGTTGATTAGTTATGTTTTGGTTGACCTCTCTCTTGACCTCAAGGCTCTGCACAAACTCGATAAGATATAGTATCAGAGATAGATACTAAAATCTTTGACCTTTTGCGTTATGAGTCTCTCTTTGTTAATGGTCCTCCCTCATCTGTCCAGATGTGCGTCTGCACTGTCTTCAGATGAAAGCCAGCTGTGAACTACAGCATATGTCGGACAGTTGTCTTCTTCATCACTGAGCCACACGCAGACAAGAGATGAAGAGACAGAAGATGTAAAGTCTGAAAAGAGAAATTTAAAAAGACAAATAGTTCACAAGAAGATTAAGATAGCTGCTGAATATGTATTAGTATAACCTAATGTATAATTTATTATGACATTTGTATGTATATGATTCAGAAATGCTGGATCACTGCAAAAGCTGTTATAAACTGCACAAGAAAAGTGATACTATGTGCACATGATGACTGGGCAATACAGTTACATAATAGCAGTCTGTGTGCAGAGACCTCAGTCTGTTGACAGCAGCAAGGAAACCAGTCATCTCCCATGATGCATCTGTAACCTCAAAAGCCATCTAAGTTTTTTCTCTCAGACCTCGTTCTCTGTAATTTTCTCTCTCTGCCTCTCTCTATGTGACACACTTAAAACAAGAGTCACATGACTATCAGAAAAAACTCCAGAAATAAATGAAACACGCTATTGTTAAACACAAAATCTGAAGTAAAACACTGTGTTTGATTATTAAATCTCTATCAGATATTAACTTCTGCCATCCGTTGCAGCTATGGCACGGTTTCCAACACCAAAACCATCAAGAACTCCCGCCTTGTGAGCCAAAAAGATGATGTGCATGTGTGCATCATGTGCTTGAGAGCTATCATGAATTATCAGGTAACACCAACACTCCACCGCACACAATCTGACAACGATATCTGTTATAAACGTGAGGAATATATGTTTCCTGTGCAGTCAAGTGCATATATTCAAAGGTTTATCTCACCACATCCTGTTCTCTCTCTCTCTCTCTCTCTCTCTCTCTCTCTCTCTCTCTCTCTCTGTCTCTCTGTGTCTCCTTCATGCAGTATGGCTTCAATATGGTCATGTCTCACGCACACGCAGTCAATGAAATTGCTCTCAGCTTGAACAATAAGAACTCACGGTAAGAACGGAGGGCCCCCCGTCTCCATAGACGCAGGGCTGGGTCAAACAATTGGGGAAACCCTGCAGCCAGTTCATATGATATGCCTCTCATTCTCCATGGGGCTCAGCTTCTCTCTGAAGTCGGGGATCAGAGCCGTATATACAGGCTGTTAAGGAATGTTTACTAAAGGAAGATTAGTGGTAAATCGCTAGCACTGATCACTTCATAATGAAGGCTAGGAGGGTACACACTTAAAAAACTATAAAGACCTTCCCTGCTTCACACTTCAGTATGGATTAAAGATTTCAACTCCTGTATATTTATGAGTTTGCCTTCATTTTGAGGACATTCATTCTGGTAGCATAGATAGTATAAATATTGTGCTTTCCCCCCTTTAATCTGAGAGTAAGTGTTTGCAGTTGAACTTCATTCCGGTAATGTATTTTGTGTTTCCTGCACTTCCAGGACGAAAGCTTTGGTCCTTGAGCTGCTGGCTGCCGTCTGTCTCGTCCGAGGAGGTCACGAGATCATCCTTTCAGCATTTGACAACTTCAAAGAGGTGCCTAAAGCAATGTCTTAATGAAACCTGAACTGTTATCATCTAAAGTTGTGCTGCTAATATTTGGTGGTAATACAAGGCTAATAACCTCGTGAGAATTTACTGTGCTAAAAATAATCTAACATTAATTAAATTGCCACCATTTCCCAAATCCCTGGTATGCATGAGGGCATAAAGAAGCAGTGTAGATGAGTGAAAGTGGAGGAGCTCTCATGTCTTCTCAGATTTCATGTCTGCTGAGGTTGTAAGCAAAGCTCTACGGTGGCCTGCGGTGGTCATTAGTCTCATTAAGACACCAGATGTGAGCCAACCTTGAACAATGATAAGGTTCAACTCCCTGGTGGGAGCAAGTTTCTGCCTACTCAGTCATCTAAACACCGGAACAAGACAATTACCTCGCAGTCAAAAAGCCCCAGAGAGACGCAAGAGCGAATCAACCCACTAGTCAAAACAATATGGTGTTTCTGTAGTATTATTTATTTTATATCATACATTAATACAAGCTGACAGGTCTTTGAAATCTCTCAAGAAGGCCACCGATGGTATTCAACCACAGCTGTACAGTAATCAGGTATTAGGTCTACAAATACTACTGTTTCTAGTTAGGATTGTCAGAAATGGGCATGGATTATTTTAATTGTTACAGTGCTGGATAAAGCACCTTTTACAAACATTTGTTTCAGTGTATTTTTGTGCAGGAA
Organism: Anarrhichthys ocellatus; assembly: GCF_004355925.1. Classification (NCBI taxonomy): domain Eukaryota; kingdom Metazoa; phylum Chordata; class Actinopteri; order Perciformes; family Anarhichadidae; genus Anarrhichthys; species Anarrhichthys ocellatus. Next base: position 10,882,073 of record NW_022280035.1, on the reverse strand, counting down.
TTTGGCTAAACAAAGTCGGTCCCATGTCTTTATCTTCCGCTGGCTTTCTTCCCATGAATTATGATAATAGGAAGAGGTTGTTGTTGCAAATAGAGGAAGCTGTCCTCTGTTTACATACAGCTAAGCTCTCCTTTAATCCTGGAATGTGTTTCATCAAAACAAAATACTGTTTTATTATATATATATATATATATATATAACTTTATTTTATTCTTATTGCATCAACTCAAGACACAACAGAACACCCCACGAACATAAAGGGAATATGATCTTCTTCACAAGTAGAAATAGATAATAAAATATAAAAACAATGGTGCCCGTACAGCTGGTGCCCATTTCTTCATAAAAACCTCTGTTTTTAATTAGAGCTTTGCTTTTATCTTCTCCATGGTGCAAAGCAATTTAATGTCTTTTCACAACTGTCAATATGTGGAGGTTGCCCCTTTAAGCAGGAGACTGTGACTATTTCTTAATCATTCATTAATTGTTATCTTTTAAAATTAGACAAGGAGTTTTAAAATAACTCATTTTGACCTTCCATTCAGATTCTCTTCATGTTGGGCTTTTTGTTGTTCTGTGTTAAGTTTTGAATGTTTCCTCCATTTCAACTGAAATGAAAATATCATAAATGAATTTCATTCCTCTGTATTGCTGCACCTTTTGCATTTTAGGTGTGTAAGGAGAAGCATCGCTTTGAGAGACTGATGGATTACTTCCGCTGTGAGGAGGGAAACATCGACTACATGGTAAGATACGCTTTGTATTAAGGATGGATGCTTTTATTTTGGTGTGAATGTGGGTCCATCTTATTATCTATCCAATTGAATATATTTGGTCTAAAATTGATCTAAATCTGTCTGTGGTCCAGGTTGCCTGCATGCAGTTCATCAACATTGTGGTGCACTCGGTGGAGGACATGAACTTCAGAGTCCATCTGCAGTATGAATTCACCAAGCTTGGACTGGATGATTACCTGGAGGTAAGATGACGATGCTGTTGTTAAAATGACCGTTCCAAATAAATATTCTCAGGCTGAGACTATTTGTCCAGTGGGTGAAGAGCATCTCTAATACTGATTCTTTCTCCCTCACGTCAGAAATGTAAACATACAGAGAGTGACAAGCTGTCGGTGCAGATCCAGGCCTACCTGGATAACGTGTTTGACGTGGGTGGTCTGCTGGAAGATGCGGAGACGAAGAATGCTGCTCTGGAGAAGGTGGATGAACTGGAGGAGCACCTGTCCCATGTAAGTGCACCACCTAGTCTGGGCCACCAACACAGCTCTCTGGGCCCGTTTATGAGATTATTGTGATTCACCAGCCGTGTACTTAACTTGGCTGTTTCTACATGCTGATTAAAAAATCTACTCTGTGTTTGCATTTCACAAGTGCGTGAGAATAATGACGGGGTGGAGAACACTGGAGAATACTGTGCGTGAGACAAGCGTAATATTGTTCTTGTGTTGGCTCATTCGTTTTGGGCAGTTGTCTTCGTATCCCACACTGCTTTGCAAAGACATTCTTCTCATAGGAAGGTCATGGGCAGCCCTGACATCACTCTAAGAATTTCATAACAAACTCAGCTCTCAGGAGTCAGGAATGATGGGGGAGGATGAGGGTGAAGAATCCCTGTGAATTCCTATGCAACATGTGTAATCTGTTTGAAAATCAAAACTAAAAGCTGTGTCATGCTCTTGCCGCGTCATGCTTCTTATTTCTTCTGATGATGCACAGTGTATAGGGGAGAGAGTGGGAGGGAGTGGAACTGGGAAAGATGCCCGTGCTGTGGATCAATTCTTGAATTCGTCTCCTCTCATCCCTCTGTTGTTTTATCTCTCCGTCTTCTTTCCCAGGTGACGGAGAAGCTGCTGGAGGTTGAGAATGAAACGATGATGAAAGTAGCTGATCTGGAGAAGGTGCTCCTTCAGAAAGATAAGGACCTGCATGCAATAAGGGTAAGCCGTGAGTCGTAATGATGTAATATCGCTTTGCCTGCCTCGCATCAGAAAGGCTTCACTGTGTCAGCGAAGATCAGTTTCAGATGCATGTAGCTAAATTGCTGTGATAGAAAATTAGGTCACACTTCGTGTATAGTCATTGTGGTGTTCTCTTTATCGCCCCCTGGTGACTCTCCAGGAGACGTACGAGTCGACCAACACCCAGGTCACCACACTGAGGAGGGTAATCAAGGAGAAGGATGCCGCCTTCCAGAGACACTTCAACCTGGAGAGGAGGCTGCTGGAGCTCGAACAACAAGGCACCATCCGTTTGCACAAGAAGGCTGATGGAGATATTGCCATCGAGCCGCTGGGTGTCGGGGGTGGTGTTGGGAGTAGTGGCCTTGGGATACCACAGGGAGACATTAGGCAGCTCTCTTTGGGTTCAACAGCTGGATTCACTGAACCAGGAGGACCAGACACCAGTTTACCACCAGCCAGTGAAGCCCCTCCTCCTCCTCCTCCTCCTCCACCACCTCCTCCTCCTCTTCCCTCAGCCTTAGGTGATGAACCATAACTCACAGTGATTTTTGTCTGGTGACACATATATGTAAAAGCTGAGCTTATTTGATGATAGACCGTCAGAGGAGGTCTATTTTCGTTTCCCCTTCTTTGTTCATCCGTGCCAAGCCAGGTGATGAGTCACAGCAGTGGGTTTCTGCCACAGACAGGAAAGGGAAATGCAAGTTGTTTCCTTTGTGTGTGAGTGTGCAGACAGACTGCAACACGGGAGAAACAGTACCAACTGTTAGAGCAGTTTTCAGCTCTTTTGGCAATTTTTGTTAAAGGAGCAGTGTGTAGAATTAAGGGTGTTCGCAGGCATGGAATATAGTATTCATAACTATGTTTTTAGTAGTATATAATCACCTGAAACTAAGAATCTTTGTGTCTTCCTTACCTAAGAATGAGCCGTTTATGTGTGGGATGGGTGCTATGAGCGGGTCCTCCTCACTGAGTCTGCCATGTTGCACTGCCATGTTTGTACACTGGCCCAAAACGGACAAACTAAACACTGTTTTTTCGTTGCCTAAAGGCCACAGTCATTTTCCGACACGTTTGGAAAGGGATGGGTTAGCAGAGGGGTTTTCAGTCGGTTGCAATTTGCAACCTCCCCTCTAGGTGCCACTAAATCCTACAAACTGCTCCTTAACCAAGAAAGAGCTTCACTAAGATTGAAAATCACCTTTGCTTGAGTGTAGATAACCGCACAGAGGTTATAAAACATATAATACAGGTTCATAGTGAATTAGATTAAATATATAGAGAATAATAAATGATCGAAAAACACAATAGATGAAAGTGATGGTATAGGATTGATACAAAGAGTTTTTGGAAAAGATCACTTTTGTTCAAGTGTTCCAGTAAAAAGCGTTTAACATTTTCTTGTACATTGATTGAAGGCCACTGTGTCCCACCACCGCCACCTCCTCTCGCTCCGCCTCTGCCGGGCACTTCTCCATCAGTTATCCTGAGCGTGGGTCTCTCAGGTGAGAGCCGATATAAAATTACATTATTGTTATGCACCTTCGTACAATTTTGCTTTCTGTTCCACTGCAGCTTAATAGAGCTAAAGATAACACTCATTATAATGCCTTCATAAGGCTTTATAAAACTCTTTATGAATGTTTATAATCATGCAAAACCGATTTTTGCGAATAACACTTTAATTCTCGACTACAGCTATCCGAATCAAGAAGCCCATCAAGACCAAGTTCCGCCTGCCGGTGTTTAACTGGACGGCCTTGAAGCCCAATCAGATCAACGGCACAGTCTTCAACGAGATTGATGATGAACGTGTGCTAGAGGTAAATCAAGCAGATAAAACTGCTAAAATGTCCCTGAACACAGCATTAATATTAAATACCCATGTTAACATTTTGGGGGGGAAAGAACATCCTAATTTGTACTAATTATTTACACTCAAAAGCTCAGGTTAATGGCTAAATTCTGATTGGTGCAAGGAAAAACATGACATCACCCTTTTCCAACTGAGCCCCACCCACATCAAACCAGTCAGAAAAGCACAGAGACAAATCACCGATATCTCTCATGTGAAATGATCAAAACTGCTCTGACTTGGTCAGAACATAGTAGAAGTCCATCCCTCACAGCAAAAGGCTGATTGAGAAAATGTGTTTCCAGGACCTTTTTAATATTAGTTCAGAACAAATAAGTAAACTTTCACTCATGTGCAGGAGCTGGATCTGGAAAAGTTTGAGGAGCTGTTTAAGACCAGAGCCCAGGGTCCCATTGTGGATATTTGCTGCACAAAGAGCAAAGTAGCCCAGAAGGCGGTAAACAAAGTCACCCTTCTGGACTCCAATCGCTCCAAGAACTTGGCCATCACACTGCGAAAGGCTAACAAGAGCACAGAGGAGATCTGCAAAGCAATAGAGAAGTAGGCACTTTTCCTGGATTTCAAATACTTCTGAACTATAGACAAGATGGTAACTAATATATGTTGCGTTTACTCAGGTTTGATCTCAAGGCCTTACCCGTCGACTTTGTGGAGTGTCTGATGCGTTTCCTGCCCACGGAGTGTGAAGTGAAGGTGTTTCGTCAGTACGAGCGTGAGCGGCGTCCACTGGACCAGCTAGCGGAGGAAGATCGGTTCATGATGTTCTTCAGCAAGATTGAGAGGCTCACGCAGAGAATGAACATCATCACCTTTGTTGGGAACTTTTCTGACAACATCAACATGCTCACACCCCAGCTCAATGCAGTCATTGCTGCTTCTGCCTCAGTGAAATCTGCACCAAAGTTGAAAAAAGTGCTTGAGGTAGGAAGTGTTTATTTGACCGGTGTTTTTATATCAGCAGTCTTTGTATTGATTACGCATATTCATTCATTCCTTTGGTGTACTTCTAGATCATCTTAGCCTTGGGGAACTACATGAACAGCAGCAAGCGAGGCTGCGTTTATGGCTTCAAATTACAAAGTCTTGATCTGGTGAGTATTAAAACAAAATAATATGCTACACAGTTCATTTGTGCAGTGCTTTTGCTGATATTCCCATTCATTCCTATTGTTACACAGCTGCTGGACACCAAGTCTACAGACAGGAAGATGACGTTGCTCCACTTCATAGCTCTCACTTTGAAAGAGAAGTACCCTGAACTGGCCAACTTCTACAACGAACTGCACTTTGTGGATAAAGCTGCAGCAGGTGAGCTCAGCATCATGAGGCTATGTTAATAGAAATGTTACTTATGTTCAGTTAAAAAAGAATGTTTTCATAACACTATGCTCATATATACCGTTGTATTGCTGTAAATAAAACATATTCCTTGTTGACTGTACAAAAGTATCTCTGGAAAATGTGCTGCTGGATGTTCGAGAGCTGGGGAAAGGCATGGACCTGATCAGGAGAGAGTGCACTCTCCATGACCATTCAGTCCTGAAAGGCTTCGTCCATGCTAATGACACACAGCTAGACAAGCTGCAGAAGGACGCCAAGACAGCAGAGGTATCAAACACTGTCCTCACCTCTTAACCTCAAAGGGGAGAAAAATGAAAATAGACATGAGAATCTGTCCCAGATTCAGCTCACTGACCTCTAACACACAACCAATCATGACTGACCAGTGTTTACGTACTGTCCTTCCCGTTTCTAGGAAGCCTTCAACAATGTGGTGAACTACTTTGGAGAGAGTGCCAAGACAACTCCGCCCTCTGTGTTCTTCCCCGTGTTTGTGCGCTTTATCAGGGCCTACAAGGTGAGGACACGAAGCAGCATCTTTCCTCACTTCTGCACTGACAGGGTGCAGCTTTCTCTCCTGGTCAGATGGGAAGTTCCCTGGTTTCAGACTTGGATGTTGTCAGTCTCAATGAGAGCAGAACAGGGCAGAGCTTTGGCTGCCTCTGTGCCACAGGACGTGGCGTATAGTCCGAGGCCAAATAACAGGAAAAGCCAGCTGGGTCTGACTCCAGAGCTGCAGCTGTGGTGTTTAGACTGGTTCTTCCCCCTCCCTCTCCCTCCTGTCCCTCATCTCCTTTACCCCCGGACAGACTCGCCCTGGCCCACCACACAGCACATTTCCTGAGATTGTTCTTAGTCTGGATTTATGGGATCTGCTTAAGGAAATGTGCAACAAAAGGATTTCTGTGTCCGTACGTGTGTCTGTATGAGTGACTTAAAGATATAGTTTGACATTTGGACTCCAAGTTGGTCCAGGGGAGAGAGAGGGGAGTAACCCTGGTGAAGAATATGAGGAGTTGAATTGAACCAGAAACATAAAATATTGAACTGGATGTCGAACTATTGCTTTAAAGCCCATTTGCTGTATGTATAAGTAGTTGTCCTGTTTAAATTCCGCTTTTGACCTGTTTTCTTTATCTGCAAAAGGCCACAGTGTGTATTGACTTTGATTTATTTGAGCTTCTGTCTTATGCTGCAGACTGGTCACGTTTTTCTCTTCTCAACAGGATGCAGTGGAACAAAACGAACAACGGAAAAAGCAGGAGGAAGCAATGAGAGAAAAGTTACTGGCTCAGGAGGCTAAACAGCATGACCCCAAGGTGCAGTCAAAGTGCATGCAACTGAGCTGAATGAAGTCTATCAGATGTTTACTCAGTGCTAAATAAAGCTTTGTGGCGTGCCAAAAACCACAGTGAACAGTACAAATATCCTGTCCACTGGTTTACAGGTCCAGGCCCAAAAGAAGAAACAGCAGCAGCACGAGCTGATCACAGAGCTGCGCAAGCGGCAAGCCAAAGACCACCGGCCTGTGTACGAGGGCAAAGATGGCACTATCGAGGACATCATCACAGGTGGGCCAGACAACACCCTAAAAATACCCCATGTGGGTGCCTGTAGCCCTGGTCCTCCCAGGTCGAGGATGACTGTGGTCATTCACTGCTCAGCTCCTTTGAAGTGCACCTTGTGCTACGTAGTCCAGACACCACCACATCTGGAGCACAGCACATAGCAGCACAGCAGCCTCCAGTTATTCCATGAAGTGATGTTTGGTTAGAAATGTACTGCACTAAAGGTGTTTGGCCTCAATATGAAGACACTCAGGCAGTCTGACTCCAAATGTACATTAAATGTAGTGCACATGATCTTTATTTACAGGGTCCTTCTTCAAAGCCACTCTGTGTAGATTATTCTATGAGATTATAGTTTATTTTCAGTATTCGTATGACTGTTTTTGTTTGAAGAAAAATGTTTGGGGACTATGCAAGTGTCTCTTCTGAATATCTACCACCATGTGTCGCCAAAGTCGAGACATTTTAAAATTCCACACATAGGGGCTTTAATTTGATGAAAAAAAAAATCTATCTACAGCCTCAGGATAGCACCAAGCTAACGGATGTTTTTGTCACGATTATTAATCAGTGCTTAAAATATAAATATTATATATGTTGCATTAATGTAATTTTTTTGTAATTAATAATGCTTCTATGCCACTACAGCTTATTATGCAACTGATGTTTTTCCATGATATAACCAGTGTGCTGTAATCCGATAAAGCTTTACTTTAACTCCTCTTATTTAGCATTCATAAGCAGTATACAAACATTTAATACATTGTTTATAACACACTCAAATGTAGATGTATGTAGCTATAAGGACATTTTTTAATTGTTTCTTTATGTGTAGCATTTATCAGCGATCATATCTTCTGTTATGAAGACACATTTTATAACAATTTAGCTATTTGTTTATACAGCAGCCTCCATGTATGGGTGCGCACTGGATAAGTTAGTTATAGTCTTGGACAAATACATTAATTAACACTTATATCAGCTTCCAACTACATCAAAGTGTGTTATAAACCTTCTATTAAACGTTTTTGTAGTGCTTATAAATGCAAAAAAAGGTCAAATGTTGCTAGATTCAGTTAAAAACCTTTTCACATAAAAGGTTTGCTTCCAGAGCTCTGTGCTACATACAGCACAGAAATAGCATAGTTTTCTTTACGGCCTCCTGAAAGAAGTTTGAAGGTGGTCCGGTGGTCCAGTGTCCCCCCCCCCCCCCTCCCAGAAGGGCAGTGTCTCAGGTGTGACATGTTTTCTTTCCCTTACCCTCCTCCCCCAGTACTGAAGAGTGTGCCCTTCACAGCCCGCACTGCTAAACGCGGCTCACGGTTCTTCTGTGAAGCCAACCTCTGTGACGACGCCAACTGCTAGCCCCTCCCCCCTAATGCCAAGGTTATCCAGGTGTCTCTCATACGCCTCCTGACCCCTCTGTGCATGCAGCATGATCCCTGTCACCCACCCAAACCCCCACCAACTACTGTGAACTAACTTGGGCTGTCATTTGGTTGTTTGTTTTCTACTTCAGAGGATTCCTCTTAGGTGATGGGAGTCAGCCAAACCTCTTTGCCTGGCGAAAAAGTTTTATAGTGTGTCGACATATTTTTTGTGTGAAAAATATGTTGATACTCTCACAGTACAATCAGCCATTACTGTGATTACATTATCACCATGCATGACACATGTGGAAGGCTGTGCATTATTACAACATATTTTCACGAAGCTGAATTTAACAATCATAACCTGAAGAGGTTTGGCTAATTTACTGTTTTTTTTTTTATCATCGATGCCTTGTTCCATTAAACTAACCTGTTTGGTGTTTGGTTTCCTGCTAACATGTGACTCTTCTTTCCTCAACCACCACTGTTCATTCTACCCCCTCCAGCTGAAAAGAAGATTAATGACAGTATTTCCCACTCCTAAGAGAGGGTAAGGAAGGTAGCCTGGCTGAAACCTGGCCTGCTTGGCCCTCCAGCTGCTGTGTGCTGCTACAGTGATGTCAGCTGCTTCAGCTAGTGCTTTGGAGGCAAACAAAAAAAAGGCTTCGCAGCACAGAGATTATGCTTTACAACACAATAGTTAGAAAACAAGATTAATTAAGAAGCGACTTACAGAAATACAGTATCACTTGCCTCAACCGCTAGCAATGAAAACATGAATTCACTTATTTAATTTTCCACCAAGTCTTTGCATCAGAGACGAAGTCTTTGTGGTATTTTAAGAACATCATTGTTCAGTTTAAATGCATAGCTATACCATTGAGATCATCATCATCCTCCTCCTCCTCACCCCCTCCAATTATGTGTTGCATGTTGTCCAATGTTCATTTACTCTCACCTGTCGACCACGCCCGCCATGTTTTGTCTTTGCTAACTGTCGTTCGCGGTGTGCTGAACAGCTGTTTGGTCAACAGGCTCTAGAAAAAAACTGTCAGTCAGATATAAATTACATTTTTTTTACAGAGCTGAGAGGTTTTCTGTTACTTTTGTCACAACCAGCTTGACTGTACACAGCAATTTTGTAGAGCTTGTTAACCATTATACTGTAACTGTAATAATTATGGCTATTACCAAAACCTTGACTTTCACTGTTTTGTGTATCACTACTACCAGTTGAAATTCAAGGTTATGGCAATGTGTCAGTCAGTGTTCAGTCTGTATTGTTTATGCCCCTATTTGCCATTTTGATATTTCTTATATACAGTAAACAAAGTAACTGCAGAAGTTATTGCAGATATTTTATGATTATTTGACTGACATGTAGACATGTAAACTCTATTGCCGGTTTATAAGGTACACCTAGCTAAAGCTAATGCAGCCGTCCTACAATTATTCCTATCTTCATGATGGTTATAATTTTCAGTTTTTGTTGATTCAACTTTATGATAATTTTGTATGATGTTTGTGGTGCTGTATTGCATTATACAGAAAGGTGTATTCTCTGACTTTTGTATGACATATTATATTTAGACTTTTTTTATGACATATCCTCTTGACTGTAACAAGACTTTTCTATACATACATATTATACTTTTACTATGACGTAATATACTCTGACTTTTTTATGTCATACTGTACTGAGACTTTGTAAGACATTCTTTTATAAAATACTATACTATGACTTTTTATGACGCTTTCATGACATGTGCTTTAACTTTTTCAAGGCACACTATACCATGACTTTTTTATGACATATTATCTTTGAATTTTTATGACACTCTCTCCTATGACTGTTATGTTTATTCCATACTATACTATGACTTTTTATGAATTCATATGACATACTATACTTTGACTTCTTAATTACTTTTTCCCTGGCATACAAAGTTATGACTTTTTGTGATATATTTCATGACTCACTATATTATGACTTTCTTTAAAACATCAAGTAAATTCTTATAGCTCCACCATCTGGCCAAAGTGCACCACATTCGACACGCCACATCCTTTGGTCCCCAGCAATACACCTGCCTAGTATGAAGGATACAAGATTCTTAAAATATGCTAAGGACATACCCACAGACCGAGATAGAATCCTTGCTTTATAGTTTCATTGGGTGAATGTGGTGATTAGATAATTAGGTGTACCTGATAAACCGGTAATTGAGTGAATGTCTTCTACCTATATGGCTTAACACACTCTTAGCACTGTCTAAGAAAAAATAAGTTAAAGTTAAGTCAAGTAGTAGCAAGTTTGCTTATTGACCTCTGGGTCCTCTAACATGTGTGTCCCCCATCCCCGTCTCTGACCCCTCTCTCCATACCTACTCACAGATCTCCGAAACCAGCCTTTCCTGCGAGCTGATGCGTTGATCCGGAGCGGTTGGAAAAGACCCTAAACCACTTATTGGTCACTTATACTCCCCTCCCCACTATAACCTCCCTCCCTGTGTCTCGATGGTCTATCTCAACCCTGAGGCTGCAGATCACAAAGACTGAAAGGAGGGACAGGACAGAGCCCTTGTTATAGCTGGGTAATTTATTTATTTATGGAGGACCTTTACAGCCACTTTAAGTGAGCAGGCATCATTACAGAAGCACAATGGGTTACTCCTGTCTCACTGCAAACACAAGACTTTCCCTGCCCCGTTTCCACGGAGAACCAGGAGGATAACTACAAAACAGGTGAGGTGAGTTGAGGACCGGCGGGACCACAGAGCAGGAGGAACTTTGCTTTCACAAACAAAGCGGCTGCCAACATGTGGACCTTATTCCCAAAACCGTTAATTTCCTCAGATTATGCAGTCGTAGCAGGACTTAGACTGGAAGTCAGCCAGGGGAAGATGCCATCTCTGCTGCTGGGATGATTGCCATGAAGAGACAAAACCTTCCTCCACATAACAGAGAAGCTTCAATATTATGAGACATTTGGGGACTGTTTCCAAACTTTAAGCAAAGTCAACACATTCAATCAAGACTAAATATTGACTAATTACATTTACACATCAGTTTTTCGGTAGGAAAAAAACCGATTCCGCTGGTTCTTTTGGACAAGCTAGCCAAACCAAAATGTCTCCAATGCCTCATGTTTTGCTTAAGAAGTGCCTTTTTTGTATAAACAGTGTTATTTCTCTTGAAGCAGCCATAATTTGTTCATTCTACAGCTTTCATTTGTTTTTGTTTTTAAAGATTGTATTTTGTAATGCCTTGTTCTATAACAGTAGTCTTATAATACTGACAATATCCAGAAGTTTAAATTTCCAGCTTTAAAGTCACACAACTAGACGGTAAGGGGAATAATGATTTTACGATTACTCTTATTTACCTCTGGTGCATCAGTGTCTAAGCTCATAATGATTTATATTTCTTTGTGCCTTGTCCAAGAAGTTCTTAAAAACGGAATGTTATATGCCTCGACAACACTTTGTCACACCTTAAGGGACATTAGGGAAGAGACAAATGTATGAAGAAGACTCCACATGGACTGCTGATTAGGGGCCAGATGACGTTAACCTGCTATAGATGTGGTTATGGATGAAGGATGTACCCATTTCTATGAGGTCTTATGTTTTAAAATTTCATTTAATCTCCATTTTTAGAGATGAATCTATTTCTCCGAACAGCTGTTGAAACTTGCATAACATTGGCATAAAGGGAGCGATACATCTTTACACTACTTCATTTGGCTCAACATCGTATGAGACACTATTCTTTAAGTATTCATTTATGTACATTCAAATCAAGAAACTTACTTTTTCGAAGAAATTATCCATGATATTGTCTATTGATTGAAAGATGACACTTCTTGTTTAATAAATAAGATGAATAATGTAACTGCAAGACCAAAGACTGTCATTACACCTCAGGAGTATGAAAACAAAGGCTGCTCTTTCTTTGATGAAGCAACATTCAAAACAAGTGATTCCTACATGTTCATGTTTTATTTCAAAGGAAACTTGATGTTCACTTGAGATGTCCTCAGTCAGAAATAATGACTGACTGCTTTTCCCCTCCATCTCTCCAAATGACAGACAGAGCCACTGTACATTTCTACTATAAAAATCCATTTAATTTCTTATATCAAAAAGAAATAGAATCATAACAAAACAATCATAACCACAAATATCCATGTGGGTTTTTGCCACCAAAAGAAATTCTCCAACTGAAAAATGATTGTTCTAATTTACATGGTCAGGTGAAAAGCTAACAGAGCAGGATGTAAAAAAAGACGACGTGATGAATACTGTTAACAAGTGAGGGGCGAAAACAAGAGTTTCTTCTAGGTTGGGTGTGTGAGAGCACTATGCAGAGTGAGCTCAGTTAAAAGCAGCGTGGTGAGCAGTGAGACACTAAAAACCAGTTTGACTGACAGACAGGTGGTTAGCGTTAACAGCATGGCAAAGGAATTAAAGGAATGCTTATCAGGGAGCCGATTAGTCCCCTTCTTGAGAATGCACTTAATGAGCATTAACCTAAATTACACATCCATGTAATTGCATACAATTAAACAAAACAAAAATAAACACAAAAAAAATAAAAAAAATCTCGTACAGAAGTACGTACCATTAAACGGTCTTCCCGGCCTTTCCTGAAAACACATTTACAATCAAAAGACAAGGAACAAAAGCCAGATGCAGATTGTTTTTCAGTGATGACCGGATATTCACAGAAGCTCGCCGTCCCTCAGTAAAAAGAACTTTCTAGAACAGTTTCAAAGCAAAATCTGACTTCTGTCCAGAGTGTCCAGCAGTAGACTAAACCAAGGCCACAGATATCCATCCCAGACTTTTCATCCTGGAATGTGGACTTTGTTACAATCATCTTCATCCAGCACACTCGCACACTGCCACAGACTCATTGCCGACACAAAGAATGTCAATTACACAAAGACTTAAAAAAAACTTAAGTACAGACTGCTATTTGTTACTGATGTTTGTATTCCTGGGTATATTTTCAAGACACTTTGTTAATAGGTTTATATATATGCAAATATATATATAAATTTAGTCTGTGCAAGGAGTTAAAAGACAATCACTTGAATGTAGTTCTTTGAGACAACAGAACAAACACCGTCTGATGCAGAGTCCTCCATGTGTACGCTCCCAGCCTCGGTCTCCCTTTAGACATCCAGCAGCAAACGTACATGTACACATGAGAAAGACTGAGCCGAACCAGCATCCAGGAAGCATTCATAGTGAGCACTGGCACTTCTCTCTTTCATGAACAACAAAGACTTGGCAACGTTTTCTAAGGTGGAACAATAATATTTTTTCCTTCCCTATACCCTATAATTCATACAAAAATAAAAAATTCAAATTGTTCCACTGCCATTTGTATGTCTCTATCTTTTACATTTGCACAGAGGTAGTGGCTATATGCGTGAGAGGGGAGGGAGAGTTGTGAGGAGGAGGTGAGCAAAATTAAAAAGAACTGAATAAATGTCTATAAAATGGTTCCTTTCCATCACCAGAGAATTTTTTTTTTTTTGTCAAAGAACAAAATATAATACTGCAATCACTTAAAAAAAGTAGTCCTTCATTTTATACATTTTATACAATGTTCTTTTTTTTTTGTTGCTTTTCTTTTCACTCGGTAAAGGCATAAGATGAGAGATCTCATTGGCTCAGCACTGGGTTGGGCGGGGCAATGTTGGCAGAGTTCAATCCATGCCAAGCTCTACGCCAGCGGGTCACTCATATCCTCGTCGCCCTGGGAGAGAAGCTCCTTCTTTTCATCTGTGCTGGCCAGAGAGTTGCGGCTGTTCTGGGCGCCCATGTACAGGGTGGCATACACTGGGTTGGTGAAGTTGGTCGGCTGCAGAGCAAAGAAAATTACATGGTGACTCAAAGGGAAAGAGAAAGGCGGATATTTGTTAAATGTGAAACCGGTATTTACTGCATGTTGTGCTTACAAAGGTCAGGTCACTAAAATATAATAAAAAAGACATTTTGTCACTTACAATGGTCAGTTCATCCAAATAATTACAACCAATCATTCCATTTCCGTTACCACTAGAACCCATGGGATAGTTGTGGTTTGTAATTTAGGTTGATATGTCCTATAGTGTTTATAATGTAGTATTGTGTATTGGCCTGCTCTGGGACATTGTTTTAGGTGGCAGAAGTTTTCTAATATAGGTGGATGAAACTTAAACTATCTGTATGGCTATTTAACACTAGGAGTAAGTGAGAAGAGATGTTTTCTGTGAACACATTGTTTATATAAAAACGCTTTAATCTGTGTTACCTTGTCTGGGTCCAAAGCGTAGTCTGAATCCAGGAGCTCCCCAGCGTCATCGTCAGGGTCTCCTTCATAGATCTTATAGGCAGGGTTCCCAATCTCAACATTCATGGCTCCATTTGTCATTCGGTGGTGCTGGAAGCCCTTTGCACTGCAGACAGATAAAGATAAATAAACTGATGAACTATCAAAGCTATTAACTAGAAGATCATGACCTATATTTTGAGAGAAACCTTAAATTAAAAAAAAAAAATCACAGAGGCTTGAAAAATATCACAACGTGGCATAAAACAGGTACTGACTCAACAGCAATGTACAATTCACACAATCACGACAACATATATTAAAGGTTGTCAAATAAGCTTTTCACAAAAGCTCATTTGATCAAACCCAGAGAATATATACGGCAGCATGTCTAGAGTGGAGAATGCTGAATTTTCACATTGCAAATATTCGGTTGTTTGCAAGCACATAAACATTTTTCATAGATGCACACTTGTATATTTTAGTATTCAAGCACATAGAGTAAGCCTAACATTTACACATGTAAAAAGGGAAGGTATGGAGATGCAACACGGACATAACAGTTTGATTGTTTGTGCATTACCAGCAAAACTACTTTGGCTAAGATTAAATATGTCCCCGTGTTTGCCGGTTGGGAAACCCAGTGGGAGGCAAACAGGAGATGGCAGGCAATTACAAACAGATTTCTACATTGACCAACAGATTGGACAAATAGACTGACAAACAGATTGGCCAATCTGACTGGATATTAGGGAAGGGGTGGGGTCAACAGATGAATTATGTAACCCTATGAAGTTACCGCGAGCACTGAGAACGAGATTTGCCCGGCCATAGAGACCTGGGAAACAGGAAATAGATGGTTATCAAAAGGTAAGAGAGAAAGAGAGGCGAGATTTCTAATAGTGTGAGGAAAAGATGAAAAAATGGAGTAAAGATCGAAACTCTCTGAAACCAGGACTCACCCACGCATTCTCCTCTTGTACCACAAGATGGCACCAACGACCAGAAGTGCCAGTAACAGCAGGAGAAGCACTGGGATGATGATGGAGGCAGTACCTGCAAGTGAGCAAATAATGTGAGCAAATAGGACCAAAGTGCATGTTTTACTAACAAGATTCTCTAAACTGTGTGACTTACTTCCACTGGAAGTAGAAGCATCCATAGAAGCTGCTGCAATCTCACATCTGTATCCCCTCCATCCCACAGGACACCTGGACACACACAATGGAACAGAGTTAGAAAGTGTGCAAGTTTTTTGATGGTTCCTCTATTGCCCCAGTAATCAATATCAATAGTATATATTCTGTATCATAGATAATATTATAGTCAGGGAGAGGAAGAGAGTGTGATGTCTCTTTAGTAATAAAATCATCTGATAATATTTTGTTATTTCCATTCATTCAGTCACAAGAGGCTATAATAGCAACAGCATATGTATTCTTGAGTTATGGCCAAACGAGTGTTTTGTGAGGTCACGGGCCTTGATCTTTGACCAACACTAATCAGTTCATCCTTGAGTCAAAGTGGACGAGTGTGCCAAATTTGAGTACAGACGAAACGTAAACATAATGCGTCCGGCAAAAGCTTTCACCAGCATAGAGGTCTGAAAATATCAGAGTATGATTTAAAAATCCCAGGATAGAATGACGTTAAAAATACATAGTATGTCATGGAAGTATAGCGTGTCGAAAAAAGTCATAGAAATTTGCATAGTATAGTCTGCCAAAAAGATCATACAAATATATAGTATAAATATAAAGTATATAGTATAGTATGCCATAAAGAAGTCATAGTATAGTATATCATAAAAACGTCAGTGTAGTATGCCATTTGAAATAAGTGTATTGATGTGTGGGGTTGAGATGGGCGTGGGTGTCATATCTTACTTGCACTGAGGCAGCAGGGTGCGAGTGTCAACTGAACATTGTCCATTTGAGCAGTAGTCCAAACAGGAATAGCAGCTGGGTTGGGTCTGACCGTTGGGGCAGCTACACACACACACACACACACACACAAAAAATAATTGTGTTGCTTGATAATATATAACAATAATAATAAGATATATGTGTGGCCTTGCCCGCATGGTACTGAGCAGTCCAAAATAAAAATTTACAAATATTTCAAATTTCAAGTCAAATTTATTTTGTGCAAGTTTTGTGCATGTTGTCCACAGTGTACCCACCTGCATGAAACCTCGCCTGAGGATGACGTCAAACACTTGCCCGCTCCACAGAACAGACATTTGTCCAACTCACATTGGTATCCAATGTACTGAGTGGTGCACAGACAGATTTTAGTGCCGTTGGAGGTTTGTAAGCAGGTTCCAGCGTTGTGACAGGACCCTTCACAATTAGCTGAGGACGGGAAGGAAGACGTGCGATAAGTGCAAAGAACTCAACTGTCATAGATTCACATGTTGTTCCATAGGATTGTATTAGTAGTGGGGCTTTTTTTCTTCCCTAGAACAATCAAAGATAACATTGTAAAAGTTGATAATAATTTTGTGAGAAAATGCGCCATTGTAGACTCGTCATTTTTTGTAAAGTAAAAGGTAAAGCAAAGCAATGAAATATATCTTTTTACATTACAGGAGAATAAATATTTAAGAAGCTGAGAATCCATACAGATCCAGACTCCTTAAAGACAACGTAGCAACATGTGACAGTGCTGCCACTTACTGTACTGGCACTGGTCTCCCTTGTACTCTGGCAGACAGCTGCAGGTTGGCTGGTTGCCCATGTTGACCGAGCAGTTGCCTTCATTCAGGCAGTAGTCCTGACAAGTGTGGCGGCTACAGTTGGGCCCTGTGAAGCCTTTTGGGCATCTACAGGTTGGGGCACCTGCAACACAGGACATGAATTTTGAAGTTCAAAAAATTGTGAGACAAATATAAATGAATACAACCACAATACACGAGCTATGCATCTCAAGTCCCTTACTCTAAGTCCCTGTCCTCTCTTCTGCAACATCTTGGCATGGGATCGCTGTTACTAATGAATACTCCACGGCACTTTCACAGACATCATAAGGATGGGGGGAAATTGTACTTATGATTTTTGGACCAACTAAAATATCAGTGGCATAAAATACTTGCCAGAAAGAAATTATCATTTCACATCAAAGTTGTCATAACATGTTTATTTCACTTAATAATTTGTTAGTTAGAAACATTTTCCCAAAAGGAAAAATGACGATTTAATAACATCCAGACAGATTACAGAATTCCCACTCACGTTTATGTAACAGTCATTACAAAGGCCATTCAACTTTTTGAATTCTACATAAATATACACACCCAAGACTGATGTTCTTATAAAAAGGGAAGAAACTTAATATAAATTAAATGACCTCTTGCTTTTAAAGTAAGGAAAAGAGATCACATGTGTCGTGCTCTTACCTGTGTGAGAAGCAGTGCATGTGCCTCCATTTTTGCAGTAGTCCCTGCACTGGTTGATCTCACATCTCTCTCCGGTGTAGCTGGGCTGGCAGCGACACTTGGCCACCTGACGGGCGTTGAGGAAGCAGCTCCCACCGTTCTGACACTGAACATCGCAGGGCCCTGAGGGGGGAGCTGTAGAGGGGGGGGGGGGGGGGTTCCATGATAAACCAACATTTTGTTTGCTGCTCTACTGCTCAGGTATTTGTATGTGTACATCAGTGAACTGTATCTGCAGACTTACAGAATGGTGACTGTGTGGGGCTCGGTCTCTCTACACACGTGCTGTTGTCTGCCACGTAGTTGTTGGGGCAGGTACACACCGGTCCACTGGGGCTGAGCAGACACAGCCACTCACACTTCTTCCGGTCACATGGGTTAGTCACTGGTGCAGAGACAAACAAGACATCCAGTGAGAAAAAACTGCATAAAATGTATAAAACCCAGTTGTATTAATTTATACAACTTAAAATATATTATGTATCTTATGACTTTGAGGACTCAAGTAAACTAATACATAGAAAAGCCAACTTACTCTCTGGCTGCTTGTAACGGTGGTAGAGGACTATATCAGTAGCATGGTTGATGCCTGTGGTGAGATTCTCCATGGGGCCTTTGCCAAACTTGTTGACCCGGAAGACAAAGTTATTGATATAGGTGACCCCATATATGTAGTCCTCAAAGATATCTATGCTGTATGGATGGAGAAGGTCTGAGAAATAAAGGGGGGGGGGGGGGGAAGATAAGATGCCAGGTTTCTGAACTTTCATGTTTCTCACAGTTTTGTTTTTAGTGAAGAAACAACTCAACTGTTTTTGATGCCAGAGACAGAAATTACAGGATCAGAGCCATCCAGACGAACACTGCCAATTACTGAGAGTTTAGCATCTGCCCAGTAAAGACGCTCGTTGAAGTAGTCGACAGCCAAACCTGTAGAGACAGAATGGAAGAGCCTTGCAGATAGAGACACGGCAACCTACATAGAATAAAAGGCTGTAATGCTGCTGGACAGCCGGCTAAATGTGAATGTGGAGAAGGAAGTTGCTGAGAAATAGCATGCATGCTTTCGTTTCCTTGGACAAATCAGGGTTAAGATAAATCATATAATGTTAATGTCGTACTGACCGGTGGGCCACTGGATGTTCTCATGAACTAGAGTTTGTCTCAGAGTGCCGTCCATGGCAGCAGTCTCAATTTTAGGGTGGTTCCCCCAGTCTGCCCAATACATGGTTCTGAAGGGAAACACGGAGTTGGAGCACACTCATTGAAATCATATATTTTATACGAGCGTTTCCCCGAAGCCACCGTCGAAGAGTTCACTCTTTCTTACCCTCTCTGTGGATCCACTACGATGGCATTAGGCTCGTCTATCATGCCAGAGACAAGGGTCTTGCAATGCTGGCCTGACATCTGAGCCACTTCGATTACATCTCGACCAGAGTCCGTCCAGTACAGGTTACCAGCCACCCAGTCCACTGCTATACCACGAGGCATCTTCAGCTCTTTGATCTGGATACAGGCAGAGACGCAGTCATTGCGTGCCCATATGATTGTGTGTGATGCGTTTGTGATAGTACGATGGAGAGTTTGTGCATCTGCACAAATTTTACCGGCATTACCTGCAAGTTGGTGATCCTGCCCTCAGTCGAGGAGGATAATGATGATGGTGATGTGGACGGTCCTGGAAGTTCGTAGGAGGAGATGCGGCCCGTGTGCCAGTTGGTCCAGAAGATGCGGTTGGTCTTGACATGCACGTCCATCGCATCAATACGCACGCTGGCATCGCCTTGGAAGGTCTGCTCATAGCGCCAGTTGGGCATGCCGGGGTCCAGACTGCGGATTTCATTGTCGTCGGCTATGTAGAGAATTTGTCGACTGCTGTTCATGCCTGGAAGAAAAAGAGAAAAAGTCAAAAGGATGGCCTTTGAAACTAAAATGAATTATCATGAGCATTTTAAAAAGAAGCATGAAAGGATAAGCAGCGTATAAAACAGATGAAGTTCTGGTTCTCACTGTCAGCCTTGCAGGTGTCACTGATCCTGGTGAAGTACTTGTGGCAGCTGCATTTGTAGGATCCTTTGGTGTTGTTGCAGAGATGGGAACACATGGCGAACTGCAGACACTCATTCTTATCTGAAAAATGGAGAGCCAAATAGAAAGATTTAATACGCATCAATACGGAAAATACCACACCCCAGCTCCTTACCTCCAAAGCATTTATATATTTGAGGTGAGTTATTATTGGTCAAGTGCAGTGTTTTGTGCATGTGTACCTCCACAGGTGTGGTGTCCTAACTTCTGGAAGCCTGGTTTGCAGGAGCAGAAAGAGTCTGTGCTGTTGGTGACACAGTGGGCCTCGTCTCCATCACCACACTGAGTCCTGTTACTCCTGCAGTCATTTAGTTTGGTGTCTGAACACAAACACAAGTCAAACATGAGTCAGTGGATTTTAATATCTTAGTGATTCTGCTGATGCTTAACATTTGAAACATCAACTCTCTGGTAAGCTATGATATAGAAATCCGTTTTGACATGAAGCACCTGTTTTGCAGTTGATCTCATCAGAGCCATAATCCTCACAATCGTTAAAGAAGTTACAGCGCAGAGTGGAACTGATGCATTTGCCGTTGGCACACAGGAACTCATCCTTCTCACATGTGGGAAAAGCTGGAGGGACCTCTGTAGACATAAACACCGTGCACACGCACAGGTCAGGAATCTCCTTAATAAAAGTAGGAGGCGATTTCACAACGATTTGAATGACTCCACAACTTACCGCAGTTCAGTTCATCTGAGTTGTCGCCGCAATTATTGACTTCATTACACCTCTTTGACATTTGCAGACATACACGGTCGTTTTGGCAGCGGAAAGCTCTGGTGGGAGGACATTGGAACTTCCCTAAAAGCCAAACAGAAAGAGGACATGAGACAAAAGATAGAGGATAAAAAAAAAAATTGCCAGGACAAACGATGACAAAAGACAGACATTGCACATGTGCGTCATTCACAAGGCTGCACTCACTGCACTCTTCGGGGTTCTCGTCAGAGTTGTCCCCACAGTCGTCCTCCCCATCACACTTCCAGGCGAGGGGTTTACACAAAGTGTTGTTACACTGGAACTCATCCAGAGGGCAGTGACGCCCAGCTGAGTAAAACAAAAAGAGATTTTCACTAGTTCAAGGCAACAATTAGAATAGCAGCACAAATTAATGATAAGTGATAGAATTCAAAACAGCATATATAGTCACAAACATGCACTTACCAGCACTGCCACAATTCTCTTCATCGCTGCCGTCCAAGCAGTCGGGGTCGGCGTCACACCGCCAGCGGATGGGGATACAGTGTCCGTTCTTACACTGGAACTGGTCGTTGTCACACTTAAGGTCACAGCCATTCTGTAGAGACATCATAGCCCGAAGGATCAGCTTTTATACTTACAAATGAATACTAAACACAGACGATTCAATTATTTTTCCAGATCAACACGAGATATTATGTAAAGGACGGTTCAAACATTAAGTTTCTGCACCTCATCAGATCCATCAGCACAGTCGTGGTCTCCATCGCACTTCCACCTCCCAGCAATACAGCGGCCGTTGGTGCAGGCAAACTCACTTTCAGAACATTGTCGAGGCACTACAGAAGAAGGCAGGGTGACAAGGTCAGTGACATAACACATGAACACCCTTAACAGTGAGCTATGGCTGTTTTAGTCTTCACCACAAAACACAGGACAAGGGTTGAAAATACCACAGAGGAAGACTGTAGATGCAGCAGGAGGTAATGTGAGAGAATGAAAGGAGCTCAATAAGTCGAAATGCTATTTTTATATAACTTATATAATTTGAGTGCTATATTTATGTTTTTGTGGTAATAATAAAATTAGCATTAAACAAAGTTTTAAGCAGTAGCATCTGGCAATATAGCAAAAATAATCTACAGTATTTAGAGCTCAGGTTGCAGACTCTCACAGGTGGGTGGGGATCACAGCTGGACAGGAGCATGAGAGTGGAGACAGCGTGGAGTGGGAGACACAGCAGAGAGGTGACATATGAAGGTGGACTAACTTACCTCTGGCTCATGCCAAAAGGACAGTATGAAATGAAACAAATATCAGATGAGGTGAGATGCATCCGAAATGACAGAGAATGGATGTTATCGCAAACAAGTGACATAGTTAACAGGTTAAAGGTCCAGAGTGAGTATGCTTCCAGTGGACCAGGCATGAGTGTAAGTGACACTGGGCAAGGTGAGATCACAGATGCTGATAGTACACAGCGTAAAGGCGTTGTCCCAAAGCGTAAAGTGACACCTACTGCACTTGTCTTCATCAGAGTTGTCCCCACAGTCGTTGTCGTAGTCACACTGCCAGCGGCCTGGTACGCAGCGGTTGTTCTTACATCTGAACTGGTACGGCTCACATGTCCTCTCAGCTGTACAAAGCACGGAGAGTGTTAGAATCAATAAAACAAAAATGGAAAGGAAGAAAATCCGGTTTGAAAACATCAGCGGCAGAAATGTCGCTTCAGTGCATCTTAATTTTAAAAAGGAGTTGATTTTCTTACCACACTCCTCTTTTGGTTCATCTGACGCGTCGCCGCAGTCGTCCTCGCCGTCACACTTCCAGCGAGCAGGGATGCAGCGTCCAGAGTCTTTGCATCGGAACTCGTCGACACCACAAGTCATCTGGGCTGGAGAGAGAAACATTTGGAGGCGGTTACAATTGAGAACTGATCCGGATGACTCGGGTTAAACAAAATGCTAAATAAAATGGGAGTCTTACTGCAGTTGGCGGGCTCATCGGATCCATCCACACAGTCGTTGTCGCGGTCACACACCCAAACTCGAGGTATGCAGCGTTTGGTGATGGCACACTGGAACTGGGTGGGCGCACACGTGACCTCAGCTGCGGGAAGGAAAGACAGATTTATAGTTACTGTGTGAAATTAAGCATCAAAGTGAAAGAATAGCATGTCAAGGCTGGCACTGTATTATATATGATGTAATTGGGAAAAAAAAGAAAAAAGGTTCTACTCACGGCAGTCCTTCTCATCCTCTCCTTCTCCACAGTTGTCCTGGCCGTTACAGCGGAAGATGCCTGGGATGCAGCGGCTTGGGTGGGAACATTTGAACTGACTGGGCAGGCAAACGTGAATATCTGCGGTGCAGTTACACAAGCAGACAAACAAAGACACAAGCAACAGGGCAACAGATTTGAGCAATAAAATGGTGATGGTAGTATCCAACAAAAAACAGACAGGGCAGGATGCAGATTATTAAATGTGTAAGATAATCATTTGGGGACATACCGCAGTTGGCTTCATCTGAGTTGTCCTGGCAGTCATTGTCTCCATCACAGATGTAGGCAGGGTTGGTGCAAATGCCGGTGCCACACTGAAACTGCCCCGGCCTGCATTTGAACTCAGCTGTCGTGAAAACATTATTTTATTTTGTCAGCATCACATTTTTTCAACACTTAAACTCCTCCTCTGCAAAATTGTCCCTTTTACTTAAAATTGAATTTCACACCTACATGTTTCAGGAATGTGACACACTATAGTCTCCTAATTATCTTTCTCAAACACTTACGGCAGTCTGCTGGCTCATCCGACCGGTCGCCACAATCATCCTCCGTGTCACACTTCCACCAGAATGGAATGCACTTGTCGTTCTTGCATACAAACTACAGAAGGAAGAGGGAAATTGATCAAAGTGTTGAAAGGACATAACACCAGAGCTCCTCCTGCGTCAACAGGGCTGAAGCAGGAGGAGCTAGCTAGTGTAGCACTGGGCAGCCAGCCAGCTGTCGATAGACAATCACAAGGCGTAGCAGTTCATCAAACAAGACACAGCGAGACATGGAGATATGAAAATCCACTTATCACCTGTAGTAATTCAGTCATGTTCACATTGGTTTACACAGCCTCCTTACCTGGCTGGCTGTACAGTTGGACATGCAAGTGCGCTTGTCATTTGCCAGGTAGAAGTTGGTGGGACAAGCACACTTGTAGCCTCCTCCAGGAGAGAGGAGGCAGAGGTTACTGCAGCCGCCGTTGTTTGTCTGGCACGGGTGGTTGAGCACTGGGAAAAAGATGGGAAATGTATTAAACTTTGACTGCAACGATATGCATTTCAGCACAAGACTGATATTTTATGATATTTAGGGAAGTGTAAAAAAATAGGATCAAAAAGGCAGCTTTTACCCTCGGGCTGGCGGTATGGATGGTAAATGTGGATGTCCATGGGCCGATGCAAGGTGCTTATCAGGGTGGTCTTGTTGGTACCCAGAGACTTATGAGCCCTGTTGATTGACTTTGTCTCCCAGTCGGTCCAGTAGATGTGCTCCTCAAACAAAGTCATTGCAAAGATGTGGGGGATGTCTTGGCTGAGAACTGAGAAGCAACAGACAAACATTGAATCACAGTTTTAATGAGTTGTTAGGTAGAGTAAATCTCTCATACTGAAGGTTTCCCACTGTTATCCCGAGTGATTCATTTTTATAACCAATTGGTGCAGTGCTGTGACCAAAAATCAATCTTTTCCTGATTTGTCCATATGTTTCTGCCTAATAATGCTCATCAATAGTAAAAACTATGCTTTCCCAAAAAGAGGAACATGTCGTGTGCATACAACTACTAGTGTCTAATCAAGTAAATATGAGAAACTGGCAAATACATGAATTTCCCATTCATAACACATGTCTCAAATTTCCATTTTATTCTAGAAATTCAATAACTAACGGAAAAGAAAAGAAGAAGAGGAAGATAATGTTGTGATTTTAGCAATCAAACGTTTCTTATTCTTGCTGCTGTATCCAAAAGAGAAACTGTCTTGTACTGTTAACGTAAAACAGAGGCAGGGTGGGGTGCACAGCTACAGTGGCTCTACTCAATCTGTGTGTTAGGTAATGGTTTCAACGCCTCATTAGGCTTTGCACTCTAATTGCACCTTTTCTGTTTCCACATCGTGTCATTTCATGTGTTTGCTCTCAGTATTTGAGGCTTGTGCATTATGGAAACACACTTTTAGTTTCTGTTGTAAAACTCAGCAACCCAGATACATCACACATGCATGGATTGGCAAATGCAAGAAGACACAAATGAAGCACGAATGAAGCACACATGGCAGTTTGAAAACACCTTTTCATGAGGTGACCATGGTTACAGTATTGATTATAACAAGTGAAGTACTTTAAAGAACTAAAATGTTGTTAATGTGATGGACGTATCAGGTGGAACTGTGATATTAGTCAGATTAGCATGAAAGTCCCTTTGGTCAATCCTTATCTGAACTCAATCAAACAGGCCAAGTCTTGTTCTACAAACACGCACAAGGCCAGTTCGGTGTTTGTATATCAAAGGACGGGTGAATGACTCCCTGGACAAGCTGCTGGGGGACTAACACCACAAGCTAATACAAGACTGTTGGATGTTTCATCATGAATTGTAATTTTGTATAAACAGTAGTTTTCCCTCCAAAATGGTTCAATCTGTGAAGTTTTTCTGTTGGAACATTGCAATGAAAGAAATTTGCAGCATGCCCTGAATTTGTAGAGCACTCGTACTACAATATTCTACATTTTACATGTAATGTACGTTCTTCATTCGAGGATTGATGGGAGGCCACAGCCATCTATATGTGTTGAGCAGAGCTTAGCGAATGAAACAATACAGACGCCCGGCTGGGCTCCAGAACTCTTCTGCACGCCTGGTTGGCTGACAATATCAACTATTGTAGTGAGGGTGTTAAGTAACTGAGCGCTATGCAGACGTCATACATGCTAGAGGCCTCACTGGTCAAAACAAAAAGGGCTTCTGTCCCCTGGGCCTGTGCTGCATGACTCCAGCCCAGCAGGGAACCATCTGAACTGCCTGCTTGTGCTTGGTGACTCCCAAACAAGTATGTGAATGTATGCATGACTATTTGACAAGAGGAAACTCGTTCAGACAGATCACAAGCCCATAAGCCTGGCACCCTACAAATTGTAGCCATAACAAAACCTGATGGGCTGAATATTCAGTTTCTGTACTTCCTTATTTTACTACCAGTGAGGTTTTGTCAAAAATTGTTTCTCCTATTAAGTGGACTAGATAAAAAACTAATTAAAGCTTCACAGTTGCCCACCAGCTTTTATTAAAAGACAAAATCAATAAATGCATCAACAATGGTGCCTCGAATGCATCTTCCGTATATTTCAAGTTGAAGATGCAACTATGTGGCATTCAACAGTTTCCTACCTCCAATACTTTTTATTTTAACATTACGTTTTACTTACTAAAAAATACTCATACATATCTTAATCTTCTACAGACCAATACATGAAACTGGAGTCCCACGCTGTTGAAAATTGGTTAGAAATGCGTGACCCCATCAGTCAAGTTGCTCTAAGCATGTCTGAAAGTGAACTGGTCCATTACCTGTGTGTCTGTTGGTGCCATCAAGGCTGGCAAACTCAATGTAGTCCTCTCTGGCATCGGCCCAGTATATACGGTCATTGATGAAGTCCAGGGTTAGTCCATTGGGCCACGTGATCTTATCCTCGACGATGACACTTCTGTTGGTGCCATCCATCCCGATTCTCCCAATGTGAGGGCTGTCCCCCCAGTCAGACCAATACAGGTACCTAACCAGCCGGGGATAAAGATATTGTTAGAGTTACAGTATGGTGACTCGAAAGGAAATCTACCTTAAATTTCAAAAATAGCTCAGCAGTCACCATGACCGGATGAGAACGTTTTGATGACCTGTGAAACTTAAGCTGTGCTCCTCACCCATAGCGGACATCCACAGCCACAGCACGAGGTTCCCTCAGGCCTTGGTTGACCAGCACAGTCCGGTAGGCCCCATTGAGTTTTGACACCTCGATGGTGTCCCGGCCTTTGTCACACCAGTACAAGTTCCCGCCAACCCAATCCACTGCCAAGCCATCTGGGTTACTCAGGGAGGTCCGGTGCAAAACCTGCCACGTCAGTTGGTCACAGGGTTAGACAGAAATTTCCAGTCACGAGATTCAAACAACTTTCATAAAAAGGAGTAAATACAGTGGTTAATGTGTTGGCTGGCTAAAAGGGGGTCTGATTTCCTCACTGACCTCTATGTTGCTGCCGTTCATAAGCATGCGTCGGATCATGCTGCCCTGAGTGGTCACGTCTGTCCAATAGATCATCTGCTCTGCATAGTGGAAGTCCAGTGCCACTGCGTTATTCAGACCCTGAAACAGATGTAGGTACAGTTTTAACAGGTTAATGGAGTGCAAACAATGACAGCTTCACCTTGTTGTGTATCAGCAGGTCAAACTGAGATAAAGTGTGTCTCACCTGTTTTATAAGAGTGTAGTTGGATCCATCCAGATTGAGTTTTCTCAGGTAGTATCGGTTAGCAAAGATCAAGTAGGGCTCCACTTCTACACACAAATACCAGACAGAAACATTGGAGTCAGGGTTGACTTGGCTATGAGCAACCAGCAAAATGCAAAACACACACGCAAGCATGCCTTACCCGACGTGGACTTGCAGACGGTTGGGTCATTGGGGCTCAGTTCAAAGCCATCCACGCAGAGACAGTGGAAGCTGCCATGTGTGTTGATGCAGCGCTGAGAACAGGGGTAGGTGGTTGTGCACTCGTCTATATCCACACATGTCTTCCCATCACGCTTAAGCTGGAAACCAGGATGACACCTGCACTGAAGGGGCCAAGAGCACAGGAGATATGTCAAAATCTCATCGCCTGCAGGTTCTGGCACTTCTCACTTTTAGTCTGGACCAATTAGAAGAGTATGCCACTGCCTGCCACAAAACCTCTGTCAGTCAACCTGATACATGTGTTGTTCCTTTCACCAAAATCCAACTCCTATGTAGAGTGGTACTAATATCTAAATACTGTCATGAAATTCAGGTGCTGCTGTCAGATAAACTGCATAAATAGCTCCAAATCTCATTTGCAAAATACTCTTGCAACAGAGAGCGCAGATAAAAAAATAAGCTGACATTCAATGCGTTTGTCAAATAATGAACATCATCTTACCACAAGGCATGGCAAAAACATGTATTCATTACTAGTCAAAATCAGCTTAAACTGTCACTACTCACAACAAGCAAATCTGTGTTTTAAAAGAACTCAAAAACTCACTGTCACACTTCCAAATCCTACTCATTTGCCAGTACGGGGGAATTTGCAGTCACACATGCAGGCAAATCTTTGACGGTGAAGTTATGTTCAATTAAATGTGCGAACATTGAATATTGACACCCTGAAAAGCATAAAAACCTTTGGGATTACAAATCATTCCTTATCATTTTGAAATGAAGCTCTGACCACTACCTCAACACCACAGGCATGAGAGTTCACACAGAGTTCAAGCTATTCTAATAATGGCCTCCTACTTCTAGGAAGGGAGCCAAAACAGTTTTTTTACATAACTGCATGCCTGAACTGAGTGGTTTCCAACCTTTTTACTTCGGATCCTCTCTAACTCACCATTAATAGTATAAACCCAATTTGTCTGTGTTAACTGTGTGCCTATTAGACGTATAATGTATGAGGCAATCAAAGTCAGTGAGTTCCTAAAGCAATTTGATTTGCTTTATTTGCTCTTGAAAAAATGGGGAGGAAAAAAATAAATCAACAAACAATTAGACAACTTACCTTGTAGCCAATCTTGAGGTCATCGCAGAGCTGCGAGCAGCCACTCAGCTTACTGTTGAGACACTCGTTGATGAAGCAGTTGAGTTCATCAGAGCCGTCACCGCAGTCATCATTGCGGTCACACAGCAGAGTCTCATTCAAACACTTCCCGTTACGGCACATGAAGGCTGACTCATTACACGTCCTCTCTGAAATCATAAGACAAATGGCAGGTTACATTAGTGTAACTTTGAAACAAGATGCGGCTTTGGCATTTCTGGACAAGAAGTTTCTCATATGATTCATAGTTTATTACATTGGTAGAGAAATAAAAATGATAAACAAATAACATTTATTGATTATAAATTTCTACCAGAGTCAGTGCAGCGAGGGTTCTTGGGAGCTTCATCAGAGCCATCCTGACAGTCAAACTCTCCATCACACTCCCATTTCTTCTGGTTGAGGCAGCGGCCGTTGGCACAGCGGAACTCATCTGGACCACATGTTGGGTATTCTACACCACAACAAGAGCATAATTATTATCAACCCATCACCCAAAAACTTTTTTGTGGGCTGAATTTTCTAACTTTCCTTTCTGCATTTCTCTTCCAGGATCACAATCACACACACACTCACCACATTCTGGGGATTCATCTGAGCCATCGGGGCAATCGATGTCATGATCGCACACAAAGTGCTTGGGGATACACTGTCTGTTCTGGCACACAAACTCATTCTCATCACAAGTGTTGTTGGTGTACACTGGAAGTGGAAAAGAACACACTTTGGTTAATGGACAATAATTAGTTAATGTTTTTTTTTTCAATCACAACACAAAGAGGACATATTTTTCCATGAAGTAATTTAGTAACTGTCCCACTCACTGCAGCCAGCCTTGACACTCTCATCGGCTCCATCAGGACAGTCTTTGTCTCCATCACACTTCCAGCGTTGAGGCACACACATGTGGGAGCCGGGACACTGGAAAGCCTCAGGACTGCATGTCTTGGATTCTGTGACGATAATTATGGGAAAGTTATATGACGCATACAGGCAAATGCCTCCACTGGGCATGGGAAAAGCACTTTTACATTTGAGAGTTAGTAATTATGTCACTTACTGCATTTCTGGTCCTCATCAGAACCATCTCCACAGTCATCAGAGCCGTCACACACCCAGTGGCTGGAAATGCAGCGATGGTTCCCACATTCAAACTGGGTGGATGAACAAAATTTGTCTGCGAAAGAGGAGAAATGATCTCATTTACACTGCACACTTTTTTCCATGAGCAGTGAGAAGCCAAAAGAAAAACAGGCTGTTTTTCCTAGTATGTTTTGTGTACTAGAGGACAACTTTGTTGACTGACCACAGTGTGTCTCATCAGCGCCGTTCTCACAGTCATTCTCCTTATCACAGGTCCAGCTCATAGGAATGCAGCGACCACTGGGACAAGCAAAGAAGTTGACTGGACATTTAAGCTTCCTTTTATCTGCAAGACAACAGAAAAAAAACCAATCTAAAATCTCTGACAATTTTAGAAAGGCAGAAAGCATTTTGAAGGGAAACAAATCATCCAACCTGGGCAATTTCTCTCATCTGAAAAGTCTCCGCAGTCATTGTTGCCGTCACACACCCATGATGAAAGATAACACAGAGTAGTTTTCTCACAGCTCTGGAAGGACACTCCTTTCACTCCCAGGCGGAAGAAACGGGCGCAATCGGTGGGTTCTGAAGATAATGGAAAAAGCTTTTAAAAATTAACTTTAAAGATATCGTAACTAATCAATTAATTAAAGCTTAGCTTTCCCCTTTAATAATCGTTTTAAAATCATCATGGTAGATTACTTACGGCAGTTAATTTCATCACTAGCATCCTCACAGTTGACCACCTGGTCACAGCGGCTGAAGTTGGAAATACAGCTTCCATCTTTACACTGGAACTCTCCCACTTTGCACAGGGTCACTGCAGGGTGCAGAAGGCAATTCGATCGAGTAAGCAAAAACATTGCGGGATTGTGTGGACATAGCAATTAAACATGTAGCAAAATCTAATACCGGACCGACACCTATCAAAACCTCAAGGATTTTTAAATCAGCTGCAGTTATAAAAGTGCATTTAAATTGCTTACTGTTGCAGGGCAGTTCATCCGAGTGGTCACCACAGTCATCCGTTCCATCACACCAGAACTGGTGGCCGATACAGCGGCCGTTCATACAGCGCCTGTAGCCTTTCTTACAAATTCGATTGGCTGCGGAGGAACAGCAGTTGATTAGAGTTAGCTCAATCCCAGAGTCCTTTTTCACATATTATAAATACAATTATAAAAACAGTATAAATGAAACCAATAAGCTGTGCTACATACTCTGTATCAAACAAACTACATTTCCCCCTTCAGCTCAAAATGTACCTGTGACAGCTCACTGTAAATCAACTACTGGTCCCATAAACAAACTCACCACAATAGGACTGCTTCTCATCGGACTTGTCCTTGCAGTGAGCCATGCCATCACAGGTCAAGCTGTAGTTGATACAGTCACCGTTTCCACACTCAAAGTCATCCACGCTTCCACACGACACATTTAATGCTGGTGAGGTAGAAACATTTGAATTCAGCAACATTTTTAATCAAGAGGTGGAAAATCGTATCCTAAAATGAGTGAAGACTTTCTCTTACAAGAGCAGGTGTTATCGTCCAGGAGTTGTCTCTCTCCGCGGCAACTGCAGTTAACCCGTCCATCAGATGTGGGCAGACACAGGTCTGGGCAACCTCCGTTATTTGAACGACAAGGAGAAAACTCACCTGAGGAAGGTATGACAGAGGAGGGTTAATGAGAGTGTTCTTTCCTTGTGGAGAAAATATTAGCAGAAAGCCCAACACACAATTTAATATATATAATGAAATGCAGTTAGTATACTCTGGTAACTTTTTAGCTTGACCATAGTTATCGTCTGTGAAAGTTGGTCATATACAATAACAAGACTACTCTACAGTCATGCTAGTGGCTCGATGAGGCTAAATGCTAACACCAACATGGCAACATGCTCGTAATGGCAACGCCAACATGCTGGCGTTTTGCATGTATAAAGGTTACTGTAACATGTTTACATGTATAACTGTAATGTTCACCACATTACTTTAGCTTGTTAGCATGCTGGAATTTGCGAAGTAAAAAAGTACAGCCGAGGCTGATGGGAATATCATGAGTTTTGCAGGTATTTGGTGTGGAAGTTTTGGACAAATTAGAAAGATTTATTTGATGATAACCAAAGTGATGACAGATTCCTGAGTGGGATATGGATATCTGTGCCAAAATTTCATGGCAATCCATTCGTGGTTAAGTATTTCAGTCTGAACCAAAGTGGGGGACTGACAGACTAACTGACAGACTAGCATGCACATCCCTAAAGCCTCGCCACTGGCATGGATACAAAAATGGAATCATGTATTTGAGAGGAGCAACTTATACAAACTTCACAGTAACTTCAGTGGATAATACTTACAGCTGTTGGTGTTATTAGCCACAGCCACAATGCCCATTGGCTGCTGAGGGATGTCGGCACGCAGCACTTTCATGTCTCCTCCTGTGTATTTGTCGGCCCTAAGGACGGCCCTCCTCACCCAGTCAGTCCAGAAGATGTAGTCTCCATACACAGCCAGGCCGAACGGATGCACAGGCTCATTCTTCAACAAGACCTGAAGCAGAAACATTTAGGCATCATGTCACAGAACTCGGAGGTGTAAGTCAACACCTAGATGTAGCCAAAGACAAAGTTAAAGGGCTGTCTTACATAACGGCTGCTTCCATCATATTCGCAGCGTTCAATCTTGTCCAGTGTGGCGTCGGAGAAGTAGAGTTTCTCAGCACGGTGATCTATGGCCAGACCGTTGGGAGTTTTAATGTCACTACCGATGATCGCGAGCACATTGGCTCCATTGAGAGAGGCCCTCATGATGCTCGGAGCCTGCTCATTCCAGTTGGTCCAGAACATAATACTGTAGTGGGAGCAAACACAGGATAAGCATAATGATGTGCAGTGGGAGGTCATAAAATGTCTTGGAATAAACGTCACGGTTGGCTGAACTGAAAATCTACTATTCAAAAGAAAGTAAGTTTTGCTATTAATGACTCACTCCTGACACTCGTCCAGCACAAAAGCTCTGGGATGGTCCTCTCCAGACATAGTGACCACAGTGTTGCGGTTATAGGCCACAGAGCGGCTCTGGTCCACAGTGTGGCGAGTGATGGTTGAGGTTGTGTAACTGGTCCAGTAGAGTGTGTCCCAACCACGGTGGTATGCCAGGCCCTCAACTGAGCCTACATCTGTGGGAGCAGAGAAGAAAGAAGTTGGCCCTCTGTAAAAATTTTGAACCCACGACTATAGTTCTTCAGACAATAGTTATTTTATTTTCATCCAGCCAAAGCTGCGAGAGGCAAAAAGAGGAACAAGGTTCTTTCATTTCACTATAAATATTATCGACTCTCGGGGGTTTTATTGAGAGCTTTAATGAGGACCATCAACAACTCATTAAATACCATCATAGTTTAACAAGTTGCCCCCATGGTTACCTCTGAGACTTTATTAAAGAGGCAGTGGTTAAGTGCTTTTAGGATTATCCCCATCTTCCCACATCAGTTCATGAACAGTGAAACACTGTGAGGAGGAAGGTTAAAGAGAAAAGGGGAAACGAAAGAGTGTAATGTAGTGGTACCACACAGAGCAGAGTCTGTGACACACCTGCTGTTTCTGGAGAGAGTTTAAAGAGTATGTATCATCCTGACATTTCATGGCTGGCTGACTGCACATACAAATACAGCTCCCTGTGGACACTCTCATTCATGGTGACTTCTTGTTCTGGGAAGAAAACTGCCATTGAACAGCTTGAGTCAATTAAGGGAAATAGGCCAGGGTGAAAAAAAAAAAAAAAAAAAAAATCAATGAAAGCATGAAGCTGCTCTCGATAGCCTTTGTCCTACTACCTTCCACTCATAGTACATACAGTAGTAGTAATATTGTTTTAACTGTGCTTACATGACACACCACTTCATGGAAAAGGACACTGTACTGCAGCCTTACGAGATCCAAGATGTACATCCATCTGTTCTTGGTCACACTAGCAACCGCATTTATGACCACTTACTGCCCACAATAAAAACCTGAACACTCAACTGTTTGCTGTTCGTTGAAAGTCCCTTAATAGATCTTTCAAATGAATGACAAAGTGCCATAATCAACCTTAATGCAGGACAATTTTAAGGCTGAGTGCCTTGTTAACCAAACTGAAATGCAACTAAACGACCAGCTATGGGTCGAATACAAAGTCATGCAAACAAAGTCACACTTGTGTTTTTTATCCTCAACAATCAGGCTGAGCAAAACAGAAAGAAGAAAAAGCTATACCTGGGCACCTAATTGCTTTGGTTGAGGAAAGATCCCGTACTAAACAGGCATAAATAAAGTAGGTCCAAGCCAGTATTATGTAATGAGAAACAACACAGTCTCCCCTCCCCTTTCCTAGATCAGCTCAGCCCCTGGTTACTGTGCAAACAGTGGTGAAAACCTGTTGGAAAGACCACTGTCGCTCAGAACAGAGTCTCTTTGACTATCACAGGAGAGGTGCAGTAATCAAAGTGACACCAGAGAATTACTTATCTTTTGTTACTATTCATTTTCAGATGGTTCATTACTTGTTTATTCCTTCAACGACTGAAGTCAGGTGAATCGTACAGCAAGTCTTCTGCTGGTGACGTCTACAAGGTTGCAAGTCTCTCAAGAGCTTCTAAATGGACAAGATGCCTCCTGCCGCAGTGACCACTTAGCATCAAGTAGCATTGACTGCTTTTAAAGTGGAATATCAGTGAGCAACCACTGGGATGAATTTGTCCAGCAGTTGCCTGGTTTCAAGAAATCAATACAGGCATAGAGTAATTGCTGCACTGACATCGCTCCGATTTTCCTTTCCTTCTTCCATGGATTATGAAGGACATGCTGATGCAGCCAAGGAAAAGCCAGTGTGCAAGGACTGATTTTTAAGGTCATGTATATTTATTTTTTCTGAGTCAAACTGTTTTACAATGGGTAGTTATAATTCCTTCTAATAAGTTGAAAAACAGTGTAGGGGACACAATTGGGACAGAGCAGGAGGACATTATGATGCGACTTTCTCTGGGCACTCGAAAATGAATTCCAACTGCATATGGATCCCATTTACAATCCCACGCACAGACTAAAAATAAACTGGAATATACTTTTTCTATTCTCTTCCTGCAAGTGCAAGGATTGTAAACTTCAATGGAGATGAAGTCAACTGACCAGTGCAATTTTCACTGCTTAGCTAATCCCTGTCATTATGAGAGGACTAGCTGACTGAAAGGAGTGTGGTCATACCTGTGATTAATACAATTTAAGACATGGACTGGAGCCAACAGATGCATCACCCAGACACCACGGGAACATGCTGCTCTGATGCTTAGCATTAACAGGCCTTTAGATTAATTACTCAAAAGACTTTTTTTGTGAGTGCATGGAGAGTTTGGAGCAGCAAGTAAACAGCAGCAGCCTCGGGCCAATCAATAGGGCAGATGAGGCTTTGATCAAGGCCTTTGTTCCCATCCTGGATGGACTAATTCTGGTGACTGGCTTGGTGGGTCAAACCCTGGTCATCATCATTCTTACTGGCAGGAGGAGGAAAAAAAATCAACCCCCGCATGGTACAGACACCCTGCTGCTGGGTCTGAGTGCTGCAGACCTGCTGCTGCTGCTCTGCCTGCCTTTCCACACCTCTGCCATCACCCTGGGCTTCTGGCCTTTCGGCAGCTTTCTGTGCAAGGCCATCAGCTTCCTGGGTGTGGCCTGCTCAGCTGCGTCAGTCTTCACCCTGGCAGCTTTGGCTGTGACACGTTACCTTACAGTGGTGCACCCCACATGGGTGTACCGTTCAAGATTGCACCGACGCATTAAGCTGACAGTAGCTCTACTCTGGGTCCCTGCCTCGGCCTTGGCTGCGCCGCAGTTTGCCTTCCGCACAGTTACCGCCTCCAGCGCAGTGTACTGCTTTGCCTTCCTGTCTGACTTCAGCCAGCTGGTCTACAGCATTGCCCTCTTCCTGTTCGGCTTCGCTCTACCACTGGGTATCATTGTACTGATGTATGCCAAGATCTACTGTTTTCTTCGACATGCATGGCTGCTGGGAAACGCTCCCCAGCTGGAGCGCTATCAGACCCAGGTCACTCACACTTCAGCTCTCCTGGTCCTGGTGTTCACTCTCCTCTGGCTGCCCTCCTATGCCCTCATGTTCTCCTTAATTGGAGGAACCGTAACGGGCTCATCTGGATACAAAACCATTGCAATCCTGGCCAGACTGTTGGCATCCTCAGTAGCAGTGGTAAACCCTGTACTATATGGGTTTATGTCACGGAAGTTTAGACAAGACTTACTAGAGCTAGGGAGGAAACTCTGGGCATGGTGCAAAAGCTGTCCGATTGGTTGCCCTGATGTGATGGGCAGGGACATGGTACAGCCCTTTGAGCTGGACACAACTTCAGAAAGGGGCCAAAACTGACTCTTTGGCCAGATAACACTGCTACGTCATTACTCACTTGATGCTTTACTATATCTACATATACAGTATTTACTTACTTATTTTTCACTGTATGGAATTTTACCACTGTATGTAAAGATTACACATGCAGTGCTCAAAGTGATGTTAAATGCAATGCACTTCATTCAATTGTTATGTATTAAATCAGGTAAAAACTATTCATGTATGAACTAAAAATCATATTTTCCTCTTTGCTAGTACCTACTTAAAATTTGCTTGGATTTCTTACCTCGAGAATTTGAAAAATGAGTATGTTAATTTGAACAGCAGAATGTAGTAAAACAGTGACAATATGAGCATAACATCATATTATGATTCTACATCTTCTCTGGAACTAATACAAGTGTATTAGTTCCAGAGAAGATGTAGAATCATGACCTCAGCTGTGTTAAATTCTCCTAAAATTTGAATAGATTCTGTACTTGGTGGTTAAAAATATGCAAAAACTAACTCTTTTTCTCAAACTGTTCAAAACAACATCAATAAACACACTAACCCCATGTGCTTTATATTTTCCTTACTTTCCTTGTCAGAATTCATGTTTTGAATAGTGCTTGCTAACAGCTTTGGGTCCAGGGCTTTTAAATGTACCGCTTCTGGATGGAGTTCCAACAACCTTCTCTTGAGTCATTTAAAAGAGAGTGGGATTTAAAAGACACTTCAGTGTAGAAACAGGCAAAAAGCAAAGGGAGTGTGCATTTGTGTGTGAAAGTGTGTCTTCTTTAAGTGGCAGCCCTAAGTGATGTCAGTCTCCTCTAGTTGAGAAGCTGCAGCTGTGTGTACATGCAGTGGAACCTCCTGGGTGCTTGTGTTGTCAAAATGAGTGATGATGGCTATTTGTAGTGTTGAGGGGATGAGGGACAACATTCAATTATCAATGGACAGGAAAGCAATGGTACCAACGCAGCAGAAATATATGCAGACAGATGGAGTGGAGGGAAAAGTTTGGGTGAAATGATGAGTGATGCAGAGTTTTTTTGTTTTGTTTTTTGTTAAAAAGAATGACATGTTATTGATGACTTAGATACTCACTGTCCACCACAATCTTGCGGTCTGTGCCATCATCGTTGATCTGCTGGATGTTGCCAAAGTGGATATCGCTGAAGAAGATGCGGTTGGCTCCTTTCCCTCCACCGCCATGATAGTCATAGCTGAGGGCAATGACATTCTTCATGTGGTCGGGGTCCTCAAATGGCTTTATTGGCGCGTTGAGGTTCGTCTCATCAGACAGGTGGATGCTCTTCAGAATGGTACGCTCCGAGTACAGCAGGTATCCGTCATAGTCGCGGCAGCCGCGGTTGTCCTCTGCCAGCATGCCGTGAGCGCAGGCGCAGGTGCGCTGCCCGTTGCCACGGAATAGACACAGCTGTTCACAGCCACCGTTGTCTTTGCAGACGTTGGTGCCTGAGGAGTAGTGACATGTTTATGGAGGTGTTAAATCAAATAATGAGCCTTGTTAAACACAATTTCATGGATTCCTAGGGGGCTTCATTGAGTTGGGTGATTAAGGTTTTTATCATTGTGTTTGTGAGGGCATGTTTTTGCACAAATGTAAGGACTAACTCAAGAATGCACATTATTCTTGAGGACATATTTGCCAGACTTCTCAGCAAAACTGTGGTTCAGTTAATGGTGCTTAGAGTTTTGTGTGCGTTCCTACCTTGCTGCCTGGCCCTGTTGAAAACCTTGATGTCTTTCAGCTGTACACCAATGCCAGTCCTCAGCTGCACAGCATCTGTAGCGTTGTCTTTGCTGCCTCTCTTAATGGAGCCATTGGCATGAGTCCTAAACAAGAGGCAACAAAACTTATTCAATTAACAGTATGATGCAATATTAAATCTTCCACATAATTCAAAAGCAGTCATGCATGAACAGATAGTAGAGCAATGGAACGAGACTTTTTTAATGGTTGGTTTAACTAATTAATTAACCTCTGAACTGACCTGTCACTCCAATAGATGAATTCCTCAAAAACAGACACAGCAAACATGTCCATGTTGTTGTTAGCCAGCACTAGCTCCCTGTTCTCTCCAGTCTCCAGGTTGATCCGCTCAATCTTGTCTGTCCTGGCATCGCACCAATACAGCATACCCCCCTGCAAAGAACAAG
Organism: Anarrhichthys ocellatus; assembly: GCF_004355925.1. NCBI lineage: Eukaryota > Metazoa > Chordata > Actinopteri > Perciformes > Anarhichadidae > Anarrhichthys > Anarrhichthys ocellatus. The sequence goes on along the minus strand of NW_022280035.1, from coordinate 10,843,847 downwards.
CAGAAACAAAATAGTGTTGATTATTTAGGGAAGCTCACATTTTCAAAATGAAAATCAAACAAAAAAAGGTATTAAGGAAACTGGCATGCTGGTACACTGTTAATTCATAAACACAATAAACGTCATAGAAATGATTCTAATGCCTCTTTAGCTTGTTCGCTACGGGACATAATGCTTTAAAATATGACGCTGAAGCAGAAAGGAGAGGACAAGGGAGGTTGTAAAAAAATGTAAAAAGTTCATGTGGAGCCCCCAATTTTTTCCATCTTTTTGTAAAATAAATTATTAAAAATTCAACTTGTGTTTGTCATCTTTATGGTTTATGGCATCAAAACTGTGTTGTACTGCACAAAAGATATTTTTGTGTTCTCTCTACTTCTAGCCATGTTTGTGTTGTTTTCATAGAGCTGCAGGACTTATATTTTGCAGTGAAAAGTTTTGCCACATATAGTAAAATGTGGCAGGAGCAAAAAAAAAAAAAACATCCTGAAACTGCTTGGGGCTCAGAGGGTTAATAATGACAACCGAGTTTAGGGATGTCTTGAAAGCTATGATGTCAGCCGTGGTCCATACCTCGTAGTCGACGGAGATTCCATTGGGCCAACTGATGCTCACATTGACAAGGACCAACCTCTTGGAACCATCCAATCTAGAGCGCTCAATACGAGGGTACTGACCCCACTCAGTCCAGAACAGATACCTGCAAACAAAAGTTCATTTTAGGGGGATTTAGATATATATTATCACTATCACTCCATGCGAGTGAAGGCAACAGCTTTACAGAAGGCCGAATGAAACTGTTGCCAGGGACACTTACCCTTTAACTGGGTGAACAGTGATGGCTCTGGGTTTGTCCAGGCCCTGGGAAATGACTACATAGCGGAAGGAACCATTCAGCCTGGCCACCTCGATCACGTCAAAGCCCTGGTCAGTCCAGTAAATATTTCCTATAAAATAACAGAGATATAACTCAGCTATGTAGTCCTGGACAATATCATTAAAATAGGATTTTGAATCTATTATGACTAGACCTGCGATCCAGTCGACTGTGATGCCCTCCACCCTGCCAATGCCGTTGGTGACCACATCTTCCCTCCATGTCTGATCTCTCTTTGCCCTACTGATGGTGCTCAGGCCCATGTCCACCCAGTAGATGGTGTCATTCTCTGAAAACGAAGAGGCCTTTTGTGTCATCCTATAAATACTCACTTCACTGAGAAAATGACAGCTTTAAAATGTCACTCAAGCAAAGTCCTCCAGTTACTGATTTCCAGCAGTGTCACTCACCAGCGTGGAAGTCTATGCCGACTGCCAGAGAGGTGCCAGACACTGGCACCAAGGCGTCAGATTTGTCTGCCGGGTCGAGTGGAATTCCTCTAATTCCCTCATGAACGGAGTAAAGCAGGAAAGAGCCCATGCCTGCTCAGAGACAGTACAACATATTATGTTTTTATGGCTCACTGAATTTCCTACAGTTATGCAGGACTGTAGCTGTGAAGTCATGTCTTACCTTCACAGGACTGCTGTCCTGTCTGGAGGCTGTATCCAGCAGTGCACATGCAGGCCCTGGTTGTTGGTGAGGTAGGCAGACACAGCTGGGAGCAGTCTCCATTGTTGTTGCTACACAAGTTGATACCCGCTAAAGGAGGAAGAGAGGATCAGTGAGGCACAAAAAGAAAGAAAAGTATTTTTCTTTTCTAGTTTTATGCTGAATAGAGCAGTGATATGGTGAATTTTACATCCACTTCAAAACATGAGTCTCAAGATAATTTAATCTAAATTGGCTTTCCAACTCCAATATGTAGGATTAATATTTCTTACCTTTCTGCACATCCTCATCGTAAATCCTCATGTGCATCATAGGGGAGGTGTTGTTTCGCAAAACCTTCCAGTTTCCTCCGTCCTTCTTGTCACATGTTCCAATCTGGTCAGTTCCCTGGTCTGCCCACCACATCTTGTCTCCTACAGTGTTTGTAATTGATTAATATATTTGTATGTTATTCCTTTAACATGGGCCAGTGATTTCTAAGCATGTGAGCAGTAGGCTAATATGTAACTATCAACTTTCAGATCAGACAGATTAGAAAACAGAGAGGATAAATTTAAAGTATCATCTTTTTCAACGTACCCATAATAGCCAGTGCAGTAGCCTTGGTAAGTTTGCCTTTAACACCTTCCAGGATTTCCAGTTTCGTCCCATCCAGATGACAGCGGCTAATGGTGCTGTTTCCTGAGCTGATCCAGTACAGCTGCTCTTGTTCATAGTCTATGGAGAGGCCTGAGTGGAAAAGATAATGATGCTATTATACATATACATCCCTAATAGGCTTATTAATAGAGATCTAATATTATTTTGCTGACAGTTTTTTTTTTTTTCAGTAGGTGGTATATGTGCTCACCCACAGGTCCTTTTTGATCGGTGAAAAGTATGGCGCTGTTGCTACCATCCATGTTAGCCATGCTTATGTTGTCACCATCAGTCCAGTACAGCTTCCTGAGGACAGATATTAATGCTATGAGACATGAAGAGCAGCTGAGATCTATTTTCTGGAGAAGAGCCATGCTCTACCCAAGAAGCATTGCAATAGGAGACATCAAATGAGGAAAAACTAGTAGGCTAAGAAGTGGCAGTCAGGGTAGTAAAGTAAATTACAAAAAATGGATTCACATCTTGATCTGAATGCAGTCCTAACTAACCGGAAACAGAACTCACCCCAGTAGAGGATGCACCACCAGACAGTGGGGCTTGTCCAAGCCCTGGATGACAGCATTCTTGAAAGATCCATCCAGTCTGGCTACATTGATTTGCTTCTTATTGGCATCATAGCTGGTCCAGAAGAGGTTTCTGGACACCCAGTCTACTGCCAGGCCGTGAGCATTAGGAAGGTCTGGGAAATGTTGGAATTACAATGGAAAACGTTCGGGTTTCATCAAATTTTCCGACAGATACAGAAGGATTTAACTCTCAATTGAAATCACAACAAAGAATTAAGATAAAATTGGAATGAAAAATATTCCTGAAATTGTTCTCACCAGCAGACACAACAGTCTCCACCCCAGTGCCATTAATGAAAGCTCTCTTGATTGTCTGCGTTCGAACATCTGACCAGTAGATGCGATGCTCCACAGCGTCATAGTCCACCACTGTCACGTTGTCTATGTCCGGCACGGTGAAGGAGATGATGTAATTGTAGTAGGGGTTGTCAATGTCTACACCCCGGATCTCGATCTGACGAGCATATAGAAGGAACTTACGGGATTCTGGGAGGAAAAAATAAAAAACAAGTACTCAGAACAAGAACGATTTTAATCATTTCTGGTGCATTTTCATGAATTATAACACACACACACACACACACACACACACGATGGGAAGGAGAGATTTGTTTCTCAAATAAGCCAATGTATAAAGTATATAAAAGTCCAATATCAGTGACAGAGACTTCTCGGTATAGAATAGAATATATGTTATTGTGCTCAAGTCTGTCCCATCTATATGTACTTATACGTACATTGGTGATTGAAAGTTTAAGTTAAGTTTAGGCTTTTTCTCACTGGACTTGCCACACAATCAAAAAGGTGGAGCAAGCTGGATCCCAGGGTCAAACTGACCAGTCAGTAACATGTTGCCCTTGTCAGGGCTTGATTACCTCGTGAGAAATGGAAGGTGGAGATAACAAAATACTCCTTCTCAGTCAAAAATTCCTGCAGCTTAAACTGAGATTAAGTGTTGAATGTGAAGTTCAGTGAAAAACTTCAGTTTGGCTGAGATTCTGCTCAGCTCCATGAAGATTCTTGTGTTAATGCATCAGACGCCCTCTAATCCAATTATCCTTAAATTTACACTGCTGAGATGAGGATTGTTCTGTAGAATTCACTACCTTTAGACAGACACGCATGCACACAGACTCCCACCGCCACCCCTCAAAACCATCCTGAACCCACTCATGAAATCACACAGCAATAAATGAAGACCTCAGGCACATGACTTGTGACAGTCTTTTATATGAAATGAGAGTGAAGACGGCCGCGTGGCACAAAAAGAAGATAAGTAATTAGGTCTTCTGTCATAAGGGATGACAGTTAATGACGTTGATGTCGCGTTCAGGAGCTGAGCGCACTGTAACACTCATGACAGTTGTGAGAAAACATTCCAGGCAAAAAAAATTAGCCTGTTTCTTGCTCCTTCATGACACGGATTGTATATGGCAGCGTTGCATAAACGCACTCCGTCTGAGTGTTTACTTTAAGGTAAGAGAAAAGGTCTGTAGGTGTTAGTGAGTAACAGTATGTGTCTTTACCTTTGCAGGTGCGTTTGTCAGGCTGAAGCTTCATGAGGTGAGGGCAGGCACAGGAGAAGGTCTGGTTGAAGTTGATGAGACAGAGGTGGGAGCAAGGGTCTTTACCATCACTAGTGGCACACGGGTTAGGAGCTGAAAGAAAGAATCAGTGGTAATGTGGTGAAAGAGACAAAGACACAAAAAGACTGGGGGGATGCATTGCCTTTAAGGCTCACACGATGTGTAGATTTTTTCAAAAAGCATCTCCCAAAATTCATGAAATTAGGCCATACATTCTAGTATCAGACTAGGCCAACAGTTTAATGTGAGAAGCTATTTTCAGAATATTAAAGTCAAGATTGTGCATCAATGGATACCCAAGGAAAGAGAGAGTGTAGAAAAAGACTTTGGTTGCGGTCGAATAGTCTTTTTTGCGTAGGAAGGTTCCTAAGTGGCAGCCATAATAAGAGCTGGTTGAATTCTTTAAACCGCATTCATTTTTCCATCGGGTCAAAGAAAAGTGGATAGGACAAGGTAGGACTTAATTTTGACTATTCAACACAGCCCACATTTGCCAGACATGTCAACCCAGCTTGTTGCGTCGTCACTGTCATGGGCATCAGTTGCAGCTGTCAATCAACGATTCTGTGAGATCTCTCTTTTCCTGCCTTCAATCACAGGACCCAGTGCCTTTCTGCTGCCCACACACCCTTAGCAACTAGAGATCAAGGTGACAGCTCAATTTGACAGAATAACTGCAGATCTTTTTGTTATCTTGTCAATCATGTGAACCTCCAAGATCAACACGTGACATTTTAGTCGCATGAGGAGGGTTATATTTCCTACCCATCCGGTGGGAAATGTCAAACAGTGAGGTGAATTATTTGATCAACAAGGCTGCAGGAGGTGTCCAAATTGCTGCCTGTGTGAGGACACCACATATCTCACAGCTCTGAAAGGTCAGCCGTCTTTGGAGAATAGGAGTCGTGAATCAACACGGTCAGCAATGAACTGTGAGCACGTCACCGTTCTCCTTTGGGTTGAATCTGAGATGTGGAGTCTCTCTCTCTCTCGCTCTCTCTCTCCGAGTGTGTTTATTCATATGTATCTGGTGTGCAACCTACCCTGAGGTTGTCTGGATGGGTGATAGACCTGCAAGTCAAAGGGCTGTGTGTTGGTGCGCTGGACTACGGTGACATTGTGTCCTGTCCATTTGTTGGCTTTGGCCAGAGTGTTAGTCCTCCAGTCAGTCCAGTAGACCTCGCCTCCATACATGGTGACAGCAAAGGGGTGGGACAAATACTCATGACCCCGCAACACTTCAATCAGCCCAGAACCGTCGTACAGAGCCGAGTAGATAGCATCTGACCTGGAGGAAGATTAGGGCAGAGATGTATACTTTACATAATATGTACATCAGCTTAAGTGACTGCATGATGCTCATGTTACGAGATGAGTCTGTACTTTGTATGTCATTTTACATAAGCAAAGGACATCTGCATGTTTATCAAAAAAATGTATAACGGCAGCCAAAAGAAAAATACTGAGCAAGTGAGTGGATGCAGTGCAATGAGAGCACTCCGTATATTCAGAGACTAGTGGCCAATGCTACCTTGCATCAATCCAGACAATGCGTCTTTCCATGTAGTCCACAGTGAGACCGTTGGGCCAGCCACCACTGCCTGTTTCCCTGTGGATGGTGCGTCTGCCTTCACCACTCATAGATGCTGCCTCAATCCTGGGCAAACTGGCATCCCAGTCTGTCCAAAATAGAATACTGCAAACAGAAAATAAATCAATGTTAGGAGGAATTTTCACAGATGTGCACAGTATCACATGGGAACACGTTTAATAGACAATACAGCAGGAATATAGCCTAAGCTACAAAGGTGATTCCAGTGGAAATTCTAGTAACAGCTTCAGAGTCTCTAGATCTGTGCTTCTTACCCATCACGAGGGTCTAGGGCGATGGCCCTTGGGTGCTCCACCTCCCCAGCCAGCAGGGTAGTTCTCATGGTCCCATCCAGTTTGGCGACCTCGATCTGGTCCAGATTGCTTTCAACCCAGTAGATGTTTCCTGCTATCCAGTCCACGGCCAGGCCCTCTGGGGTGGCCAGTCCATACTGGATCACCACTTCAAAACTGGTCAGGGCTGAATGGGAAACACAGAGAAAAGGGGACTTAAAACAAGTGTGGTGTTCAGCTATGTATCATGCATTTGCATGATATCATGCAAAATAGCGGTTGTAATTCAGCTAATTTACTTTCAACAAGGGGAGCAAATTTCCAGTCAGCACATATGATTCATTGCAAATGAAAAGAAAAACTCAGTGAACAGCACGCACTGCTGCCGTGTCTGTCAGTGTGGCTCCGACCAGCACTATCTTCCCAACCCCACCTCTAAGAAAACAAACATCCAACACAAGATCTCCCACTCTTTTTAATCTTTCCCAGAAACAACAGGAACATGCTGTTTAAAGTGCAAACCAAAAATATGTGATCATCTTCCAGTAGTAATTAGAGGGAGAATGATAGGTCTTCACAGTTTGCTTAAAAGGAATGCTAGAGTTACAGCTGCCTTTCTGTGTGGGTAGGGGTGTCTTGGTTAAGCTGTGTGAACTACACAGTGTATGCCAACAACTTTAGAGATTGTGAAATGGCTTCAATAACAAGGAGCAGGAGCTGATCTATGTTGATCACAATGTCTCTACTTGGGAGTCCTGTTTAAATGGTGAAGTTGGAGGGCTGGGAACTGGAACTGCAGTGTATTGTTCCTCCTACGCTACATCAGTGTTCTGGCTGCAGTCACGCACATCGAGTACTGAGATAAATGGGAAGAGACAAAGCCTTCCGTGTGCCCCCTAAGTGCTGTGCTGGGAACACAACCTTGATTGGCAAGAAGACCTGGGGTTTTGGAGCAGGACCATGACCTGGCTATTTATTCAGGGTCACAGACCGCTGCTGCTGACCACAGACTCTTTTTAAAAACATTTGGCTCTGAGAAATTACAGAGTGCTCAGCGGAAGTTAATTGAAGAGAAATGCTCAGTCAAAGGAACAAATAGAATTTTTCTCAGAAGGAACGATCCGCTTTCCTACTTTTATTTAATTTACAAAAATGAAAAAACATATTATGCTAATTTGACTGTTCTGAGTGGCTAATCATTAAAAACTACCGAAAGCTGTATCAAACTAGCAGCCTCACCACCATTGTCAGACAATTTCCCACGGTAGATCTTGTCCTCTACGACATCAGTCCAGTACAGGGTGCTCTGGTTGAGGTGGAAGTCCAAGGCAATGGTGTTCCTCAGGCCTGGAACCAGCACACTAAACTCCCCCTTGTGAAGCTCAATCCTTCTGATCTCATGGCGGTTGGAAAAGATGATGAAAGGCTTGAACGGATCTGAAGGCAAAGATGTTGTACCCGGAAAAGTGTTAGTGTCTCAACACAGTAAATCTTAACCTGCCACAGCTGTCTTTGCAATGTCTTTCACGCCATCTGTCTCTTTAAAAAAAACGTAATTACAGTACATACATATAGCAGACTCAGTATTGTGGAACCTCTTCATCACAAGAAAAATACTTTTGCTCTCAATTTGAAGCCAAAAAAGAAATTCTTCAGTTTGTCGGAGTAAATAAACTGTTAGTGCCAAAAATGCCCTATTTTACCTTACCAGTGCTTTTGCAGCTCTCCATGTCAGACTCAAGCTCCCAGCCCTCGTAGCAGGAGCACTTGACACTAGATTTCTCCTGCTCACACTTCTGGCTACACTTGAGATGTTTGGCGCAGAAGCTCTGGATCTGGCAGGTCTTGTTGTCGGCTCCCAGCTCCATGCCCAGGGGACATGAGCACATGAAGCCCTCCCCAGGAATGATGCTGCAGTTGTGGCTGCAGCCACCATTGTCCAATGAGCACAGATCTGCAGGCAAGAAACAGATTTAGAATGAGTTGGAATATATCCGAGACAGAGGAGGTGTATGTTCTGGTGTTTTTAACATCAATATGGAATGTACAGGACAAATGAACCAGGTTGTGAAGACATTTTCATATTGTGGTTCATGTCAAAAGTTTTACCACAGAGCTTCTCGTCAGAGCCATCCGGACAATCGTCAGTGCCATCACACAGCTTCTCAGCAGGCAGACAGATGGAGTCGTTGGTAGCACACATGTGGTGAGACAACTTGCACACCAACGCCTCGCAGTTGTCCTCATCAGAGTTGTCCTCACAGTCACTGTCGCCATCACAAACCCAAGCTTTGCTGATGCAACGAGCTGTCAAGACCACAAAGTAAAGATTATCAGCTTGTGTTGTTTTAAGACTTTAATATATTCATAGCAAATAGTTTTAAACATTTGTTTGCCAGAAATTTAATTAGCCACAAATTAGCCACATGAGGGATGCGCAAATTAATTTTCCACAGCTAGTTTCTGGGTTGATCAAGCAATTACTTCTTCATCTATTTGTCAGAGAGAAAAAAAACATATCTGTCCTAACACAACAACATTGTTAAAAGGTTCATCGACCGTAACATCTGGTACTTAAGCCAGCTGAAAGCATCCTCACCAGAGTCCCTGCAGCTAAACTTGACTGCCGGGTCACACATGTGAGTCACACCCTCGCAGTTGTTCTCATCACTCAGGTCCATACAGTCTGTGTCCCCATCACAGCGCCAGCGCATGGGAATGCACAGGCCGTCCATCCGACACTGGAACTCATCCACATGGCAGCCGCCTGGAGGACGGGTAGCTGGAGAGAAAACAGCAAGACAAAGTGTGATAGTAAGCCAACCACAAAGATGGAGTGAGCAGTTTAGCCAATGTCAAAGAAGCAATAAAACACCAGCAGACATCAGCAACTGAAAAATAACTACTGGAATCTCCAACAGCACACAACAATCGCATAGACCACACACACATTCGGCAAAAATGTAGAGAACAAAGAAAAGGAAATTCTAGTCATTAATTAATGTTTAGGTATGCTGGGACGCTGGGTTAACAACCTGAAACTGAGCCAAGTCACACAACAATGACACACACAGCTCACTGACTGATTAAAAGACACCAGTGGGGAGGTGGCACAATGACATCCCCACATGGCAAAGGTCAGCTGGGGACCTTTCAGCACAGAACTACAATATACAGGAGGGGAAAGCGATAGCATTGCATTTCATTTAATGACTTCCAGATGGAAGGCCAAGAGATCCCATTAACACACACACACACACACACACACACACACACAGCCAGAAACACACACGGAGCACAGATTGCTCATTAGACCAACAGGTCACGCTGGGCCCCGTTAATGCATGCTGGGACTTACACAGTGAACAGCAGCGTGTGTTTCTAGGCAGCCTGAAGAATAAGTACGATGCTGCACTATGACGCTGCCTCAGTGATTGTTACAAGATCGGTTAACCAGCAAAACTCAATGTTCAAAATCAGCCAAGCATGGCCCCCAGCTATTTTAAACTCTAAACATGTAAATCCATATCACTGCAGCAGAGTCAAAACATCTGTGCCATTTGTATAAGACCATAAAATAGTTTAATTGTTATCTAACCCCAAAACATAATCACATCCTGAACAGAGCATCAGAGCGGATTTGCTGTAAGCGATAAAGGCAAAGGGCAGGCAGGGGCATGCAGAGCAGAGGAAATGAAGAAGGGAGGAGGACAATCCTGTTTTCATTGCGACCGCCTCTTTACAACTGTAGACGGCAACATGTAAACACAGTGAAATACAATACATGATGTGATGAGCGCTAGATACAGCTGGCAACAGTATAAACAATGCCTCAAAAGTTTGGTTCAGAGTAATTGCTCCTTACCCTGGTTGGTACAGTTGGCATGAGTCTCGTCACTGTAGTCTCCACAGTCATTGTCGCCGTCACAGGTCCAGTATTCTGGGATGCAGCGGCCACTGTTACATTTAAACTGGACACTGGAGCAGGAATGGCTGCAGCCTGCTTCATCACTGTTATCTCCACAGTCATTGTCTGTACATGAGCACACACAATATTTCAATTTGGGTTATTGGGTTGTTTTTGCAGCTTCCCGGAAGGTGAAGAAAGTCTAAGAAGAAGATTACCGTTGTCACAGCGCCAGTTGATGTTGATGCAGCGGCCATTGGCGCAAGTGAACTGAGTCAGAGGGAAGCAGGTTGGATAGGCTGAAGAGGGGTCAAGAGAGAATATGTAAATAAACAAAACATAAGATCTGTCGTCTCGGAGGAAAACACGTGCTAAAAGCAGCAATATAACAGTGCAATTTAAGACTCACCACAGGAGTCTGGTTCATCAGAGCGGTCTCCACAGTCGTCATCCAGGTCACATGTCCAGGAGATGGGGATGCAGCGCCCACTGGCACAAGGGTACTGGTTGGGTGGGCATGTACGAGCTGGCAGGGGAATAAGGTGTAAAACAGGTAATGGATATAAGAAGTATGCAATATCCCTGACTCAACAGTTAAGCTCACAATGACTTATCAATGTTAAATAACCTAATTTCCAATATTGAATTGCTACAAAAAGTACTTAAAATAGTTGTGACAACAAAACAAGTCAAAACTAACAGATCCCAATATGTCTGCTTTAGTTGCAACTTGTCTGTCTGCCCAATGTTCTCTCCTCTCACTTACACCATTTTAACTAACTATCGATAACTGTCTCATCATGTAACAGCAATAACCCTGGTTTCAGATCAAATATATTTTTGTCAAATCAAATCTCGTATCTTACAAACGAAAAGTTGATGAAAAACTGTAATGCTCTCTAAACTACAAAGACCTTCAGGTTTGTGTATACCAGAGCAGGTGGTGTTGGATTCATCTTCATCATTGCCGCAGTCATTGTCGCCATCACACAGCCATCGCAGAGGGATACAGCGATTGTTCTGGCATTTGAATCGGTCAGCTGGGCAGGTGTGCTGGTCTGGTGGAAGAAAACAAAAAAGTATACATTATGGTTGAGTGTCCATATCGGGTTTTGTTATGAACACCAGCTTCTCTTTGTCAATTATTACCAAGGAGGAGTTTATGCCTAGAGAAAAAGCACTGCACACAGGAACTTTGTTTCTGAGCTCTCCGACTTCCTTGTGCGGCCTCTCAGAGCACTTCTAGCTGAAAATATCTGTAGGCACTTGTGTCGTCAATGTGGATGAAGTGCTCCCCAGCCCTTTACCAACATTATTCTGATATTGACGTACAATATAACCTGATAAATAATCCCCTCAACCTTTAAATAAGTCACTTTAGATGAAGTATAAAAAAGAGAAGGATATGAGTCTCTAGTTCTCACTGTCGCCTGATGAGGAGAAAGCTGGTCAGTGAAATTTCAGTCACATTACGCTGCATGGAAAAAGACAATCTTGGAAACTGTAGTTCACGCTCTGTCGTTTTATGTTAGCCAAGACTCTTAAACTGATTTTTTGTTTATCTGTGTGTTGCTGTGTAACCATGACAATGACGTGGCACACTTACGGCAGAGCTCGGGGGCCTCATCACTGTTGTCCAGACAATCGTTGTCCCCGTCACACTTCCAGCGCTCTTGGATGCAGCGGTTGTTCTTGCAGGCAAACTCCCCTGGCTGGCACTGCGGCGGGGGCACGTAGGAGGGGTTGGCTGGAGATGAGATCAGGGGTAGGAGGAGAGACAGATGGGCCATTGAGACAAGGGCTAAGCACTAAACAAAACAAAGGTCAACTTTCATCAGCTGCAAAAATATTGGTGGAGGTTTTTTTTTTTAAACTTCTCGCTAGATTTGGCAAAGATCGTGTATAGTATAGCTTGCAAATGGAAAGTACACAATAAATTCTTTCATAGTCTCAACTCCTGCTGAATAATGAATTTTCCACATTGATATTTGGTGAAACCTTTCTACTGTTTGGGCTGCTAAGTACCTTTGCAGGTGACATTATCGACATCTAGGATTTGATCGTTAGCACAGCCACAGGACCTGCCGTCAGGAATAGCAAGGCACAGACTGCTACAGCCACCGTTGTTAACTCGACACGCATTGGAGCCTACGAGAAAAGACAAACCAAGCAGAAAGTAAGAATTTTATAATTGTATCTATTTATAAGCAAGTTGTGAAGTCAGAATGAATGAGTAGTGGACATATACCTTGCTGCTGGTGTGCATCATACACTCTGATCTCAAAGATGGGTGGCCTCTCGTTGCGAAGTAGGGTGACTGTCTTAGTGACCTGGTCCAGTTTGTAAATGCTGCCGCCCCGGTACTCATTCCAAAAAAGAAATTGTTTGTAATGACATAAGCCGAAGGCGTGGTTAAGCTCCTGCCCCTCATACACCACCTGTTAAATCAGGAACGAGATAGGGGTTGGATCTTCAAATATTACCCGCGTTCCAACAAACTGATTACTTTGATTTTCTGACCAAAATGTTGTTGTCATTTTAATACTTTGGAGTAATATCTCTTTTATTGTTAGTAAATACACAAATATCTAGTCTAAATATATTCTCTGAGCATTACTAACCTTTCGCTCAGTGTTGTTGAGGTAAACCAACTCAATGCGGTCGTAGTAAGCATCCACCCAGTACAGGATGCCCTGGGGAATGTCCAGACTCAAGCCATTAGGCCACAGCACTGTCTTGCTGGTCAGGAACACTTGGTGATGGGAACCATCCATCCAAGCTTTCTTGATCTTCCCTCTGTTGCTCTCTGTGGGGTCCTCCTCCCAGTCAGTCCAGTACATCCATCTGGGAGCCGAGAAGAGGTATCATCACGTTCAAAAGCCGTGCGAGATAAGACATTTCCGTGACAGCTGCAGCCGTCAAAATGTTTTACACTTTTTAGCTTTGAGAGATCCTTTGAAAGATCATTCCACGAAGAAACAACAAAACAGGAAGTATCCAAAAATGCCTTGAAAAATCTTCTGCTCCCACACACACACACCCACCCACCAATGTGACGAATGCTTTAACAAACATTGCAGTGCAGGCCTTAAGACTACCCTCTCCCAATACACTAGAAGTTCTCACACTAACACACAAGTTGAATGCTGCTTCACTCAAACATTACAACTGGATAAATAACTTGAACATAGCATTTATGAGCAATAAATAACCATTAAAATAACAATCCCCTCTCCTCCAGTGTCTCACCCATTCTGTGGGTCCACCACAATTGCACGAGGGTGGCTCATCTTGCCCTCAATGAGAGTCTTGCGGGTCTGAGAAGCCTTCTCCAGCCTGGCGACGCTAATAGTCTTCTTAGGCCCATCATCTGTCCAGTAGAGATTGCCTCCCATCCAGTCTACGGCTATCCCCTCTACCGTGTGAATTCCTGAGATAAGCAAAAGAAGTCGGTGTGAAAAAGACATTAGTGGCTGGCCAATTCAGGATGAATATGAAGAGAATAAAGTGAAAATCATATGGAATAACTTGACGGAATTCTTTTCCTCCTTAAGTTCCTGGATTTTGATAGAGCAAAACTATATCCCAGAATCCCAGCAAAGCAAATCATTTTATTCTTACCTTCCTTCAGTATGGTGTCTCTCTCTGTGCCATCTATTTTCTGTCGGCCAATAATGTAGTTGGTGGCATCAGCAAAGTAGATGAATTCACTGGCGGCGTGGAAATCCAGAGCTCGTGGGTTCATTAGGTTCTCAATGGGAATCATGTATTCATCAGGCACCTTAGCGTTCATGTCCATGCCCCTGATGATTCCAGGACGACCCTTACCGTACACCAAGAACAGCTCGTGGTCTGGTTCTGCAGGGGAAGAAAAAAAAATGAATATTCTCAATGAATAACAGTAATACCAGCGATTTTGTAACCACCATTACTTCATTGCCATCATCATTCATAACTGGTGAAACTAATGGGACAGGGTTCATTTTTGTCAAAATACATTTTTCCCCTCAGTCTTGATACTCACTCTTGCAGGACTTTCCGTCGCTGCCGAGGCTGAATCCAGAGCGACAACGGCATGTACGGGTTTTGTGGCTGTTGCTCAGCAGACATATGTCAGAGCAACTTCCAGCCTTCCCAAACTGATCCACGGCACATGCATGGCTGCGCACTAAGCCAGGAGAGAAGGGCACAAAACCAACAGTCATGCAATGGTAACTGCTATCAATGGACATGGATCAGTTAGCAGTCAAGACAAAGTGCCTTCTTGAATGAGTACCTTGAGGTTGGCGCCTTTGGTGGTACACGTGCAGTGCAGCTCCCCTGTCTACTCGCGTCACCACCTGGAAGTCGGAGCTGTTGAAGCGGTTCACTCGGATCACACTGGTCTTGGGGTTGAGGTTGCCTTCGTCTGAGTTGGTGGCATACAGGTAGTTCTCAAATACAGTCAGCCCGTACAGGTGCTCAATCTGAAATGCAGTGAGACAATAAAGCAGCAAAATCAAAAAAGTTGTTTTGAGCTTGCAACTGAAAATGCTGATGTTCACAGTAAAACAGCTGATGGTGCATGACTAATGGCTTTTGTGAGAATATTTGTGTACACCTTTCTATCTTGAACGCTGTAATTTATGCATAGTTAAAGATCCCTAACAAATTATTCATCAGTATAAAACAAATGTTGACAGGTTCTAAGAATGTGAAGAAATCTCTGACAGATAGACTCAGTAACAGACAGACAGAAAGATAGAAAGAGAGAGTTAGTTTGAACTTGGCACAGGGTAGCACAATGGCTCCACTTTCCATTGGCTGTTAAACAGAGATAGGTTTTACTTTTATAAGGGTTTATTCTGTGCAGCTCTCCTCTACTGTCAGAAAGATGTATGTTGTCGGGATCATATTACCTTCCCCATACACTGCAGCCCTGATTTCATTAAGATCATTACTCTACTTACAATTTGAGCCAAGCTTCGCTAGGGCCAGACTAATCTGTTTAGAGAGGCACTAGCCAGGAAAATCACACACTTTAAGTAATATCAATCAAGGCGATAAAAAAAAGGTCTTATTCCCAGGAGAGGAGGGCTGTCTTTGCCTTGACAAACAGGAGACAACTGGGAACCAGTACTGCCTCTAAAAGATGATGATATTAAAATCAATGATGTTACAGATTTGGAAAACAGATGTTTTGTTTTATTGAAGGGAAGTCTGAAAAGTAAGTAGGGACTCTGGGCTATTGCTGCTTCATTCAACCTTTAAGAAGAAGGCGGAACAATCTGAAATCTATTTTCTTGAGTGCATTTCTATGTACGTTTGGGTGTAGTTGGTATTTTTTGTGTGCATGTCCATCCAACCATCCTTCAAACCTCACCAGCAGGCCCTGGATAATGGTGTGTCGGTTTTTGCCCTCGTAGTCGACCACTTCGATGTAGTCCAGGTAGGCGTCAGCCCAGTACACCAACCGGTTGACCAGGTCCAGTGTGATACCATGGGGGAAGACGATTTTGCTGTCCACCAGCTTAGTGCGGTTCTGGCCATCCATGTCACAGCGCTCCACCCTCGGCGTAGACCCATAGTCTGTGAAGAACACTTTGCTGTAGCAGAAGAAGAGGAACATGGCAAGGTGACAGAAAAGGGAATTGCATTAACAAGAGGAAGTTATAACTTTGGATGACTGCTCTTTGACTTCATTTGTCAATTTGGCTTAACAATACACCATTAACCCCAACTGAGCTCTCTGTATTAGTCACTATAATGGGATAAAAATAATTTCCAGGGGAATAAAAATAGAGATGTGATACTTAAGAAAAGGGAACTTTGGCAGTATCAGGGAAAACGAAACAGCAAACACACAAGTGTTTCCATCTGGAGGAAGTGCTTTGATTTTTGACCGCCTGCCTGGTCAGCATGTCGTCTGATCATAAGACATCATTTTCCTCTCAAGTGTTGCTAAAACGGTACTGAGGGTGTTGTTCAGTCAAGAAGAGTGGAGGGAAGTACAGACCCCATAGCCGGGTCCAAGGCGATGCCTTTAGGGTTGTACAGCTCTTGGTCCAGAAGGGTCACGCATGTCTGGCCATTCTTGTTGCAGACAAACACCCGGTCGTCCACGTCATCCACAAAGTAGAAGTTTCCGGTCAGCCAGTCGATAGCCATCTGTTCCACATCTGAGGGATGCAGCGAAGAGAAGAGGAGTCATAACTATTACAAAAGCAGAGCCTCGTGGGAGTACAGTCATGTAATTCTTGGTCATATACCAGCCTCATTGCAAAACCTCTCACTTTATGATGCCATGACCCTCTCAAAAAAACTAAATAACAGTGCTGAATTAATGAGCCTCCGTCATCTTCCTGCACTGCTGGGTCCAAGAGGTTGTCCATTACCAGCACTTCACTTGTCTTTGATTAAGACAAGCAGGGCATGGGGGGAAGGAAAGAAACACAAAAAGTGACAGATAAGAGCGAGAGGTCGCCTGCACTTTCTAAGCCGAACTCCTTTCAGTGGACAAGAGCAATAACACAGGACATCTGTAAGGACCTCAGGACTTCACTTTTGGGGTGAATCTGAGGATATACTGTATAAGTATGCATGGCTCACTTATTATAAATACTAAAGAAGACTTTGACTATGAAGAGAAAGTCAGTCAAAGCAGTTTTACTAGCCCAGTGTGCCTGCATAGGAGCCACATAAACTAACCAACATCACAACACACACTGGAGGAGTTAGGATAAAGCCTTGCAGAATGGTCAAACACAGAAAAAGAACAACTAAAGCCCCATTCCGACTGGAATGAAAGAACCCCTACAGCCACTAACATCTGGCTTTTGTTTTTAGTGGGAAAGGTAACAATCGACATTCATTCCCGGGACAAATGACACTGCAGTAATCAGAAGTATTTATCGGTGATGGAAAAACGACTCTCGGGTGGGCGTGTTGATTTATGCCCCCTTCTGGCACTTTCTTTGTCATCTCAGCAACAAATTCTGTCCATCTCTGTCCAAGCAGCGCCTGAACATCGTCCCAAATTAGTTGGCACCGAGTTTGAAGAGAGACTGAATAAGTAACAGCTATGAAAGAGAAGTAACCATGGTAATATTTTCACTGGCCTGCCTGCTGCTTTCTACTGATTACTAACCCTGTTTGACGGCGTGTTGAACATGACGCACCAGAAACAAACAGAAAGACATACACCCTACTGGCAATGGGAAAGGAGTCTATCTGCTGTTTTGGAAGGTTTTCCCACATTTAAAACACTTGCATGCATATATGTGTGTGCTAATTTTTGTGGAAATAAAGGTGTAAGATTACAAGTAACATACATACAGTATATGTGTGACCAATTAGAGGAGAAAAACACGTGTCTTGGTAAGGTGAGAATAGCGTTAATACTCCTTGGCATGAATTCTGCATGATGAACACATTTCTTCTAAGGATATTCATTTGCATGTTGTGAAGTTCATCACACACACACACACACACACACACACACACACACACACACACACACAAGAAAAAAGGTTTTGCCATGGCAGCACAGAAACAAGACACATGAAGCTCTGTCAATTTAGAGATGAACTTGAAGACAAGTCAAAGTGACCCAAAATACTGTTGCAACACAGGACAAAGGAACTTGACATTTTGTAACTCCATGGCAAGCCAACCTAGAAAGAGGAAGCTTTGCAGATGGGGACCTTTACTTCAGACAGCTACCCCCAGCATTAGGGAGGGTTGGTGTTGAAGTGTTGAGTAAGCACTGGAAACATTTCTCCCTCTCTGAGATCCTCTGTCCTGTATGTGACTGGGTGCAGAAATCCCAGACCACAGGGAGACCCAGCTGTGTGGTGGGGGGGGGGGGGGGGCTTGAAGATACATTCAGCCTTATGTTTTAACAGCTGCCACCACTTTCTTTCAAAGCAGAACACTGTATACACACATACACATCACACAGGCTCACTACTCACACATGTAGTATCAAAGTGACCACACGTGTCTCAAGTTATTTTTAAGCACCAACTTTGATGTTGAGGTACACAAATGGGGTCTTACACCATTGACTGTGAGCCCTCAGTCAGCCCGTCCCAGAGCTTTGACAATTCAAAAAGAAAACATCTGCACTGGAGCCCCCCCCCAACAATGACAAGCATGTTACTCAAAGACAGAGCCAATGCAAGCTCCACAACAGAGTATACACACATCTGGGCCTAATGTAGAACCCCCCACCATACCTACCAAACATACACAGAGCTTCAAAAGGCCTGCCCCACATGGGACTTACAGTATGCCTGTTGCTATAATATAAGCAGAGCTGAGGAAAAAATGGGAAATTAGAAGGATGGGGTCATGGCAGTGGTCGGGAAAGACAGAAAGATAGTGATGTGAAATAAATCTTTATCAAAACATTAAAAGTTCTGGTGCACCTCCACACTGGAAAACATGTATTGAAAGTCTGCACAGATTCTGGAGAGGAAACTAGTAAAAAAAAATTAAGAATCATGGTCAAAAGAACAGAGGGAGGGAGTAAAAACCGGTCCAAGATGTTTCATAAATATCAGAACCAAGATTCAGGCAACGGGGAAAAGTTTATCATGGAGTTGAGAAGGATAGTGATACTCCCATAGGTATCAAATCTAAAACCACACTTCTTTAAAGAAATCCAGCTGGAAGCCTGGCTGCACAAGGCATTGATTACACTCATATACAGAGGAGAGGAGCCAGTTGTGCAACACAGTGAATACTGTGTTGCGTAACAGCCTACAACTAGTGGACCCCCTAAGCTAGAGAGCCAGCCAGTCTGTTGACGTTCTTACTCATTCAGATTTCGGTAAGTGGAAAGTTTGATGGGAAACTGAATGAACCCACCCTTTTCTTCTCATCCAATCACCCTGCCCTCACAACCCCATTTCACTTCCTGCCCTTAACACCTACGAGCACACACTACTCTGAGGAAACGTTTCACAAACTGAGGGGGTCTTACAGGCAACAACAAACATGCTTTCTGTCCAAAAAGCAAAAGGTATTGACTTATAGGGCCAAAGCCTATTTAGTTCTTCAAACTAGTCATTCAGAAATAGCACAAAAAAAAACTTTGTACAAGACTGTTATTTTTTCTATTTGCATGTCAGTGCAAGTATTCCTATATGTACATGGGCATAGCAGAGTGAATCATCATCGTGCTGCTTCCATAATACTTCCTGTTCCAAGAGTATCCCATTCATCTGTGCAAAAACCCCTTTTGACCTCTCAAGAGCACAGTTTCAGAGTTCAGCGATTATGATTCCCCAAAACATCCGACATATTACCTCCAGTTAAGATGCTAGAATTCTTAACAATTATGGTATTGGCAAATCCCCATCTGCTACAGGTGAAAAAGAGAAGTTAATGTAGTTATTGGCTTGAAAGGAAGACCTGATGACTGGGGTTGAGTCAAAAAAGTCACAAAAAAACATGACAAAAAAATGAGGACAAGAATTGGTGTGTAAAGATTAAGTTCTTTAGTTAGAATAGACATGTGCTCTTTGGATGTAGATAACAGCTGAGAGAATAATGCAGTATATTGGAAGCCTTTGTGTAAACAAGATGCACATTAATATAGGGGACCTTTAGAAACTTGTAATAATGGCAGAGGTTCTTTGTGATCTTAATCCTGTACGAATCTTAGTTACTGCAAATTACCAACCATGCTTTAACAAACAGAGGTCATGTGATAATATTAGTGCTGTGCAAATCAGAATCTCTGTGATTTTGGATTGCATTTCCTTTTTGCAAGGTTTTTTTGTATTCTCTGCTCCTGTTTTCTACCTCGGAAAAAAAAAAAAAAAATTAAGAACAAAGGCTAGAAAGAAGGAGGAAGGAGGTCGATAGGCAAAGGGACATGGGGAGAAAGGCTGGTCCCTGCTGTGGAGTTCCGCTCGGAGGGTGGAGAGGATGGGACCGGTAGGCTCTGCTCCCCTTTTATCTCCCCAGTCAGACACTCGCATATGTAGACAGAGCAGGCCACATCTGGAACCCTCGTCTACTTATCTGCCCTGCTCTCTCAGGCTCCCAGAGGCTATAAATCACCCTGTTTGTGAACCCTGTAACCTCCCCCCGAAACCCCCTCTGCCTTCATCCATATCCAGTCAAGGCCAATCCCCTGGTCTGTCCACCATACGTTTAAGAGTGCACCTGAGCCCTGCTCATTATAAAGCTAACAAATAGTTCCCATTGACATCATTTATATGATCAGAATTAGTTTTGAAAGGCAAATGGTTCAACCAAGAGGGACACACATGTTAAGCTCAGCTAACATTGAAAGCAAAAGACCACAAGGGCAATACAGCACATGCTACAAATGACTTTTTGACTCAGCTGAGATCCATAAAATGAACAGAGGGGTTTTTGCTCCCTTATCTCAGCTGAAAGCCCAGACTGATGCAACATAAAATGGGGAGTCAGCCAAAGTGCAAAGAGAGCCTCTTGCCTGTTTGTCTTTTTCGCTCCCCGAGTGACTGAGGACAGTCAAAATCGACCAACAGACATGACTGGACACACTGTCAGGATTTTCCACAGTGTGTAATAGTTATGGTGGGCCACCTAATCTCAAATTAAGACTGCCTCCACTAACATCTTAATACATTTTTATGAAATAAAACAAAACAAAAATAGGGAAATGCTATGGGCAAACGTGGGGCTGGCGTTAACAGAAAGAAGGTTGGTTGCTTACAGAAAATACAGTATTATTGTACTCTTTAATAATAAAAGGTCATGCTTGATACATCTTCTAATATTTCCCACCCTCAAACAGACAGTTTTTGTGGAAGAAAAAATGTTTTATGAAGTTTAAGTTTTTAAGTTTTATTTTTTTAAACTAAGTTACAAGGCTGCAGGTCTTGCCGTATCTCTCTCTCACACACATCAAATTTACTTTAAAAAAATAAACACTTACAAATCAAAAATTAACTAGATTATGGGTCAAGAAATTTGGTTAACACACGTTTCTCACTCGTTTCGCCCAGTAGTTAAGACACAGTTCACTTCGGCTTTCTCATTGCGCGAGCACTGCAGAGCCATTTCCTAAATTTATTAATAGAAACCCATTCTCATGATTGTCTTTTTCGAAAGAGTCTTTCTGACTCCCAGATTATGATGAAATTGAAATGCTAGTTTTAATGAACATAAGTTAGTGCAGCATCAAAGGAAGACAATAAAAGATCAACAATTAAATGGAATACAATAAGCAACTGCGCATCCAAGTTTAATTTAAATGCTTTCAAATAGAAGCTTTGCATATTCTACAGGTGTACAGAAGTGGGACAGCACATAGACAGATAGAGTATGTGCACAGCAACAGACAATTATTAATTATTTATTATCATAAAAGGTAATATGTCACCAAGTAATGGGTGCATAAGTCAAAGGTATTTGGGTCGATGAATATGTGTGTGTGTGTGTGTGTGTGTGTGTGTGTGTGTGTGTGTGTGTGT